>NC_041382.1:298028887-298125222 GCF_002162155.2 Triticum dicoccoides | reverse complement strand
GGCCGAGCGGGCCCGTGCGGAAAGGGCAGCGATGTGGGGCGCCCGCTGCCACGTGGCGCGCCCCGGTAGGTCGGCGGCGGCGGGCGGACAATGTCCGGACCGCGGGATTTTGTCCGGCAGCGGCGGGGAAAAAGGATCTAGGGTTTCAGGGAGAGGAAAACGAGAATTTCAGAGGGGCCTTTAAATAGGCATAGGAGGAGCTAGGAGAGTCCAAATGAGGTGCGGTTTTCGGCCAAGCGATCGTGATCGAACGCTCTAGATGATGGAGAGGGTTTTGGTGGGTTTTGGGCCAACTTGGAGGGGTGTGGGGCTGCAACACACACGAGGCCTTCTTGGTCCCTCAGTTAACCGTTGGAGCATCAAACGAAATCCAAATGGTACGAAACTTGACAGGCGGTCTACCGGTAGTAAACCAAGGCCGCTTGGCAAGTCTTGGTCCAATTCGGAGATGTTTAACCCCACACACGAAAGAAAGGTAGAAATGACCACCGGAGGAGAATGGAGCGCCGGAATGCAAAACGAACAACGGGGAAAATGCTCGGATGCAAGAGACGAACACGTATGCAAATGCAATGCACAAGATGACATGATATGAGATGCATGACAACACCAACAACACACGGAGACAAAAACCCGAACCCGAGAAAATAAAATAACTTAACGCCGGAAACGGCAAGAGTTGGAGTACAAATTGGGTAAATTACATCCGAGGTGTTACACTAGTACAATGGATGAACATCCCCGGGAAGTGAGGTGTTCTTGAGCTAGGTGAACTGGCGAGCTCATTCGGGTGGAATGGATCCGATCCGTCCCTCTCCCCATTTTTATGGTGGTGGCTAGGTCCTATTTATAGTGGCCTTGGTCCTCTTCCCAAATGTTAGTCGGGAAGGGATCGCAAAACGGCCAAGTTTGAAGGGGGGCAACTAGTACACGCTATCCTGACAAAAGGTGGTCTTCGCCAGCCAAAGCATCCTGTGGTGATGCTGCTGTGGACTCCGCGATGTCTTCCATCCCGCCGTCCTGCTGGTCTAGGTCTTGTTGCACCGATACTGAAACCCTTGCCTGATGCCTTGGGACCCCGCGCCTGCGCTTGCCTCCTTAGCACCAAAGAGGAAACTGGTACACTATGCCCGCTGGTGCCCGCCTGGCCTTGGTCGTCATGGCTCATGTCACATGAACCTCGCGAGGTTCCCCTTGCATAGATATCTCTGATCCTCAGGAGCCAGCCTAGTGATGCTGCCCCCAGGGAGGTCTTGTTGTCGTCCGCCTCGCGAGGCTTGGCCCCTCGTGACGTTCTTGTGTTGTTGCTACTGAAGATGGGCCGTACCAGGAAGTTGGTGGAGCCACGCTCACGGGCCGTAGGTAGGCAAGTCTGGGCACGCCCAGTCCCAGAACATCGACAGTAGCCCCCGAGCCCAAGGCGTGCTCGAGCTTTGGCCCAGTCCCGTTCTTCTCGCCCCGAGAGACTCCAGATCTGCCAGGGCTCCTCCCCAAGCTTGCAGACGATGGCGTCCAGCAAGGCGAAGGCCGTGCACTCGCCTTCCTAGTATGGTCCCACCTTGAGCGGGTGACATAATGAGTGGGAAGAGATCGCGCTTCCGGCCAGCTTCGACAAGCTGGACACCCCGGGTAGTACCTTCTACCCCTTCTTCATGCACAATGTCTTCGCGGGGCTGGTCCACCCTTTCTCTGAATTTTTCTATGCCGTCCTTCGCCATTACAGGCTTCACGCCCTCCATCTTCATCCCAATTCTGTCCTTCTCCTGTCGATCTTCGCCTTCTACTCCGAAGCATTCACGGGGTTGATACCGTCCGTGGTGGTACTTCGCCATTTCATCTACCTCCGTAACAAGGATGGAGTGTCATGCTCGGGGTGCGCCAACTTCGTTGCGGCAAATGGAAGCAACGAAATCTCAAGAGCCAGGAAGAAGGCAGAGGGCTTCCGGAACAAATGGGTCATCATGGATGCCAAGAGCCCCTACCCTCGGCAAATGCTGCCGACGGGGAGGCTAGTGCTTCACGAGGGGTGGACTAGCGCGAAGCTCACCGACACATGGGCGGAGCAGATGTTGGGGAGGATGGCGGTCGACTTGAAGCTGGACAATCCGATGGCGGAGATTCTGACGGGGGCCATGATCTTCAAGGAGTTCCTATCGTAGTGCCTGGCCCTGCTCCAGGCTCTCTTGCGCCCCTTGTGGAAGCTCATGGAAGATGGAGGTGACCTCCGGCTGCACCCGGATGCTTTGTCCGACGAGGAGCTGGACAAGGTTCTCCACCTCCTGGTTGTGGAGGATCATGGGTGCCCGCCTGATACCCATCTTCCACTGTACCATCGCCCAGATTGGGCAAAGATCGCTGCCGCCATGCCCGTCTTCAACGAGCGCGGGCTCGAGCCTTCGGCACCTACCGGGCCCCCAGTGGTGCGGCCCCGGTGATTGTGTCCTCCGGCGAGTCCTGTGAGGAGGAGAGGTCTGACTCGTAGGTGACCCGGGAGGGAGCGGGGGAGACTTCTCCTCTCCGCATGGCAGACCTTCTCCGCACCTTCCCTGACGACGACAAGGCCAGCGAGTACCCGATGAGGGAGTCTCCGAACCCCGCCAGGGGCACCCCTCCGAAGAAGCCATCGGTCGTGGTCCCGAATTAGAGCAAATCGGCGCTGATCTCCCTCAACGACGCTTCTGCTCTGTTGCCAGCCAGTGCTGCTACAGGTGAGGGAGTCCTGGACTAAGGGGTCCTCGGGCGTCTGGCCTGTTGGACATTGGCCGGACTGATGGGCTATGAAGATACAAGACCGAAGACTCTCACCCGTGTCCGGATGGGACTCTCCTTGGCATGGATGGCAAGCTTGGCATTCAGATACGAAGATTCCTTTCTCTATAACCGACTTTGTATAACCCTAGTCCCCTCCGGTGTCTATATAAACCGAAGGGGTTAGTCCGTAGAGACAATCATAATCATATAGGCTAGACTTCTAGGGTTTTAGCCATTATGATCTAGAGGTAGATCAACTCTTGTAATACTCATATTAATGAAGATCAATCAAGCAGGAAGTAGGGTATTACCTTCATAGAGAGGGCCCAAACCTGGGTAAACATCGTGTCCCCTGTCTCCTGTTACCATCGACCCTAGACGCACAGTTCAGGACCTCCTACCCGAAATTTGCCGGTTTTGACACCGACATTGGTGCTTTCATTGAGAGTTCCACTATGTCATCATCAGAAGGTTCGATGGCTTCATCTGTCAGCTACAACAATGCTGCCCGGGGGGATGTCTTTCTCCTTGGCCAGATCTTCATATTTGGCGGCTTCGCACTGCGGGCCAACTCGCTTGGCCATCTAGAGCAGATCGACAGCTACGCCCATGGCGGCTAGGTCAGGTTTGGAAGCTTGAACTACGTCACTGATATCCGCGGAGACTTAATCTTCGACGGATTTGAGCCCATGGCAGCCGCTCCCTGCCACTGTGATGAACATGACCAAAATCTGTCATCGGACCATACCCATGAGATTGCGTGTGTAAGTGCTCTGGCCCTAGATCCGGAGCAGCTTGTGCCATTCGAAGACGGGAAACTTAACCCCGCCACGGAAGCCGCAGATTCATCGGTGTTGGAGCCGCAGACAGACTCAGCTTCGAGCGGGGTCTGCGTCACCGGACCCCCGGATTCATCTCCGGTCACTGGTTCCGAACTGCATGCATCCGCGTCCGTTGAGCCTTACCAGGCGCCCATCGTCAAATTTAGTTCGACGGACATCTTCCGGCACTCACCTTTAGGCGATGTGCTAAACTCGTTAAAAACCCTCTCTTTAGCAGAGGACTCACAACCGAATTATATCCGGTTTGAACTGGGGACTGATGATGGGGAATTTTGTTTCCCACCCACCTCCCACTTAATAGCCACTGTCGAAGATCTAACCGACATGCTCGACTACGACTCCGAAGATATCAATGGTATGGATGACGATGCCCAAGAGGAGCAGCCCCAAAACCCGCCATTTACCGGGTGCTGGACGACCACCTCCTCCTATGAAGTATACATGGTGGACACACCCAAAGAAGTTAACGGCGATGACAAAGAAGACCCAGTGGAAGATAAACCTCCTGAGATACAGCCAAAGCACCGACGACAGCGGCGCCGCTCTTAGTCACGCCGTGAAAAAGATAGAAACACTGCATAGGAGAAAACAATACTCTAGACGATGCCAAAGACAATGAATACCCCGTTGAGCCAACTTCCGAACAAGACGAACGGGAAGATGGGCGAGTTAGCCCTGATGAACAGGCCGAACATGAAGACTCGGAGGGTAGTAACACTCATCCACTCTCCGAGGATGAGGTGAGTCTCGGCGACGAGGATTTTATCATTCCTGAGGAACCTCTCGAGCAGGAGTGCTTTAAGCGCCGGCTAATAGCCATTGCAAGGAGCCTGAAAATGAAGCAGCAACAGCTTCAAGCTGATCAAGATCTGCTGAAGGATAGATGGAGTAACGTCCTGGTGGCCGAGGAATACGGCCTCGAGCAACCACTCAATAGTTACCCGAAGCGCAAATCACTACCCCAATTCGTTGACGAGGCGCTGGAGCCCGTGCCATCAGAACACAATGCGGCTGACCAACCACTATGTGGCCGGGACAAAGCAACAACTCAAGCCGAACACCAGCCCATACTACCTTGCTATAAAGGCATTGATAAAATAGCTCGGGCATATACATATGACCTTCGGCAGGACCTGGCCAGTAGAGCAGGACATACCAGATCGATCTAAAGACCGTGGGGGTGTGCCCCGACACGCAACGATGGCTATCTATTCGGACGTGACAAGCTTAATCACGCACGGGCCGAATGCCGCAGACGGACTCCATCTGAGCTACATCGTGATGTGGCCCGATAAAGAGGCGCCGCACACCCTCTTTGCTTCACTGATGAAGTAATGGAGCACGAATTCCCAGAAGGGTTTAAACCCATGAATATCGAATCATACGATGGAACAACAGATCCCACGGTATGGATTGAAGATCTTCTTCTCCATATCCACATGGTCCGCGGTGATGATCTCCACGCCATCAAATACCTCCCATTAAAACTAAAGGGACCAGCACGGCACTGGCTAAACCACCTTCCAGAGAACTCCGTTGGCAGCTGGGAAGACTTGGTAGACGCCTTTTGCAATAACTTCCAAGGTAAATATGTCCGGCCACCAGATGCCGATGACTTAAGTCACATCATCCAATAGACCGGAGAGTCCGCCAGGAAGCTATGGACTAGATTCCTAATTAAAAAGAACCAAATTGTTTCCAGGCGCCGAATCCCTCACGGCCTTTAAACACATCGTCCGAGATGAGTGGATCGCCCGCCACCTCGGTCATGAAATACCATAGTCCATGGCAGCCCTTACCGCCCTAATGGCCCACTTTTGCGCAGGAGAAGACAACTGGCTCGCTCGTAGAAGCAACAACACCAGCGATCTAGGCACTTCCGAAGTCCGAGACGGCAACCGCAAGCCACGACACAATAAACACACACGTCGCAATTATAACGAAAGAACGCAAGACACGGCGGTCAATGTCGGATTCAGCGGCTGCAAACCTGGTCAACGGAAAAGGCATTCAAGGAAAATAGAGACGAACCATCCAATCTAGACAAAATACTGGATCGGCCCTGCCAGATTCATGGCACCCCCGATAAACCAGCTACTCACACCAACAGAAGCCGTTGGGTCTTCAAACAAGCCGGCAAGCTTAATGCCGAACACAAGGGGAAGGGGCCGCCTAGTGACAGCAATGACGAAGAGACTCGCCACCGGAATACCGGCGGTCAGAAAAAAATTTCCCCTGAAGTAAAAACCGTAAACATGGTATACGTGACGCCCACCCCTATAGGGGAGCGCACTCGCGCACTACGGGACGCATACTCCATAGAGCCGTTTCCCCCAAAATTTCCCCATATCCGTCCCGAAGGTTCGACGGCTTTGATCATCGACAGTGGCTATAGTAGCGATAGTAGCCTTAATCTACTCTACCAAGACACTATCCGCAAAATGGGCATCGATCCTTCAAGAATCAAGACCACCACAACTACCCTCAAGGGAGTAGTATTCGGCGTAGAAGCTGACTCTAGGGGCTCCGTCACACTGGAAGTCGTTTTCAGTTCGCCAACAACTTCCGAAGTGAAGGCTTGACCTTTGATATTGCCCCGTTCCATAGTAGCTACCACACACTTGTGGGGCGTACCGCTTTTGCTCGTTTTAATGTTGTCCCACTCAACGCCCGCGCAAAACTTAAGATGCCTGGTGCACGCGGCATCATGATAATAAATGGAAATATGGAACACTCCCTCCATACGGAGGGTCATACTACGGCTACTACGGTTGAAGTACCAAGCGGCCTCATCAAGCCGCATATTTCATCGGTCATTAAGCCACGGGCCTCTATTAAATGGGGCCGATCAATCTCAGAGCTGGATTAGCAGTTCGGCCTCCGTCGTGCACCTCATATACCTACGAAGCTCGTACTGCATAGATAATGATGTACTTAGAAAAACATGGTGATCGGCAAAGGAAAAAGACGGACATGCCTACAAGCTCTCCCATAACCTCCTTTTCCTTTTTTTTCTTCTAACTATTTTTTATCTTTTACCGTAGGTGGCTCAAAGACTGGTATCTCACAGACTCTTTCTAAGTTTGGCTTCGTTCACCTACCCAAAGGCTATTCCTGTTAAGGAGTCCTTTCACCAAGGCAAGGTGGCGCAGACGTGCGACAGGAGGTCCAAGTAATTCTTAGTAGACCACACTCTATATTTAGAGCCTGTAAAGTGCCTTCTCCCTTAGCCTTCGACCACCGGCATGTCAAATAGCCTGGGTCATGGCGTTATTATCTGTAAAATGGCAATTGACATATCAATCAGGTTCCAGCGAACATAATGCGTATTCGGTATTCACTTTTTCTAAAAGAACTGAATTTTTATTCTGAGGTTGTTTCACACACGCACCTCGGCATAAACTGCCAGGGGTTCAATATGGGAACAAATAAATTGCCGGCAAATCCGAACAACTTTATAGCACACTTCGGTGTCATGAATTCGGCCTTATATGCATCAGCTCCGAATCATGTCTTTGGTCAATAGTTGGGTTTCCCGGCACCTGTGCTTACTACCTTACGTTCCGCTCTATCGGCTAGGGTAGTAAAGGGAGAACTACTGCAATTGTGTCCTGGTTTATCCGGATTAGTACCTCAGTAGAGAAAGCCGGAAACTGACTATCATGATGCGGCGAGAGTTGGTCAACCACTCGATGACTTATCAGAATCTTTCGCGACTCCTCCCGTATTACACGAAGGATCGTTCTTCCGATCACCTATGTAATGCACCGTATTCGGATAGCTGCGTACATACCAGGGGCTATATTGTAGACCCACCATCAAACTCCTATGGCTAAGTGAAAGTGTTAAAGCCCTATAGTCCGATTTCCTAGTTTGCCGCATTGACACCTCCTTCACGGACCAAGGCGTTGGGTCAGGATTGATCAAGTGCTTTTCCGAACACCCCCGTATTTTATGCTAGGGGGCTGAAGCTGACGACTGGAAAACTTTCAGATTATACAAAAACGGCCACATAGGAGGAGCCAAAACTATTAGGCAT
This sequence comes from Triticum dicoccoides, assembly GCF_002162155.2. NCBI lineage: Eukaryota > Viridiplantae > Streptophyta > Magnoliopsida > Poales > Poaceae > Triticum > Triticum dicoccoides. Next base: position 298,117,590 of record NC_041382.1, on the reverse strand, counting down.
AGCCTTGAAATATCATAATATTGTTTTTTACAATTTCTGCACATTCACTAGAAGACCATATCCTTTGAGCACTGAACCTCTATTAAGCGGGCGCCCACTAGGACATCTTCAAAATAATGCTCTGACGTGTGTTTGTCCTTGCCACTGGGTGGACTCTTCGCTGCAATATCGGTGGCCTTCATCTTCGACCAATATGTCTTGACACGGGCAAAGGCCATCCGTGCACCTTCAATGCACACCGATCGCTTCACGGCGTTCATATGCGGCACCACATCCATAAGTCGCTACACCAAACCAAAATAACTATTCGCAATAGGCTCACTCGGCCATAGCCGGACCACGACATCCTTCATGGCGGAATTGGATATCTTGTGGAGCTCCACCCGATGGGCCATCTGTTCGTTAAGCAACAGCGAGCACTTTGGTGTGCCAAATTGTGTCTAGAAAAGCTTCTCCGTTGCATACCCCTCTTGCACTTAGTAAAATTGCGCTGCATCGGAGGCGCTCTTCGGCAAGTCCAAGCATGCATCTGGAAAACTCCACATTTGATTAAGCGGGGCATATTTCGGATCGCTAAATTTAGTCTGTAATAAGAAGGGCTTGCCGGCCGCTATCTCCCCAGCTTGCCGGATCTCCTCCCGAGCCGCCCTACACACGGATCGTGCTTCCCTCGCCTCTTGTAAGGCATTGTCGAGATCGGCCGTTTTGGCTTTGTTATCCCTCTCGAGGCACCGGACAGTGGCTTCCTTTAGCTCGCGAGCCATGGTAGACATTCTCTCCTCGCACTGGCGCCAAGCAGCCTATTCGGCTTTTAACTCATCAGCTGCCTTCTTGGCAGCCACACTACTCATCCGTGCTTGCTCATTGCCTATGGCAAGTTCAGCCCGAAGGGCCTCCACCGCGGCAGCACTATCTGCAGTTATCCATGTCTCAGTATACAATTCTTAGCTTCATGCTCATGTTATTATACATACATACACTGACCACCTCAAAACATACCTTGCGCCTCGTCGAGCCGCATGTTAATAAGCATGATGTCGTCATTCGCCACCTCAAGTTTCTGCTCCAGACCTGCAACCTCTGTAGCGTCGGCAGTCGTCGTGGATGTAACAGCCTGTGTTCCTATTAATTTGATTATTTCCTGAGCATATCTTTTTCGACCTCTGATTGCCTCACTTGGGATGTCAACCAGAGTCTCAGGGGCTACTATCTATACACAAGAGCACTTTGTGTATAGAGCACAATCGAAAATATTAAATTACGTACCTCGAAGCCTCTTAGTAGGCCCATGAAAGCCTCATTCAATCCGCTTTTCGCGGACATAATTCTCTCAACCACCGTACCCATCAAGGTACAATGTTCCTCTGAGATGGATGAATATCGCAACATGTCCATCAATGTATCTGGTACCTCCGGACCCAGGGAAGCAGCTCTGGGAGTACGGACTCCCTTTGAAGGGATATGTTTGCCCGAACCTAGAGTCGTCTTCGGCTGTAAATCGGATAGCCGGGGGCCTCTATTGTTGGTCCCCATAGGGACCGGACTCCCCGGACCATGGGCGACCAAAGTTTCACCTTGGGGCGTTGTCTTCATTATTCTCTGCACCACTTCTTCATCGGGAGAGATCCTCCGGGACGACACCTCGAAGTCATCCGCCCTATTGGGCAAGGAATCCCGTGGAGGCGTCCCGCTTTCCATCATCTCTGGAAGAAGATCCCCCGAAGAGGATTGTTGAGGAATACTGCGTGCCGGACTGCAAAAACATGTATTCTAGATGTTACCCTTGTAACAGGAAAAGGAATGGGATATGTTTAAAACAACCTTGTTCACTTACTATTCGGCTAAAGGCTCGTCCTGATGGAGGAACTGTGCAACAACGCCATCTTCTGAGCCCGAACCGCCTGATAGGAGTGTCTTACCTCGGTTAGGAGCCTTTACCTCCCGACCTTCGGAGGCAGCCCTTTTCTTACCATGGGGAGAAAGGATGTCAACTTCTCCTTCTCTTTTATCTTCGGAAGAGGGAACCTTAATCTCCTCGGACACAGTGCTTGGTGTACCTTTGGAATGGGGGCCACCTTTGGCCTTCCTGCTCTCCCCATTGTCCTCTTTCACCGGCACCTGGAATGGTGCTGGGACCAGCATCCTTGTTAGCATAGGACTAGCTAAGTCTTCAGGAAGAGGGGCCGAACACCTAGTCCGCTCCGCCTTCTCCATCCAGCCATGGAAAAAGATGGTTTTCCTAGTATCTTATCATGGGATATTTTATTAAGCTGTGTTCGGATGTCAAGTGCTTACCGACGTATCCGGATGGTTGCAGTCAAGGCCGATGTCCTCGGTAGTGTCCGGCCACTATTTTCGTGTCCCAAAAAATAACTTCCACATTACTCTATGGCTTATGATGAAGAAGTGTTGAAGGGTTCGTGGTCCTTCTGGATTAAATTCCCACATACGGAGAGGCCGTCGCTGGCACGTTAGGACCCGGCGGACTAACATTACTTGGATCACCTGATGAGATCGGTATCCTTCTCAAGGAGACTCTGTATAGTCTGCACTTCATCGATTGATTCCCAGTCCAGCCCCTTGTTGATCTGTGATGCAAGTAGAATTGGAGGGCCGGATCGGAACGCAGGTGTAGCTTCCCACTTGGTACCACGGGGTTCAGTGATGTAAAACCACTCCTGCTGCCATAAGTTGGAAGATTCTGTGAAGGATCATTTTAGCCAAAGGGCGTTGGTGAGCTTGCTGACCGTGGCACCGCCACACTCCGTTTGCTTCCCCTCGATCACCTTTGGCTTCACATAAAAGGTCTTGAGCCATAAGCAGAAGTGTGGGGGAATACGGAGAAAGGCCACGCACATGACGATGAACGCCGAGGTGAGGAGAATAGAATTCGGGGCTAGATCATGAAAATCTAGCCCATAATAGAACACGAGCCCTCGACTGAAGGGGTGAAGAGCGAACCATAGCCCTTGAAGGAAGTGGAAGATGAATACGACCCTCTCGCCAGATCTAGGAGTAGGAAGAACCTACCCTTGAGCAGGGAGCCTGTGGGGGATTTCCGCGGTCAGGTACCTTGCCACCCGAAGCTTCGCAATGCCCTCCTCTGTGACAGAGGAAGCCACCCACCAGCCTTGAGGGCTAGGTCCGGACATGACTGGGGAGCTCGAAGAAATTGGATTGAACCTTGTGTGCTGAAACTCGAGGTTGGAAAGGTTGAGGAAAGGATTGGCGTAAAGGAGAAAGAAGGGTTGTAGCCCGTTTATAAAGGTGATGAATATCTAACGCCTCCTCCTAGGCCTTATAAACTTCCTATTCCTAAGGAATCATGCCAACAAAGTGGTTGGGATACCCACGCCCGTATTGATGAGAATCCCGCAATAGGGGGACACGATCTCTACTTCGACGAGACATGCAATAAAACCGCGTCTCGAAACATGGAGCGACATGCTAAAAAACGTTTCGAAATAATAATCGGGCAGGGACGTGACGTCACATTACAAAAAAGTTGTCGCTGATTGGACTCGTGAAATATTATACTCTCTGTGGTGGTGTGTGGTACTTGTTTTGCAGATCTGGACATGTTGTTGTGTTCGAAGACTGTGTTGGAGTATTCGGAGGAGGAACCCGCCTTGCAATGTCGAAGACAATCTGCGTGCCTGACACCTCGTCATTGAAGCCTGGTTCAGGGGCTACTGAGGGAGTCCTGGACAAAGGGGTCCTCGAGCGTCCGACCTGTTGGACATCGGCCGGACTGATGGGCTATGAAGATACAAGACCGAAGACTCTCACCCGTATCCAGATGGGACTCTCCTTGGCGTGGATGGCAAGCTTGGCATTCGGATATGAAGATTCCTTTCTTTGTAACCAACTTTGTATAACCCTAGTCCCCTCTGGTGTCTATATAAACCGGAGGGGTTAGTCCGTAGAGACAATCATAATCATATAGGCTAGACTTCTAGGGCTTTAGCCATTACGATCTCGAGGTAGATCAACTCTTGTAATAGTCATATTCATCAAGATCAATCAAGCAGGAAGTAGGGTATTACCTCCGTAGAGAGGGCCCGAACCTGGGTAAACATCGTGTCCCCTGTCTCATGTTACAATCTACCCTAGACGCACAGTTCGAGACCCCCTACACAAGATTTGCCGATTTTGACACCGACAGCAGGTCCGTCCGCTGCGCCCTTGCCTGCCCCTGGGGCTCGCGTGCCAGTGTCCCAGGCTGCGAAGCCTTCGGGCCTGGCGCTCCTGAAGAGGGGGAGGGAGTACGCCGCTGTAGACCAGTAAGTGCTTCGTCCTGATCCTTCGCTCCTGTCCTTGTCGTAGTTTCTTAATGTCTCCCTTTGCACTGATAGGCCAATGCCGATGGTGAAGAAGAAGAAGCGGGCAACCACAACCTCTGAGGCCCCGCAGCCAGCTGCTGCCGCGCCTCCTCCGGTGCAGAGGGATGACGATGCCTCCTGAGGCTCAGTGTCCAGGTCGTCCTCACTTGATTCAGAGGCCCGACCTCAGGAGAAAGCGATCTCCATGGTCAAGCCAGCTCCAGAGGCGCCTGGCCCCAGCTTGTCTGTTGAGCTCCGAAGGCTCAGGAGCCCCCAGCCTCTTGATACGTCTCCGTCGTATCTACTTTTCCAAACACTTTTGCCCTTGTTTTGGCCTCTAACTTGTATGATTTGAATGAAACTAACCCGGACTGACGCTGTTTTCAGCAGATTTGCCATGGTGTTGTTTTATGTGCAGAAAACAAATATTCTCGGAATGACCGAAAACTCCACGGAACATCTTAGAAAAAATAATAAAAAATCCTCGCCAAAGATGAAGACCAGGGGCCCACACCCTGTCCATGAAGGTGGGGGTGCCCCCCCCTCTAGGGTGCGCTCCCTACCTTGTGGGCCCCCTGGATGCCCTCCGACGCCAACTCCAACTCTATATATTTGCTTTCGGAGAGAAAAAAATTAGAGAGAAGAAATCATCGCGTTTTACGATACGGAGCCACCGCCAAGCCCTAAAACCTCTCGGGAGGGCTGATCTGGAGTCCGTTCGGGGCTCTGGAGAGGGGGATTCGTCGCCGTCGTCATCATCAACCATCCTCCATCACCAATTTCATGATGCTCGCCGTTGTGCGTGAGTAATTCCATCGTAGGCTTGCTGGACGGTGATGGGTTGGATGAGATTTATAATGTAATCAAGTTAGTTTTGTTAGGGTTTGATCCCTAGTATCCACTATGTTCTGAGATTGATGTTGCTATGACTTTGCTATGCTTAATGCTTGTCACTAGGGCCCGAGTGCCATGATTTCAGATCTAAACCTATTATGTTTTCATGAATATATGTGAGTTCTTTATCCTATGTTGCAAATCTATAGTCACCTACTATGTGTTATGATCCGGCAACCCCGAAGTGACAATAATTGGGACCACTCCCGATGATGACCGTAGTTTGAGGAGTTCATGTATTCACTATGTGCTAATGCTTTGTTCCAGTTCTCTATTAAAAGGAGGCCTTAATATCCCTTAGTTTCCAATAGGACCCCGCTGCCACGGGAGGGTAGGACAAAAGATGTCATGCAAGTTCTTTTCCATAAGCACGCATGACTATATATGGAATACATGCCTACATTACATTGATGAATTGGAGCTAGTTCTGTGTCACCTTATGTTATGACTGATACATGATGAACCGCATCCGGCATAATTATCCATCACTGATCCGGTGCCTACAAGTTTTCCCTATACTGGTTTACGCTTATTTACTTTCAAGTTCTTCATAGTTCCTTACCTCCCCTGGTAGCGGCAACTTATATCTGCTGGACACTATGTAGAACTTGAAAGACGCTAAGACAACAATTTATCCCTCAACTATGAGGGGAGGTAAGGAACTGCCATCTAGCTCTGCACTTGATTCACCTTCTGTTATGAGTAGGCTAGCGACACCTAAACCTGCTTCTTCTATTCGTTCCGATATGTCGCATGTTATTGATGATGCCACTTCTGCTATGCATGATACTTATGATGGAACTACTTCTATGCCTCATACTATAGTGCCCCTTGGTGAATTTCTTGATGAACAAATTGCTAGGGCTAGAGAAAAAGAAATTATTGAATCTGAATACGATGATGATAGTGATGATGAAAATATGACTGTAATCCCCGAGGGCTATCTTTTTGATATGGAATCTTCTGCCGCTATTTTAGCTTGCAAAGATAGATATGAGCTCAAGAACTTATTAGTTAAATGGAACAAAGAATCACTTAGAGATAAAATGAAACCCGACCCTGCTTTTGCTACTTTACCTATCTGTGTTCCTGATAAGGATTATGAATTCTCTGTTGATCCTGATATAATTACTTTGGTTGAATCTGGTCCGTTTTATGGCTATGAATCTGAAACTGTTGTGGCACATCTTACTAAGTTAAATGATATAGCTACCATGTTTACTAATGATGAGAGATCGCGTTACTCAAAATATTTTCGTTCTCATTAAAGCGTGATGCTAAGATATGGTGTAATTCTCTTGATCCTAGTTGTCTGCGTAGTCCCCATGATATGATTTATTACTTCTCTGCTAAATATTTCCCTGCTCATAAGAAACAAGCTGCTTTGAGGGAAATATACAACTTTGTGCAAATTAAAGAAGAGAGTCTCCCACAAGCTTGGGGGAGGCTTCTCAAGTTACTTAATGCTTTGCCTGATCATCCTCTTAAGAAACCTGAAATACTTGATATCTTTTATAATGGACTAACCGATGCTTCCAGAGATTACCTGGATAGTTGTGCTGGTTCTCTTTTCAGGGAAAGAACACCGGATGAAGCTGAAATTCTATTGAATAATATGTTGACAAATGAATATAATTGGGCACCTCCTGAGCTAGCTCCTGAATTGACAACTCAGCTGCTAATACTTGAGAATATTCTTTGGCTCCCCTTGTGTCGGATCAATAAATTTGGGTTGAATACTCTACCCTCGAAAGTTGTTGCGATCCCCTATACTTGTGGGTTATCACCTCTTCTGCTGCCGCCGACCTACAGGCCTTAGCACCGATGTTGCCTCCTCCTCTTCACATCATGCCATAGGGCCGTGATCCTTCTGCCTCGCCTGAGACTCTGGAGGAGGCTTTTTCCATGCTTACTCGGCTTTGAGATGACCTTCACGGCACCGACCGTCGCCTGGAGCTGATCTCGGGGTGGCTGCGGTCCGACGCGTCTATGAGGGAGGTGTGGGGCCAAGCCATGGCAGCCTCTAAGGAGGGTAAGCGGGCCGTCGACCTGGTTGCCGCCACCCGCGAGGTTGCGTTGAAGGATGTCGAGGACGCCAGAGAGCGTTGCCGGGTGGCGGAGGCCGAGCTGGAGACCCTGCATAGTGAATGTGCTACCAATGCTCGTCAGCATGAGGCACGGGAGGAGAAGCTGAAGGCTCGAGAAGAAGCAGTGGCGGGCCATGACACCGAGCTGGAGCAGCTGGCACGGGTGCAGGCCATGGACCGCAGCCGTCTGGAGGAGCTGGAGAAGAAGGTGGAGGCAGAGAAGGCCCAGCTAGAAGCCAAGGCGAAGGTTCTTGTTGAAGATCGTGAGGCCTTCAAATCCCTTGAGCTAAAGTCCCACGAAGCACTATAGGAGCTCTACGGGAAGGGCTTGAAGAAGCTGTTGGTGACCGACGAGGAAGGCCATGCCGAGCTACTCCCTCAACTCGTCAGGGCACTCGAGGACATCCTTAATGGGATCGGCCCCATGGTGGAGGGGGAAGCTCGCGCACTCTCCTCCCCAGCTGTGACGTGCGTCTTCAGCCACCTCCATCTTTGTGACCCGAGCACCGACCTTGGAACTCTGGTTGAACCTGTGGACGAGAAGCACTGTGCATCTGCTGCCGACGCCGTGAAGGACTTGGTGGAGGTCCTGTTGGAGAAGTTCCTCGCCATCGACCCAGCACCTCTGGCCAATGGCGCCGCCGATCCCACGACCACGGCCAACTACATGGGCGACGGCGACGCTGCCGACGACGGGGCGCTCCCCGACGGCAGCGCCCAAGGCTCAAGAGGAGGCTTGCTGGAGATGCTCATTCCCATTTTTACTTCCCTGTGATATTCACCGTGCCTCGTGGATGTGTTAAAACTTGTGTTTGATATTTGATGAACAGTATGTCTTGTAATAATTTGTTAGGATTCCGTGATTTCATTCCTATTTGCTTGATGTGCTACGTCGGCAGGGCCCGACCCGCGCATACCTCAGCCGCCGTTGGGTCGTCCGGATCACCAGGACGAGACCAAGGGGTGAGGGGCTACGTGACCAGTTAGGCTCGTTAGTTGCGATGCTCAGGAGTCCCCCTTGACGCACAAACAGCCTGCGGGAAGGAGATACGAAAGTAGGCTTTAGTGTTCTGTGTCGGTAGGGCATGGCCCCGCGCATACCTCAGCCTCCACTGGATCGTCCAAATCACCAAGATGAGACCAAGTGGTGAGGGGCTATGTGACCAGTTAGGCTCCTGAGTCGCGATGCTCAGGAGTCCTCCTTGACGTACAAACAGAAGTCCATAACTATCCTCGCTAAGGTCTCTCTCGGGAGGGGGGCGCGACTACTAGGTCCGGGGGACCTGGCAGGGTGGCGTACGCCAGGCGTGACCTAAGCGCACCCCCCTCGCGCGACTCTCCCGAGGGGAAAGCGTTGCGATGAGGCTGGCCACCGAGTCAGGTGGCTCCCTGATGTTGATGCGGCCATGGAGCTACCCTCAGTTGTTTATCACCAGCGCGGAGCATAGCGCTTCCACACTTGCACGGGCATAGCCGCTCCTTGACCGTGTCGACTGCCAGCACGGAGTATGGTGCTTCCACTGGTACGTGTGTGAGGGCTCCCTCTGAGTGGAGCCCCCGGGGCATGTACAGCCCAGCCCGGACACGTGGCTTGCACGGTAGGGCTAGACGAGGTGTGTCTGGGCACTCATGAGCCAGCGCGGGACTCACGAGTTTGAACCTCAAGGCGGGTTGCGCCTGACTTGATTCTTGATAGCTATAGTGGACCTGCGAGATGGTTAGACAACCTGCACCGAATGAATCTACTGAGGTGATCACATGAGAAGGCCAAACACCAACGACCCTAACAGGTGACGTGAACGGGACTGGCCCGCCAGACGGAGCTCAGTCGTTGGGTTTATTGATGTTGCAGGGACGGACCCGAGCACAGATGTCGTGCCCAGTCTTCTCATGTGAAATATCCTGAAGAAAGACAACCGACGCGCGGCTCCCATGGTGGCAAGGCACCGGGTCGTGCGCCCTAGCTCGTTCTCTCGCGATTAGCTCATGCGCGAACAAGGCACCAAGGTCCATGGGAGGAGACGTACACGGGAGCTGGCCCGCGAGCCAAAGCTCAGCCTCTTGGGTTTAGCGATGCTGCAAGGACAGGCCCGAGCACAGACGCCGTGCCAGTCCTTAATCATGAGGCGGTCGTGGGTGGGTTTGTGAGGGCATACGACATTCATGGTATCGAAGTACCGGACAGGCATAATCTTAAGGTAACTCATGCAAGGAGGCAAGCTAGCCTGGATAAATGCAAGGACGATATATGCTGCAGGGACGGGCCCATGCGGCCTGGGGATGATGCAGCCCAAGGGGCGCCCCCAATAGAGTAAGCTAGAGATGCAAAAGGGATACACGTCGCAGGGACAGGCCCATGCAACTTGGGGCTAATGCTGCCCGAGGGGCGCCCCCAACTGAATGAATCAGAAAGAGTCACCTAGCACCTTTGCTGAAGGGATGTTGAAGCACCTGAAGACGCATGTCGAAGGAGTTGCTCCTCACGAGCCGCCTGTTTCCAGAGCCTTGGGAGGACTTGAGGGCCCAGGAGGCTCATGAAGAACCGTCCCCATCTCTGCCAAGACTGATGCCTGGCCTCCTGAGCCGCCATAATGCTCCTCAGGTGGCACTGGGAGGTGACAGCCACGTTCGGCAGGCCGAAAGGCATGCGAACATAGCTGTGAGGGTGAACCTCGCAGTGACCAACGTGCGAAGGCCAGAAATGCTCTTGAGATGCCACCCTGTTGATTCCTGGGATGTCGACACAGACGCGCAGCTCGTCGTCCTCGCTAGGACAGGAGCTATGCCAGGTGGTGGGCGGCGGCCACTGCGCATGATTCTCGCCTCTTGAAGCTCCTCGATCGCCTTGGTGATGAACTCCTGAGTGCCAGGAACTCCACGCCTTGTGCCCTTGTGAGGGAATCATGCGGTGAAGCATGCCTCCGCGTGGTGCCCGAGCACCTCCCTCATGACATTGGCTAGGTCAGAGGCCCACCAAAAAAGATCCCCCGAGCCCATCCTGAGGAGGGCGCCGGGCATGCCTTCCTATGCAAGGGAGGGAGGCGCCCCATCCGTGGGCGCAGGTCCTGAGGTGGTGCCGCTGGAGACACCGCTCTCTTGAAGCTCCTGGCTGCGCAACTGCTTCTTCTTCTTGGGGATAGCCTCAGGAGGGTAGACGACGCCTTCGTTATCTGGGTCTTCAGCTGTCGCAGCCTCGTAGGCGCGCTTGAGAGAGCACATTGTGTCATTTTCCTTGCAGGCGACCATGATGACACCGCAGCTTCCTGGCATCTTGAGGACATTGTAGCCGTGATGAGTCACCGCCATAAACTTGGCCAGGGCTAGATATCCAAGGATGGCATTGTACGGCAGGCGGATGTGGGCGACGTCGAAGTCAATGAGCTCGGTGCAGTAATTGTCGCGCTTGCCGAAGGTGACAGGGAGGTGGACCTGCCCTATCGGGGTGGTGGAGCCGTCGGTCACTCCTGAGAAGGGCTTGGTTGGCTGCAGCTGATCATGCGACACTTGGAGGTGGTAGAACGTTTTGACGGAAAGGACAATGAGCCCTGCGCCACCGTCGATAAGGGTCTTGGTGACGAGGACCTTGCTGATGATGCGTGAGCAGTGCATCGGGAGGGCGCCGGCAGTTGCCTGTCAGGACCCCGACTCGATGTCACATCGATCTAGCCGGTAACACCTCATATCACTTTGCGGCCTCACGCACGGTATCCCCACGGGTGTCGCATTACCTTTGCCCGGGACCGTTTGCGCCTTTTGTCTCACGTATATGATAGTGTCGCTAGCATCCATATGATAAGGAGCCCGGGCTGACATGACTAGTCATAAACCCAAAGTGGCACAGACTTACAGGGACAGGCATCCATGACCCAGCTTCGAACGTGTCGGTCATCAGCAAGTGGGTTCGGGCTGTAGCACTGGGCTAGCAGGACTCCGGTAAACCGGGCTGTAGCGGGCTAACAGGACTCCGGTACTCAATGCGTGACATTTCCCCGAAGGGACAGACACAGGAACGAAGAAGGATACATGCCGGCCAGCCTAAGTGTTCCAGAGCAATAGCAAGCTACCATGGCTCAGCGGTAACACTAGGAGACATTTCCCGGTAAGAGAGGCTACTAAAGATAAACAACTAGGTAGTCAGATCCCACACATACCAAGCATTTCAATCATACACACAATATGCTCGATATGTGCAAATACAACGAAGCATCACAACATGACTCTACGACACAATTACTTTATTTAAGGCTCAGGGAGCCATACATAACATACACAAAGGTACGGGTCTCACGACCCAACATTCAAGTCATACAGTCATACAAACCAGCGGCGGAAGTAACTTGTCTGAGTACAGACAACTAGTAAAATAAAAGAGGCTTGGAAAGCCTAGCTATACTACATGGTCCTTCACAAGCTCAGGATCACCACCTGGGCCTTTAGCCTACTCGTTGATGTCAACGTCTACGTAGAACCCATCAGAAGGGGTTGCAGCGTCTTCTGTAAAAAAATGTAAATTATAGCAACATGAGTACAAAGGTACTCAGCAAGACTTACATCAGACCCTATATACATGCATATTATCAAGAAGGGTTGGTGGAGTTATTGCAGCAAGCCAGCTTTGACTCTTGGCTAGACTATCCTACGATACTTCAACTTGAAATGATTTTGCGCACACGAGTCCACTACTCACCACTTCAATACACTACCGAGGATCCACCTCCGTCTCCCTACGGAAGAGCCATCCTCGGCACTCACACTTATCTTGAGGCTTTTAGCAGTTTCCATTTACTTGTCTATGAACTGTATAGGCAACCAAGTAGTCCTTTACCGCGGACGCGGCTATTCGAATAGATCATGTTAACCCTGCAGGGGTGTACTTCTTCATACACGCTCTCACCACTTACCGTCGTTTACACGACATGTACTCGGCAACCTTCAAGCGGAAGCCCAACGTGGGTGTCGGCCACGACCTACCTAATCACCTAAGTCTCCAGTCCAGGTTTATCGCCTATCCAGGTTCCATCCGCAGGGAGTCCGGCCGAGGTTTCCCATACGGCCCCGAACGATGTGAACAGGGTTCCCGAGATACCTAACGGGTATTCGGTACACCGTGCCACGTACCTACCGCATCACAGCCCACCCCTACGGTCAGTGCTGTCCACGGCCTCCAGTAGGCTACAAACACCAGAAACTACTTGCAACTCCTGGACGGAGAACTAGGGTGAATAAGAAGCCGAGAGGGTCCATTGGTTTCGGGCCCAATGCATGGTAGTAGCTGATTCTTAAATCACACATACAGATCTCAGTGCTTAAGGTCGGCTTCAATGAAACAACCCACCATGTACTCCTACATGGCCTCTCATCGATACCTTTACCAAATCGTGTTCACCACACCACTCTCATTACCGACATAATCATTTCACTCTAGCCCATCACCCGGATGAACCAGACCTGACCCGACTCTAAGCATAGCAGGCATAGCAAGGTAGGAACAACACATACATATGGCTCAATCAACTCCTACACATGCTAGTGGGTTTCATCTAGTTACTGTGGCAATGACAGGTCATGCAGAGGAAATGGGTTCAACTACCGTAGCACACAGCAGTTTGAAACGCGTTGTCTTAATGCAGTAAAAGAGAGCAGGAGCGAGAACATGGGATTGTATCGATATGATCAAATGGTTGGTTGCTTGCCTGATGGTTCGATGCACTGATACGGTTCTTCGTTAGGGTAATCACGGTACTCCTCGGAGGCAGAACCTGTCGCAAAGGACACCGATACACAACCATCACCAAACAATGTGCAACAATATGATGCATGCATGAACATGGCAATATGAGTGTGTTGGGCTAATTCAACTAAAACCAGAAGGGTTTGAACAAATTTGCATCAAGGATTCAAATTTCAAACTCAACCATGGCCTTTTAAAGTGCTTTTCCTTGTTCTGCATTAAACATCAAGTTAACTTGTTTAGTCATGCATGAAAGTACTATAGATGGATAGATTGGATTTTTCTGATCATTTTTCATATATAATTTGTCTGATTTGGAGTTACAGAATAAAAGTTATGAATTTTTGAAGTTTAAATAATATTCTGGAATTTCCTGATTTAAATTAAATCCAGAAATATATATATATATATTGCGCCAGCATGACGTCAGCATGACGTCAGTGGTCAACTGCGGCTGGCTGGGGTCAAACCTGACGTGTGGGGTCCACACGTCAGTGACAGGGGGGTTAACAGAGGTTAGATTAATCCTAATTAGGAATTAGTGGCGCTGGGGCCCACTGTCAGTGTCAGGGGGGTTAATTAAGCGGTGATTAGCACTAATCTAACCACCTGGCCGACGGGGCCCACGCGTCAGTGACTCTGGGGGGGTCAAACCCCAGGTCAAACAGGTCAAACCCACTGGCGACATGACGCCGGCGAGGCCCGAGACGGCGGCGCGATACGGAAACGCGCTACAGGGCACGGGCGAGGCCGTGCTTGGGCTCGTTGGAGAGCCCTTGCTCCCGCGCGTCGAACGGTGGTGGTGGCCATGCCTGTGGTGGCCGGTACCGACGACGGCGAGCTCGTGAGCGGCGGCCGGAGTTCGGGTGCGGTCGGGATCGGTGCTGCTGCTCGCAAGCGAGGGAGCTGAGGCGCTGGAGGGGCTCTACGGGTCGCGGCAAGCACAACGGGTGCACGCCCGTGACCAAATGGTCACCGGGGCTTCGCCGGCGACGAGCCCGTGCGGCGGAGCGTCTCGGCTCCGGTAGAGGGGCGGCTAGAGCTCGAAATCGAACATGGGGTTAGGGGGAAACGAATCAGGGGCTCACGGGGATCATGCAGGGAGGGTCAGCGAGCTCGGGGAAGCACGAACGGCGGCGAATCGACGGCGACCATCGGCGGCGGTCGAGGACGAAGACGATGGCGTGGATGCGATGCAGAGGTTCCCGAGGGGCTTGGCTTGGTGGGGAGGAAGAGGGGGTCGCGGCGGAGCTCCTGAGCTCAGCGGAGGGGCGAGGGGTGGCCGGTGACGGCTGCTATGGCGAACGACGGCGAGGGGTGCGTTCGGACATGGGAGAGAGAGAGCGAGGGAGAGGAGAGGAAGAACCGAGGGAGAGTGAGAGAGAGCAGGGGAGGGCGTGGCGTCGTTCCAGGCCATCCAGACGAGGAGGGGAGGGGCAGGCAGGCAGGCGAGCAGGTGGCATGGCGCGGTGGCGCACGCGCGCGCCGGGCACACTCCCCTCCCTCTGTTGAGGACGAAGACGACAGAGGAGGAGGCGGGCTGGGCCGCCTGCTGGCTGGGCCGGCCAGCTACTGCTGGGCTGCACAGGGAGGAGCCCAGGTAAGCTTCTCCTTCTTTTATTTCTGTTTTTTAATTTTTCTGACATTTGTTTTGATTTAAATAAAATATTAAATCATTTATTTACCTTATGCCAATTTTTGCAGGAGCTAGATATATTATTCCAGAGCTCCTTTATAAATGGCATAATATTTGGACATATATTAATATATATAACTAATATATTTCCAAAGCAAATATTTATGCATTAAATCCAAATGCCCAAAATAAATACCTATGAGCTCTTAAAAATATTGATTTGATTTTTATCTCTGTCCAATATTTTCAGAGAGCAACATGAGCATTTTCTTGGACCCTTTTGGAGAAATTTTTATTTGGGTCATTTTCAAAAATGATTCTGAGGGTTTCACAAATCCCCATTTCAAATTAAATGGAATTTTAAACATGATGCACACACTCTGATGCATGACTAGCTAGGGTGTGACAACTCACCCCCACTCAAAAGAATCTCGTCCCGAGATTTGGGTTCCTCCGGGAAGAAGGGGGGATACTCAAGTCGAAGACGATCCTCCCTTTCCCAAGTTGCTTCATCCTCAGAATGGTGCGGGTGGTACGTTCGGCCTGATCGAGGATACGAATGGGGTACTCTCGATATGTAAGATTATCTTGGAGATCAAGCGTTTCGTGGTCCACTCCACGGATAGGATCCGAGAAGCAACGCCTGAGTTGAGAAACGTGGAAGACATCGTGGACTCTGGAGAGGTGCGGAGGTAGTTCCAACTGGTAGGCAACTTCTCCTCGTTTGGTGAGAATGCGAAAAGGTCCAATGTAAAAAGGAGCCAATTTGCCTTTGATACCGAAACGATGGGTTCCCTTCATAGGGGTGACCCGAAGATAAGCCTTCTCGTCAACCTCGAAAGTCATAGCCTTATGTTTTCGGTCATATTGACTCTTTTGACGAGATTGGGCTGTTTTCAACTTTTCACGAACGATACGAACTTGTTCTTCTGCTTCCTGAATCATATCCGGGCCAAAGAATTGTCTTTCCCCGGTCTCTGACCAGTTAAGGGGTGTTCGACACCGTCGTCCATAGAGAACTTCAAAAAGGGGCTTTACCCAAGCTAGATTGATAGCTGTTGTTGTAAGCGAATTCAGCAAATGGAAGGCACTTCTCCCAGTCCATTCCGAATGAGATAACAGAGGCTCGAAGCATGTCTTCTAGAATCTGGTTGACGCGTTCCACTTGACCACTCGACTGAGGGTGGAAGGCGGTGCTAAAGGAGAGACGGGTTCCCATAGCATTTTGGAAACTTTCCCAAAATCGAGAGGTGAAAAGACTTCCTCGATCCGAGTTAATTTCCAAAGGAACACCATGGAGGGACACTATTCGGGAGATGTATAAGTCGGCCAGCTGACTAGCGGTTATACTCTCACGAACAGGTAAGAAATGGGCTACTTTGGAAAGACGATCGACAACGACGAAAATAGCATTATTCCCTCTCTTGGTCCTGGGAAAACCGGTAATGAAATCCATACCAATTTTATCCCATTTCCATTCAGGAATAGCTAAGGGTTGAAGGGTGCCAGCAGGCCGTTGATGCTCTGCTTTTACACGACGACAGACGTCGCAATTAGCAATATACTGAGCAATTTCTCTCTTCATCCTAGTCCACCAGAACCTCTGGCGTAGGTCCTGATACATCTTAGTACTACCGGGATGAATGGTGAGAGGAGATTCATGAGCTTCCTTAAGAATCAATCGCCTCAGGTTTCGCACTTTGGGAACCACTAGTCGATTCCCGAAGTATACGACCCCTTGATCATTAATGGAGAAACAATTCGCAATTCCTTTCTTGATGTTTCTCTTGATGCGGGAGATTCCCGGATCTACCTTCTGTGCTTTGATAATCTGATCCGTAAGGGTAGGTTTTGCCACCAAGGTGGAAAGAAAACCTTGAGGAACAATGTGAAGGTTAAGCTTCCGAAATTCCTCATGGAGAAGCGGTTGACTTTGTTGTAACATCAGGTTGTTACAATAAGATTACGACTTAGCGCATCAGCCATGACGTTGGCTTTCCCTGGGGTGTAGGTTATTCCTAAGTCGAAGTCTGTGATCAACTCAACCCAACGTCTTTGCCTGAGATTCAGATCCGGTTGGGTGAAAATGTACTTCAGACTTTGGTGATCAGTGAATATTTCGCAACGATTACCGAGGAGGTAATGTCGCCAGGTTTTAAGTGCATAGACTACGGCTGCAAGCTCTAGATCATGAGTAGGATAATTCTCCTCATGTGGGTGCAATTGCCGTGAAGCGTAAGCAATTACGTGTCGATCTTGCATGAGAATGCAACCTAGTCCTTGTCGCGAGGCGTCACAGTAGATAACAAAGTCCTTGGAGAAGTCTGGCGGTACCAGTACGGGAGCAGAGGTCAGGCGTCTTTTCAGTTCCTGAAAGCTGTGCTAACATTGTGGAGTCCATTCGAACTTCTTATCTTTCTTGAGGAGTTCGGTTAGAGGTTTGGCAACTTTGGAGAAGTTCTCGACAAAGCGACGACAATAGCTCGCTAAGCCCAGAAAACTACGAACTTGCTTGACCGATTCAGGTGGAGTCCAATTAAGGACGGCTTGAACTCGCTCAGGGTTAACAGCAATACCTTTACCAGATATTACATGACCCAGATAAGTCACTTCTGACAACCAGAATTCACATTTAGAAAATTTGGCATAAAGGCGATGCTCTCGAAGTTTCTGCAACACTAGCCTTAGATGTTCGGCATGTTCTTCCTCGTTCTTGGAGTAGATGAGTATATCATCGAGATAAACTACGACGAATTTATCCAAATACTCCATGAAGATTGAGTTCATTAACCGAGAAAAGGTGGCTGGAGCGTTGGTTAATCCGAAGGACATGACGGTGTACTCGTATTGGCCATAACGAGTAACAAAGGCCGTTTTAGGAATGTCCCCGTTTCTGATTTTGATTTGATGGTAGCCCAACCTCAAATCCATCTTGGAGAAGACTGAGGATCCAGCGAGCTGATCATACAGGTCGTTGATCCTGGGGAGCGGATATTTGTTCTTGATTGTGACCAAATTGACAGGTCGATAATCTACAACCATCCGGTCCGTACCATCCTTCTTCTTGACGAATAGGACGGGGCAAGCCCACGGAGATGAACTAGGGCGGATGAAACCCCTTTTCAAGGACTCATCGAGTTGTTTCTTAAGCTCGGCTAGTTCTAGTGGTGCCATCTTATAAGGTCTTCTAGCAATCGGAACGGTTCCTGGGATGAGGTCTATTACGAACTCAACATCCCTGTCAGGTGGAACACATGGCAATTCCTCTGGGAAGACATCCGAGAAGTCACGGACTACCGGAACGTCCTCAAGGTCTGGCAAAGGGCTGGCGTTAAGAGAATATAACTGTCGCTTGGCTAATCGGGTCAAGACATTGACTATCTTCCCCGAAGGATGAGTGAGTTGAACAGTCCTAGAGAAGCAATCAATTTTGGCATGATGAGCTGACATCCAGTCCATACCCAAAATGATATTAATATCTGAAGATTTGAGAGCTATCAAAGATGCAAGAAAAACAAGTCTGTCGACTTGGATTTCATTTCCATAACTTACCCTAGAGGTCTGCCATCTAGAACCAGGAGTAGAAATTTCCATAGTGGATGGCATGTCACAGAATGCGGTGTTATGCAAACGAGCATAGTTCCCGGATATAAATGAATGAGAGGCTCCTGTATCGAAAAGAACAGATGCCGGGTGGCAGTTAACAAGAAGCGTACCGAGAACGACGTTGGGATCCTCTTGAGCTTCTTCGACAGAGATACAGTTGACATGGCCACGTGAGGCGGTGGCCGGCTTGGCGTGGAACACTTTCCCTGTCGGCTTGCCACGGCCAACAGCTTTAGCAGACTGGTTGGGGTTGGTCTGGGGACACTCACGCATATAGTGGCCAGATTCCCCACACTTGAAACAAGTCACGGAACTGGTACGTGGAGGAGCATTGTTGGTTGGACCCCCATAGGGCTTGGCCGGTGCAGACTGTTGAACAGGGCGAGGCGCCTGGAAAGATGGCCTCGGTGTGAACCTGGGTGGCAGGGCGGTGTTGGGCACCCATACGCGGCGCTTCTGAGGACCAGCACCGGATGAGGAACCCATGTCACGGCCATGCTTGCGTGTTGCGTCATAGTCAGTCTGACTAGTTTCAGCACTGATGGCTTTGTTGACAAGTTTCTGAAAAGATGTGCACTCATGCAGACGGAGGTCACGGCGAAGCTCAGGACTAAGTCCCTTACGGAACCTTGCTTGCTTCTTGGCATCAGTAGAAACTTCCTCGGTTGCATATTGTGCGAGGTTACCAAACTCCCTGCTGTAAGCATCCACAGAAAGTCGGCCTTGGGTGAAACTGCAAAATTCCTCACGTTTACGGTCCATGAGACCCTCCGGAATGTGATGTTCACGGAAAGCCTCACTGAATTCAGCCCAAGTAGTGACATGGCCCGCTGGGCGCATAGCTACATAATTCTCCCACCATAGACTGGCGGGGCCTTCAAGATGATATGCAGCAAAGGTGACCTTGTCAGCCTCCGCTACCAGCGCGGAACGCAGTTTGTGAGAGATACTGCGAAGCCAGTCATCAGCGTCGAGAGGCTCGACGGAGTGGTGGAACATGGGTGGATGTAATTTGATAAAATCACTGAGTGACACCACGTTAGTCCTCTGATGGTGTGTTGTGTTCTGTTCAATACGCTCCAACAAACGGTTGGTCTCCCGCTTGTTTCTCTCAGCTTCCATCATAACCTCGGCTAGGGAAGGAGGATGAGGCAGATTTGCATCCCTGACTTCACTGCCTTCGGCCTGCTCTTGAGGAGCAGGGTTAGTGCGCGTGTTGACCATCCTAGGTAAACAAGACAATGATTTAGTCAGGATGATAAAATTCCGACATAGGATATAAAATGTAAGGAATAACTCGAAATGCAAGATGATCATCCGTATGACATGGTAAATACAGAAACTGCTTCTTTATTCCATCGTCATACACACCATACAGGGTTTAGTACAAGACCAAACAAAGTACTATTACGGTGAAAAGAGGATTACATCTCATCGAAGGCATTCCAAGCTCCTATACATTATTTTTCTACACCTCCGGAAGGAGTACAAACTAAGTCATATCCCACGGTCACGCGGGACGATAGACGACACAGCTAGTGCAAACTAGCGATACTACCACTAGCTCAGACCGATCCGTAGTAGTCCTCGTAGAAGTCACCTCCATAGCCTGGAAGCTCAACATGATCATCCGGAAACAGACCATCTCGCGGAGCTTGTGGACCATAGGGGCTAGGATGAGGTCTTGAACCAACAGACGGTGGCCTGCGGGGACCGCGAGGTGGGGTGATGCCTCCTACATCACGCCATCCCATCACGTCTGGCAGAGCAGATCTCACAGGATAGAGATCGCGCATATCTGAATATCCAGCTTGCACCGCCGGTGCGAACCGAGTCAAAGTGGCCCAGTGGTCAGCACGGGTATTGAAGAGCTCTAACCTTAAGGCCCGATTTTCACGGTCCTTATCCTCGAGCATCTCAGCAGTGGTGCGAGTCCGTGAATCCTCCTGGGTGGGGTCAGCATAGATAGCCTGGAGATACCCTTGTGCTCCCGGAAGTGATCCTGGCATATACCGGAAATCAGAGTCCCAAAATAGTCCAGATCTGACTCGCATGATGGTCATCATAGAGTAGGCGGCGTCCTGCACAGCCATCTCAATAGTAACCCCGAGTCCATAGGAGCAGTAAAGGGGCTCGGTGGATCCAGGATAAGATGGAAATATCCTGACAGTGCAGAGATACTGGCTTTGATTGAAGTCCCGAAATTGCTCTTCGACCGTGTACTCAGGATACCAGCGGTATCCAGCCTCAGTCATTACCCTGACCAACTTGGCAGTATGGCCGGGTACATCTAGGCATCGAGTCAGGCGAACCACTTGATTGAGGTCGCGAGTGGCCATCTGAAAGCACAATCATAATGCAAAGGCATTAGAATTTCTAGCAAAATTTCGGCAGCATAACAGCTGTAAATGCTCAAGAAGGATTTTGAGACATTTGACAAAGGATTTCGTACACACTCAACATCATCATATCAAGTTCTGAATCCATCCTAGCAACATAATGTGGTAATAGGATTGAACTAGGCTTGTATCCATCAAACCTATAAGGTACTACTGATTAGTAACACATGATCCTGATAGAGAGAACAGATCCTAATTCCTTAACCCCCGGTGGAAGAATGGACTGACTCAGATCAGAATGTCATAAGATAAAGGAGTAAAAAGAGCCTTACGTTCCAACCCACAAACAATTCCCCTACATATAACTAAAGAATTTCTAGACTCAACATCGACCAGTTTGGCTTGGAGAACCTACAGGCAGTCCGGCTCTGATGCCAACGCTGTCAGGACCCCGACTCGATGTCACATCGATCTAGCCGGTAACACCTCATATCACTTTGCGGCCTCACGCACGGTATCCCCACGGGTGTCGCCTTAGCTTTGCCCGGGACCGTTTGTGCCTTTTGGCTCACGTATATGATAGTGTCGCTAGCATCCATATGATAAGGAGCCCGGGCTGACATGACTAGTCGTAAACCCAAAGTGGCACAGACTTATAGGGACAAGCATCCATGACCCAGCTTCGAACGTGTCGGTCATCAGCAAGTGGGTCCGGGCTGTAGCACTGGGCTAGCAGGACTCCGGTAAACCGGGCTGTAGCGGGCTAACAGGACTCCGGTACTCAATGCGTGACATTTCCCCGAAGGGACAGACAGAGGAACGAAGAAGGACACATGCCGGCCAGTCTAAGTGTTCCAGAGCAGTAGCAAGCTACCATGGCTCAGCGGTAACACTAGGAGACATTTCCCGGTAAGAGAGGCTACTAAAGATAAACAACTAGGTAGTCAGATCCCACACATACCAAGCATTTCAATCATACACACAATATGCTCGATATGTGCAAATACAACGAAGCATCACAACATGACTCTACGACACAATTACTTTATTTAAGGCTCAGGGAGCCATACATAACATACACAAAGGTACGGGTCTCACGACCCAACATTCAAGTCATACAGTCATACAAACCAGCAGCGGAAGTAACTTGTCTGAGTACAGACAACTAGTAAAATAAAAGAGGCTTGGAAAGCCTAGCTATACTACATGGTCCTTCACAAGCTCAGGATCACCACCTGGGCCTTTAGCCTACTCGTTGATGTCAACGTCTACGTAGAACCCATCAGAAGGGGTTGCAGCATCTTCTGTAAAAAAATGTAAATTATAGCAACATGTGTACAAAGGTACTCAGCAAGACTTACATCAGACCCTATATACATGCATATTATCAAGAAGGGTTGGTGGAGTTATTGTAGCAAGCCAGCTTTGACTCTTGGCTAGACTATCCTACGATACTTCAACTTGAAATGATTTTGCGCACACGAGTCCACTACTCACCACTTCAATACACTACCGAGGATCCACCTCCGTCTCCCTATGGAAGAGCCATCCTCGGCACTCACACTTATCTTGAGGCTTTTAGCAGTTTCCATTTACTTGTCTATGAACTGTATAGGCAACCAAGTAGTCCTTTACCGCGGACGTGGCTATTCGAATAGATCATGTTAACCCTGCAGGGGTGTACTTCTTCATACACGCTCTCACCACTTACCGTCGTTTACACGACATGTACTCGACAACCTTCAAGAGGAAGCCCAACGTGGGTGTCGGCCACGACCTACCTAATCACCTAAGCCTCCAGTCCAGGTTTATCGCCAATTCAGGTTCCATCCGCAGGGAGTCCGGCCGAGGTTTCCCATACGGCCCCGAACGATGTGAACAGGGTTCCCGAGATACCTAACGGGTATTCGGTACACCCGGCCACGTACCTACCGCATCACAGCCCACCCCTACGGTCAGCGCTGTCCACGGCCTCCAGTAGGCTACAAACACCAGAAACTACTTGCAACTCCTGGACGGAGAACTAGGGTGAATAAGAAGCCGAGAGGGTCCATTGGTTTCGGGCCCAATGCATGGTAGTAGCTGATTCTTAAATCACACATACAGATCTCAGTGCTTAAGGTCGGCTTCAATGAAACAACCCACCATGGCCTCTCATCGATACCTTTACCAAATCGTATTCACCACACCACTCTCATTACCGACATAATCATTTCACTCTAGCCCATCACCCGGATGAACCAGACCTGACCCGACTCTAAGCATAGCAGGCATAGCAAGGTAGGAACAACACATACATATGGCTCAATCAACTCCTACACATGCTAGTGGGTTTCATCTAGTTACTGTGGCAATGACAGGTCATGCAGAGGAAATGGGTTCAACTACCGTAGCACACAGCAGTTTGAAACGCGTTGTCTTAATGCAGTAAAAGAGAGCAGGAGCGAGAACATGGGATTGTATCGATATGATCAAATGGTTGGTTGCTTGCCTGATGGTTCGATGCACTGATACGGTTCTTCGTTAGGGTAATCACGGTACTCCTCGGAGGCAGAACCTGTCGCAAAGGACACCGATACACAACCATCACCAAACAATGTGCAACAATATGATGCATGCATGAACATGGCAATATGAGTGTGTTGGGCTAATGCAACTAAAACCAGAAGGGTTTGAACAAATTTGAATCAAGGATTCAAATTTCAAACTCAACCATGGCCTTTTAAAGTGCTTTTCCTTGTTCTGCATGAAACATCAAGTTAACTTGTTTAGTCATGCATGAAAGTAGTACAGATGGATAGATTGGATTTTTCTGATCATTTTTCATATATAATTTGTCTGATTTGGAGTTACAGAATAAAAGTTATGAATTTTTGAAGTTTAAATAATATTCTGGAATTTCCTGATTTAAATTAAATCTATAAATATATATATATATTGCGCCAGCATGACGTCAGCATGACGTCAGTGGTCAACTGCGGCTGGCTGGGGTCAAACCTGACGTGTGGGGTCCACACGTCAGTGACAGGGGGGGTTAACAGAGGTTAGATTAATCCTAATTAGGAATTAGTGGCGCTGGGGCCCACTTTCAGTGTCAGGGGGGTTAATTAAGCGGTGATTAGCACTAATCTAACCACCTGGCCGACGGGGCCCACGCGTCAGTGACTCTGGGGGGGTCAAACCCCAGGTCAAACAGGTCAAACCCACCGGCGACATGACGCCGGCGAGGCCCGAGACGGCGGCGCGATACGGAAACGCGCTACAGGGCACGGGCGAGGCCGTGCTTGGGCTCGTTGGAGAGCCCTTGCTCCCGCGCGTCGAACGGTGGTGGTGGCCATGCCTGTGGTGGCCGGTACCGACGACGGCGAGCTCGTGAGCGGCGGCCGGAGTTCGGGTGCGGTCGGGATCGGTGCTGCTGCTCGCAATTGAGGGAGCTGAGGCGCTGGAGGGGCTCTACGGGTCGCGGCAAGCACAACGGGTGCACGCCCGTGACCAAATGGTCACCGGGGCTTCGCCGGCGACGAGCCCGTGCGGCGGAGCGTCTCGGCTCCGGTAGAGGGGCGGCTAGAGCTCGAAATCGAACATGGGGTTAGGGGGAAACGAATCAGGGGCTCACGGGGATCATGCAGGGAGGGTCAGCGAGCTCGGGGAAGCACGAACGGCGGCGAATCAAGGGCGACCATCGGCGGCGGTCGAGGACGAAGACGATGGCGTGGAGGCGATGCAGAGCTTCCCGAGGGGCTTGGCTTGGTGGGGAGGAAGAGGGGGTCGCGGCAGAGCTCCTGAGCTCAGCGGAGGGGCGAGGGGTGGCCGGTGACGGCTGCTATGGCGAACGGCGGCGAGGGGTGCGTTCGGACACGGGAGAGAGAGAGCGAGGGAGAGGAGAGGAAGAACCGAGGGAGAGTGAGAGAGAGCAGGGGAGGGCGTGGCGTCGTTCCAGGCCATCCAGACGAGGAGGGGAGGGGTAGGCAGGCAGGCGAGCAGGTGGCGTGGCGCGGTGGCGCGCGCGCGCGCCGGGCACACTCCCCTCCCTCTGTCGAGGACGAAGACGACAGAGGAGGAGGCGGGCTGGGCCGCCTGCTGGCTGGGCCGGCCAGCTACTGCTGGGCTGCACAGGGAGGAGCCCAGGTAAGCTTCTCCTTCTTTTATTTCTTTTTTTAATTTTTCTGACATTTGTTTTGATTTAAATAAAATATTAAATCATTTATTTACCTTATGCCAATTTTTGCAGGAGCTCGATATATTATTCCAGAGCTCCTTTATAAATGGCATAATATTTGGACATATATTAATATATATATAACTAATATATTTCCAAAGCAAATATTTATGCATTAAATCCAAATGCCCAAAATAAATACCTATGAGCTCTTAAAAATATTGATTTGATTTTTATCTCTATCCAATATTTTCAGAGAGCAACATGAGCATTTTCTTGGACCCTTTTGGAGAAATTTTTATTTAGGTCATTTTCAAAAATGATTCTGAGGGTTTCACAAATCCCCATTTCAAATTAAATGGAATTTTAAACATGATGCACACACTCTGATGCATGACTAGCTAGGGTGTGACATTGCCGCACACTTGAGTTGTTCGGATGAGCTGAAGGTGATGGTGCACTTGGACCACCTGAGCGGGCGGGTGGCCTCAAGCCTTGGGAGGGCTGCGTTCACCTCATCAGCAAACTGCTTGAAGATGCACTAAGAGGCTGGGGCCTCAGCGCCGCCCAAGATGCAAGCGACTGCGCGAGGCTCCTGGAAGCCCCCAGCCCCCTCGTCCTGGTGATGGTCATTGTTCCTCCATGGTGGTGGCGGCAGCGGAAGGAGGCCAGTGTTGCCCTGAGGGCGGTCCTTTCTAGGTTGGTCCCTCCAGGCGCCCTCGCGAGGCTGGTCCTGCCAGCAATCCTCGCGATGCTGGTCGCGCCACTCTTGGCAGGGGCCGTGGTCGTCCCAGCGTCCTCCACTTCGGCCTCCTCCACGGCCGTAGCCTTGGTAGTTGCGCTCGGGGCATCGATCGAAGCGCTCGTCGCGGATGGCCCTGAGCTCCTGACAGTCGTTAGTGTTGTCCTTGTGCACGTTGTGGAAAGCACAGAATGGGCGGTTGGCCTTGGTGACTCGGGGTAGTCACAGCCGCGCTTCATCTCCAGCTCCGCCACGAGCACGACAGCCCCCTTGCGTTTCACGTCCTTGGTCTTGGCCTTCTTGTCTTCTGGGTCGGCAGCCGGGAGCTCAAGGAGGGAAAGGCGTCCCTCCTCAGCTCTCACACACCTGGTCGCCATGTTGAACATGTCCAAAGCTGTGCACAGGACCTCGTGTATGGTGAGCTCCTCCTTCATCTTGACATCACAGACGCCATCGGAAAATGGTGAGATGATGGCCTTGTACGTCACCTTAGGGGTCTTGAGGCCAACGCTATTGAAACGCTGGATGTACTTCTGCAGGGTCTCCCCTGGCTGCTCCTTGATGCACTATAGGTCACTAGTGGTAGGAGGGCGGTCGCGAGTGCCTTGGAAGTTGGTGACGAAGTGCTCGCGCATCTCTCCCAGGAGGAGATCGATCCCAAGGGCAAGTTCAACAGCCACGAGCACGCGCCGTGTTTGAGAGCCATGGGGAACCAGTTTGCCATAACTTTCTTGTCGCCATTGGCCGCCTCAATGCTCATCTCGTAGAGCTGCAAAAACTCAGCAGGGTCGGGGGTGTCGTCGTAGCACGGAGGCTGGTCGGTCTTGAACTTGCCCGGCCAGACCACGCTGCGCAGCTCGGGGGTGAAGGCGCGGCAACCCTCCGTGGTTACTGGAGCCCGTCGTGGAGGTGGAGCCTGGTCCTGGTACCCACGCACCGCTATTGCAGGCGGCGCACGGTCTTGACGTGGTGGTGCTGGGAGTGCAGGAGCATCTTCTTGCGGCCGTGGGATTTCCCGGCAGCGTTGTTCTTCACGTGCGGGCACCCGCTGTAGGGGGGATGAGGCAGTGAAAGGGACAACGCAGAAGAGCACCAGCAGCGCTAACGAGCACAGCGATGCGGTCTAGCCAGTCCTCGTAGAGGTCGTCGACGGGGCAGTAACACAGGAAGTCGCGCGCCTTGAGCAGCACGTCCTGTGTGTCCCGCGGCGAGCGTGGGACGACGAGTCAGCTGGAGTCAACGACGGGGTGGCGGTGCGTCCGCCCCGCCGCACAGATGGGTGTAGCGATGAAGCTTGCTGCTCATTTCCCGCCGGGCCGGTGGAGGCATTGGCAACGGGTCAAGGAGAGCAATAGGGAGGTCCACCGACGGGCGCCTTATAACCCACAAGTATAGGGGATCGCAACAACTTTCGAGGGTAGAGTATTTAACCCAAATTTATTGATTCGACACAAGAGGAGCCAAAGAATATTCTCAAGTATTAGCAGCTGAGTTGTCAATTCAACCACACCTGGAAACTTAGTATTTGCACCAAAGTGTTTAGTAGCAAAGTAATATGATAGTGATGGTAGCGGTAACAAAAGAGTAATGAAAGCAAAGTAATGTTTTTGGTGTTTTGTAGTGATTGTAACAATAGCAACGGGAAACTAAATAAGCATAAACCAGTATATGGAAAGCTCGTAGGCATTGGATCAATGATGGATAATTATGCCGGATGTGGTTCATCATGTAAGAGTCATAACATAGAGTGACACAGAACTAGCACCAATTCGTCAATGTAATGTAGGCACATATTCCGAATATAGTCATACGTGCTTATGGAAAAGAACTTGCATGACATCTTTTGTCCTACCCTCCTGTGGCAGTGGGGTCCTAATGGAAACTAAGGTATACTAAGGCCTCCTTTTAATAGAGAGCCGGAACAAAGCATTAGCACATAGTGAATACATGAACTCCTCAAACTACGGTCATCACCGGTAAGTATCCCGATTATTGTCACTTCGGGGTTAACGGATCATAACACATAATAGGTGACTATAGACTTGCAAGATAGGATCTAGAACTCTCATATATTGATGAAAACATAATAGGTTCAGATCTGAAATCATGGCACTCGGGCCCTAGTGACAAGCATTAAGCATAGCAAAGTCATAGCAACATCAATCTCAGAACATAGTGGATACTAGGGATCAAATCCTAACAAAACTAACTCGATTACATGGTGAATCTCATCCAACCCATCACCGTCTAGCAAGCCTACGATGGAATTACTCACGCACGATGGTGAGTATCATGAAATTGGTGATGGAGGATGGTTGATGGTGACGACGGCGACGAACCCCCCTCTCCAGAGCCCCGAACGGACTCTAGATCAGTCCTCCCGAGAGGTTTTAGGGCTTGGCGGCGGCTCCGTATCGTAAAACGCGATGATTTCTTCTCTCCTATTTTTTTCTCCCCAAAAGCAGTTATGTAGAGTTGGATTTGGAGTCGGGGGGTTTCCAGGGGGCCCACGAGGTAGGGGGTGCGCCCTTGGGGGGGTGCCCCCCCCTCGTGAGAAGGGTGTGGGCCCCCTGGTCTTCATCTTTGGCGAGGATTTTTCATTATTTATTGTAAGATATTTCGTGGAGTTTCAGGTCATTCCTAGAACTTTTGTTTTCTGCACATAAAACAACATCATGGCAATTCTGCTGAAAACAGCGTCAGTCCGGGTTTGTTCCATTCAAATCATACAAGTTAGAGTCCAAAACAAGGGCAAAAGTGTTTGGAAAAGTAGATACGACAAAGACGTATCAGCGCCGTCTACGCAACACGGGCGGCATGGGCGGCCCGGCGCTCAGTGCGGGCCCGGCGAGCGTCATCCATGGATGTTGTGGAGCAATAGTACGTCGATCGATGGAAGAAAGGCTTTAGCGCACCCCCTACCAGGCGCACCAAATGTCAGATTACGGGTTCTAGCAAACCCTTGTGAGGTTCGAACTGTGGGGTGCGCACGAAGAACACTCTCTTCCTCGCTCGCTCGCCCGACGATTCCACGACCTAGCTCGACGGACCCAAAGAACAAGAGACACGAGGGTTTATACTTGTTCGGGCCACCTTGCGGTGTAATACCCTACTCCAGTTTGTGGGTGGATTGCCTCAAGGGGCTGAGGATGAACTAGTACAATGGATGAATAGCCTCGGGAGGTGAGGTGTTCTTGAGCTAGGTGTACTAGCGAGCTCACTCGGGTGGAATGGATCTGAACACCCTCTCCCCTTTCCTATGGTGGTGGCTAGGTCCTATTTTTGTTGGCCTTGGTCCTATTCCCAAATATTAGACGGGAAGGGATCCCACAACGGCCAAGTTTGAAGGGGGGCAACTAGTACAAGCTATCCTAACAAAAGTTGGTCTTCGCCTGCCAAAGGCTCTGGTGGTGATGCTGTTGTGCGCTCTGTGATAACATTTGTCCTGCCGTCATGTTTGTCTTGGTCTTGTTGCCCCAATATGGAAACCTCTGCGTGATGCCTCGGGACCCCGCGCCTGCGCTTGCCTACTTAGCACCAAAAAGGAAACTGGTACACTGCGCCCGCTGGCACCCGCCTGGCCTTGGTCATCATGGCTCACATCACGTGAACCTCGCGAGGTCCCCCTTGCATAGATATCTCCGCTCCTCAGGAGCCAGCCTAGTGAGGCTGTCCCCAAGGAGGTCTTGGTGTCGTCCGCCTCGCGAGGCTTGGCCCCTAACGAGGGTCTTATGTTGTTGCTGCTGAAGATGAGCCGTACCAGGCCGTTTGTGGATTCACACTCACGAGCCGCAGGCAGGCAAGTCTAGGCACCTCCAGTCCTAGAACGCCGACATGCACAAAGGGATTACTGGTTGAAACTCCTAGCACACAACAATACAAGACACGGAGACGCACTTACAAGATCATACCAATGCCTCAGTCTAGGATCTTAGTTGGCCAAGCTGTTAGATACAGAAGAAACATCGTCCTTGTAGGTTTGCCAGCTGCATATCATGTAACAGCAACTTGTTAGTATATTTGAAGTATATCGGGTAGGTGATGCTGGACGGGTTAAAAGGTGACAAGTACCTAGGTAGTGGTGGTTACTTGGCATCTTGCCAGGCGGTGGGAATCAGGTTATAAACGTCAAGGGTGATGACGTTGTGCTAGCTGTCGGGGTCCGCTAAGGAGATCTAGAACCGTCGAGTAGGGTGTTTGTGCAGAGGCACTTGTAGAGTGGACTACGGTGTGGGCGAAGCGGATTTGTGGTCGTCGACGAAGGCATAGGTGAAGCTGCTCCGGTGGTTGGGTTTAGGATGGTCTGGATGATGTGGATCTGCGGCCGTGGACGAGGCATCAGAAGCTGCTCCAGTAGGTTGGATGAGGGTGCAAGGAAGCGGATCTGAGGTCGTGGACTTGTGAGTTGGCAAAGCGGGCCTGGTAGGGTTCAGAATGGTATGGGCGTAGCTACTCCGGTAGGATTGATGACGGTGTCTGCGAAGCGGCTCCAGTAGGGTTGAGGAATGTGTTGGTGAAGAGGATCAGAGGTCGTCGACGGGGACGTTGGTGGGGCGGCTCTGGGGGGGTGTGGACGAAGCGTCTCTGATGGGGAGTACGAAGGAGCCGCTGCAGATGTGTTGCACTTGACGAGAGTACCAGCAAAGAAGATCCGGCGCTGTTGACAAGTCCGGCACTGAATGGGCTATGGTGCAGTGGTGGATGAGTAGTCTACTTGTTTCTAGGGGAGGTGGGAGGGGTAGATGCGGCCGCACAAGCAGATCCAACGAGGTGGACGCCGCTGGCAGTGAATGAGCTCGGGTACGCCGGTGGATGAGCAGTCTAGGGTTTTGAGAGGGGAGGGGTAGAAAGGACGATGAAGTACGAACAGTGTGATGTAAGATGCTCTGGTGTTGTGGAGTTAGTGGTACTTGCAGGAGGGGAGAGGAAATGGGGGTGCCGTGTGGTGGGGGGACCGTCGCAGACCACGTTAGGGATGTACCTGTATCGAGTGTTCATGCATGTCGAAGAAGTGGTCAATCCATCAATCGAAGTCCTCCCGCCGCCGCTGGTGCGCGGGTCCGTCGACGAAGTCCATTATAGGAGTCAACGTCAGACTTTCCTCGTGTTGCTTGGAATGATGGATAGCATAGGGCCTACTCCATCCCGCGGCAGAGGCCACTACTTCTTTGGGAGAAGAGGCAGAGCTGGCTTCCTGGATGTACTCTAATTTGAGGTAACAACTGAATCTTGTCAGATACTAGGTAAATCTGAGCTATGGGTGTGAAGCACTAGTGTAACAATACATTTGATTGTGACATGTTCTATTTTTTACCTGAACTTTTTTTTAGAAAGGGTTGTAGGTCAAGTTAATGTTCTAGCAGAACTTATATATTGTGTTGTCTGTCTGTTTTCTTTGCAGAGCATTCAAGATATTTCCCCATCATTGATAAATACGATGAACCGTTATGTACGAGTTCGTTGGTTTCAACATAGCCCTACTCATAGCGATCCACTGCTTCCACCCTGATTGTGCCGGCTGCGTGAAATTTTTGTATGCAAGTTCAGTGTGCTATGATGTTCTATATGATTGTGTCAACTATATAGGTTTTTACTGAGCATCAGCAATGCATATGGATGAAAGATGTATTTACGGGCATCGACCGATGGGTCTCACACCCACGCACAAGTGGGACCCGTTGAATTATTTCTTCGCTCGTGACAACTTTTTTCTTAAGTTATTAATTGAGCTCAGTGACTTCAAAAAGTTGTACAGAAGCCTTGTTTGGGCCTTTCCGGTGTCGCTGAATGTGGGCCGAGTAGCCATGTAAGGTTGTACTGTACTACACATGCCTTTTTTCCAACATTAGCGATTCAACTAGGATGATAGTTGTACATAATATCTGGGTCAACTTGTTATTCTCCGCCCCACTCGTCTAGAAATCTTTCCTAGCAGGGATGCATTAGGCTTAACAAGAAATTGGGTTTATGAAATAATAAATGGGATGTAATTATAAAAACTGGAGAGTAACTAAAAAAATGCACCAAACATGTAATTAGTTTAAAAAATATATTATTTTTGGAATTTGGAAATTTTAATGTCATTACTTGTTGCACGCACAATATTTCATTGGATTTTTATGTAATACAATTTTTTTTGAAATTATATTTAATCTGACTAAAATTTCGGGATAATAATATTTCGGATCCCATCAAAATGTGGGAAATTTTATTGAATTCTCTTTTGAGCCGTTGGTTCAAATTATTAATCATTGTCCTAGATAGAAAATGGGTTCTACTTTTAACAAACAGGAAATGGGTTCTAATAAATTCCATTAGAATTCAAAAATGGGATGTACATAATTACAAATCACAAATGGGCTATATGTTCTCTGCCACACACTTTTGGGACTACTAAGTTGACGTGTCCCCTAAAAACAAAAACTAAGTTGACGCGTATGCAAGGCTTTGTCAACTTATAGTCAACACACGGTTCTAGCAGCAGTGGCCATTGGTTGTCCATTCAACGGATGTCGTGCTTCTTCTTTAATCTCGGATATTCTTGCTTCAGCTGCCCAAAAAATGATTCCTCCCCCTAACATCTGGGGTGCACCGTATCGGAGGCTGACCTGTGGGCCTACTAAGTTGATGCATACCAAGGGCTTTGTCAACTTAGTCAATATAAACGATTCTAGCTACAGTTACCGTAGGATGTCCATCCAACGGCCGTTGTGCTTCTTCAACTTCTGGTCTTCTTGCTCCAGCTGCCCAAACTACCGCTGGACGTGCCGCCTGCTCCTGCCTCCCATGTCCGGCTGTGCTGCCACTGCTAGCCATGCCATCCCTCTATACTCAGCCACATCTCCTGTTATTCTCCGGCGACGGCAACATCACACCGCAGTCGAAGCAGTCAACCCACATACTTCCCTCCGCGCAGGCATCCACTGCCACGTCTTCCCCACCTTCGCGTCGCACCCTTCCTAGGCCTCACCGTCGTCCACCGCCTTGGTGCTCTCGGTGCGGCGTGGTCAACGTGGTCAACGGAGGACAACCATCGGAAGAGGGCTTTAGGAGGTGAGGCTCATAGCTGGACCCGCCAACTAAATCTTCAAACACAAGGAAGTGCCTCCTTATTACTCGCAAAATAAAAATGATTCCTCCCCCTGACAGCTAGGACCGAGCAGCTATATCTTTGCATGCAAGGAAGTGTGTCCTTATCACCCTGACGCCTGGGACCCACCCGATCAAAGCGTATGTAGCGTTGTCTATCTGGTCGCGAACATGTATGTACATACCGGTTGATCGGTCTCTCTACAAGTATGAACCGCGGCCGAGTAAGTAGCGGCACATGTCGTTGTAGAGCACCTGACATAGCAGTTCACGCAGTCCTGTCTAAGGCATGTACATGTACATACAGCCACAGGGCAAAAAATACGGCCACATATGTACATGCGGGCGGGGTCTCGAGCGCATACTCGCGCATATACATACATACATACATATATATATACATACATATATATATACATATATATATTTATATATATATATATATATATATATATGGACGGCCAGGGATTGTGTACATGGAGAGGCAACGGACGGCAGCAAGGGCGTCCCGTTCATCGGGCAGCGAACCGGCTGGGTTGGAACGGAGAAACACCATCGTGTTCATCGGGAGGCAACCGACTGGGTCGGAATACGTCGTGTTCATCGGGAGCCAACTAGCTTAGATGGAACAGCTGATCGAAATGAGGCCTGGCGTACCGCAGAACAGTGGAAACAAACTTGTGTTGGAGCGCTACGGTCGAAACGAGTCCTGGTGTACCGCAAAACAGAGGAAACAGACTTGTGTTGGAGCGCTACGGTTGAAACGGGGGTCC
Source organism: Triticum dicoccoides (assembly GCF_002162155.2). Lineage (NCBI taxonomy): Eukaryota > Viridiplantae > Streptophyta > Magnoliopsida > Poales > Poaceae > Triticum > Triticum dicoccoides. The sequence goes on along the minus strand of NC_041382.1, from coordinate 298,084,212 downwards.
TGCTCATCGGGAGGGGTATGGTGTACCGCAAAATGGGACTCCATGGGATCATGCTCATCACAAGAAAGGACAAGGGAGTATTTCATAGTATGAAGGCATAAGATGGGAGAACAACCAAATATAATAGGCTCAATCAAACAAGCATGCATCATAAGTAAAGTGTCCAAGTCTCCAAGATCAATAAGCATAGATGCAACTACTGGAGGCAAGTGACAATGAACAAGATACATCATGTGAGAGGCATGAACATATATGTCATGAACCGAAGAAAGACAGTAAGAATGGAACATGGGTGATGCGACAAAGTAAGCAATGATAGTAAACAAGTCATGCAAGCTAGTATTGTGAAGATGCAACATACTAGGAGGAATTATGGTGAACGTTTCATGTGTGCAAATAGTGGGCATGAATAATTCACATGACATAGCACAAGCACAAAAGTAAGATATGAGGTAAGTGTCATCATTGTATTGGCAAGAAGTCCTACACAAGAATCCACAATAGCATGTGGAACATGGTAAACATGGCAATAGCAACAAGTATCTCCACCAAGCATGCAAATACACATAGTAGTAAAATGGTGGCTCATGGGTAAATGCAAACAAGGGTCACAATTGCATGGCAAAGACATATAAATAGGCATACCATGCAAAGTGAACACGAAATAATGGGCATAAGGTGACAAATGGTAAATAGACCATAGCTGTGTGAGAGCCAAGTAAAAGGAATGCGCGAAGTCGTTGCACGAAGAGAACAGTGGTAAGAATAGTCCACGGGATCCCAAGTCACCGTTGCTCTCAAGAGCTCATTTCATCAACTCCTGGCATTGAGAGGTTGACGAGTATACATGAGTACCTACACAAAACAAAGACAAAGGGAAAACTGTGTGTGCATGGTATATGTACAAATCATCCATTATGATGTGCACATGCTTGTATTGGTTAGCACCAAATATCCAATGCTCAAATAAATGAGATGTGTGATATAGAAACATGGCATTCATCATGAGAGGTTTGTTGTTATGTATGGCATAATGGAGACTCAAATTGTGTAATGCATCATGAGAAAATGTAGAGCATTGTTATTCATGGAATGCATATGGTGCAAGCAATTATGAGAATCATGCAATGTATGGTATCCATAAAAATCTCCTAATATGTATGAGGAAACTATGGGGGTATCCTCATGAGCTTTAGTGGAAACATCACATGGAGAATATTGACAACATCCAAAACAATGCATATCCGAAGCAATGTGATCATGGCATGTCATAGTAGATGAATTGCGCAAATCATGTAAAGGGCATAGGAATATCATCACATGAAAAACAAAAGCCAATGACCATCATCTCGTCATCTATGCCAAAGTGCAAATGGGATTTTTAATGGGGCATGCATACTTACTATGTTGAGATTGTAATGATGCAATACGGGAGATCTCACTCATAGCATATGACAAGTTCAATGGATTATCAAACATGACATGAGCAATAGAATTATCACATGATATCCTATGGAGCATAGCATCACAAGTAGGCAATTCAACATGCTCATCATCATATTCATCATAAATGGGTGGCATATCTAAGCATGTAGAAGACATAGTATGTGATGAATCCATAAGGTGATCATCATCATGCAAGCAATCATTGGTAAGATAGTCCACTAGTGGGACAAGAGAAGCACCATCACCTATGTTACCTTTCGAGCGCCGCTCATGTGTTGTAGGTGAGGTGTCGAAGACCAAGTCATTGTCATCTTCATCTTGATGGAACCATTACTGGGGGACGTAGTATTTCAAAAAAATTCGTATGATCATGCAAGATCTATCTAGGAGAAGCATAGCAACGAGCGGGGAGAGTGTGTCCACATACCCTTGTAGACCGAAACTGGAAGCGTTTAGTAACACGGTTAATGTTGTCAAACATATTTGCGATCCAACCGATCAAGTACCAAATGCACGGCACCTCCGCGATATGCACACTTCAGCTCGGTGACACCCTTCGAACTCTAGATCCAGCTGAGGCCGAGGGAGAGTTTCGTCAGCACGACATCGTGGTGACGGTGATGATGAAGTTACCGACGCATGGCTTTGCCTAAGCACTACGACAATATGACCGAGGTGGAAAACTGTGGAGGGGGCACCGCACACGGCTAAAGATCAGCTTGTGTGTCTATGGAGTGCCCCCTCCCCGTATATAAAGGAGGGGAGGAGGAGGAGGGCCGGCCACAAGGGGTGCGCCCAAAGGGGGGATTCCTACTCCTAGCAGGAGTAGGTTTCCCCCTTTCCTAGTCCAGGTAGGAGAAGGAATTAGAGGAGAGGGAGAAGGAAAGAGAGGGGCGCCGCCCCCTACCTAGTCCAATTCGGACCAGCCCATGGGGGGGGGGCCTCCCCTTGTGGCCCTTCTCTCCTTTACACTAAGGCCCATGAAGGCCCAATACTTCCCCCGTCGAATTCCTATAACTCTAAGCTACTCCGAAAAATACCCGAACCACTCAGAACCTTTCCGATGTCCGAATATAGCCTTCCAATATATAGATCTTTACGTCTCGACCGTGTTGAGACACCTTGTCATGTCTGTGATCTCATCTGGGATTCCCAACAAACTTTGGTCATCAAATCACATAACTCATAATACAAATCGTCATCGAACGTTACGCGTGTGGACCCTACGGGTTCAAGAACTATGTAAACATGACCGAGACATATCTCCGGTCAATAACTAATAGCGGAACCTGGATGCACATATTGTCTCCTACATATTCTACAAAGATCTTTATCGGTCAAACCGCATAACAACATGTGTTGTTCCCTTTGTCATCGGTATGTTACTTGCCCGAGATTCGATCATCGGTATCATCATACGTAGTTCAATCTCGTTACCGGCAAGTCTCTTTACTCGTTTCGTAACACATCATCCCATAACTAGCTCATTAGTCACATTGCTTGCAAGGCTTATAGTGATGTGCATTACCGAGAGGGCCCAGAGATACCTCTCCGACAATCGAAGTGAGAAATCCTAATCTCGATCTATGCCAACTCAACAAACACCATTGGGTACACCTGTAGAGCATCTTTATAATCACCCAATTATGTTGTGTTGTTTGATAGCACACTAAGTGTTCCTCCAGTATTCGGGAGTTGTATAATCTCATAGTCATAGGAACATGTATAAGTCATGAAGAAAGCAATAGCAGTAAACTACACGAACATAGTGCTAACCTAACGGATGGGTCTTCTCTAGCACATCATTCTCTAATGATGTGATCCCATTCATCAAATGACAACACGCGACTATGGTCAGGAAACTTAACCATGTTTGATTAACGAGCTAGTCAAGTAGACGCATACTAGGGACACTCTGTTTGTCTATGTATTAACACATGTACTAAGTTTCCGGTTAATACAATTCTAGAATGAATAATAAAATTATCATGATATAAGGAAATATAAATAACAGCTTTATTATTGCCTCTAGGGCATATTTCCTCTAGTCTCCCACTTGAGTCAACAATCTAGTTCACATCATCATGTGATTTCACACCAATACTTCACATCTTTATGTCATTAGTTCACATCTCCATGTGCCTAATAGCCAAAGGGTTTACTAGAGTCAATAATCTAGTTCACATCGCTATGTGATTAACACACAAAGAGTGATCATATTTTTCTTTTGAGAGAAGTTTAGTCAACGGGTCTGCCACATTCGGAGCCGTATATATTTTGCAAATTTTCTATGTCTACAATGCTCTACTCGGAGCTACTCTCGCTAATTTCTCCCACTTTCAGTATGTATCGAGATCAAGACTTAGAGTCATCCAGAGCGGTGTCAAAGCATGCATCGACATAAATGTTTACGACGAACTCTTTGTCACCTCCATAACCGAGAAATCTTTCCACTAAGGATAATTTTGAACATTGTTCAGTGATCCACTCCTAGATCACTATTGTACCCTCTTTCCAAACTCATGGTGAGGTACACAATAGGTCTGGTACACAGCATAGCATACTTTATAGAACCTCTGACTGAGGCATAGGGAATGCCTTTTCGTTCTCTTTCTATTTTCTACCGTGGTCGGGTTTTAAGTCTTTACTCAACTTCACACCTCGCAACACAGGCAAGAACTCCTTCTTTGACTGTCCCATTTTGAGCTACTTCAAAGAACTTGTCAAGGTATGTACTCATTGAAAAAATTATCAAGCGTCTTGATCTATCTCTACAGATCTTGATGCTCAACATGTAAGCAACTTCACCGAGGTCTTTCTTTGAAAAACTCCTTTCAAACACTCCCTTATTCTTTCCAGAAAATTCTACATCATTTCCGATCAACAATATGTCATTCACATATACTTATCAGAAAGGCTGTAGTGCTCCCACTCACTTTCTTGCAAATACAGGCTTCACCACAAGTCTGTATAAAACTATATGCTTTGATCAACTTATCAAAGCATATATTCCAACTCCGAGATGCTTGCACCAGTCCATGGATGGATCACTGGAGCTTGCACATTTTGTTAGCACCTTTAGGATTGACAAAACCTTGTTGCATCATATACAACTCTTCTTTAAGAAAACCATTAAGGAATGTAGTTTTGACATCCATTTGCCAGATTTCATAAAATGTGGCAATTACTAACATGATTCAGACAGACTTTAAGCATCGATACGAGTGAGAAAATCTCATCGTAGTCAACATCTTGAATTTGTCAAAAACCCTTTTCGACAAGTCGAGCTTTGGAGATAGTAACACTACTATCAGCGTCCGTCTTCCTCTTGAAGATCCATTTATTCTCAATGGCTTGCTGATCATCGGGCAAGTTCACCAAAGTCCACACTTTGTTCTCATACATGGATTTTATCTCTAATTTCATGGCCTGAAGCCATCTGTCGGAATCTGGGCTCATCATCGCTTCTTCATAGTTCATAGGTTTGTCATGGTCAAGTAACATGACCTCCATAACAGGATTATCGTACCACTCTGGTGCAGATCTTACTCTGGTTGACCTACAAGGTTTGGTAGTAACTTGATCTGAAGTTTCATGATCAGCATCATTAACTTCGTCACTACATGGTCTAGGCATCATTGGAAATTATTTCAATGATGAGCTACTTTCCAATTCGAGAGAAGGTACAATTCCTTATCAAGTTCTACTTTCCTCCCACTCACTTCTTTTGAGAGAAACTCCTTCTGTAGAAAGGATCCACTCTTAGCAAAAAAAAGAACTTGCCTTCGAATCTGTGATAGAAGGTGTACCCAACAGTTTCTTTTGAGTATACTATGAAGACGCACTTCTCCGATTTGGGTTTGAGCTTATCAGGCTGAAAATTCATAAGCATTGCAACCCCAAATTTTAAGAAACGACAGCTTAGGATTCTTGCCAAACCGTAGTTCATATGGTATTGTATCAACAGATTTTTAGATGTTGCCCTATTTAACATGAATGCAGATGTCTCTAATGCATAACCCAAATCGATAGTGGTAAATCGGTAAGAGTCATCATAAATCGCACCATATCTAATAAAGTACGGTTATGACGTTTGGACACACCATTACGATGTGGTGTTCTGGGTGGCGTGAGTTATGAAACTATTCCACATTGTTTCAAATGAAGACCAAACTCGTAACTCAAATATTCACCTCCACTATCAGATCGTAGAATCTTTATTTCCTTGTTATGATGATTTTCCACTTCACTCTAAAGTTCTTTGAACTTTTCAAATGTTTCAGACTTATGTTTCGTCAAGTAGATATACCCATATCTGCTCAAATCATCTGTGAAGGTCAGAAAATAACGATACCCGCGGCGAGCCTCAACACTCATTGGATCGCATACATCAGTATATATTATTTCCAATAAGTCAGTTGCTCGCTCCATTGTTCCGGAGAACGGAGTCTTAGTCATCTTGCCCATGAGGCATGGTTCGCAAGCATCAATGATTCATAATCAAGTGATTCCAAAAGCCCATCAACATGGAGTTTCTTCATGCGCTTTACACCAATATGACCTAAACGGTAGTGGCACCAATATGTTGCACTATCGTTATCAACTTTGCATCTTTTGGCGTCAATATTATGAATATGTGTATCACTATGATCGAGATTCAACGAACCATTCACCTTGGGTGTATGACCTCAAAAGGTATTATTCATGCAAACAGAATAACAATTATTCTTTGACTTAAATGAATAACCGTATTGCAATAAACATGATCCAATCATTTTATGCTCAAGGCAAACACCAAATAACATTTATTTTACGTTCAACACTAATCTCGAAGGTAAAGGGAGTCTGCGATGGTGATCTTATCAACCTTGGAATCACTTCCAACACACATCGTTACCATGCCCTCAACTAGTCTTTGTTCATTTTGTAACTCTTGTTTCGAGTTACTAATCATAGCAACTGAACTAGTATCAAATACCCAGGGGCTACTATGGACACTAGTAAAGTACACATCAATAACATGTATATCATATATACTTTTGTTCACTTTGCCATCCTTCTTATCGGCCAAGTATTTGGGGCAGTTCCGCTTCTAGTGACCATTTCCTTCATAGTAGAAGCACTCAATTTCAGGCTTTGGTCTAGCTTTGGGCTTCTTAATGGGAGTGGAAACTTGCTTGACATTCTTCTTGAAGTTCCTTTTCTTTCCCTTGCCCTTTTACTAGAAACTAGTGGTCTTGTCAACCATCAACATTTGATTCTTTTCTTAATTTCTACCTTCGTCGATTTTAGCATCACGAAGAGCTCAGGAATCGTTTTTGTCATCCCTTGCATATTGTAGTTCATCACGAAGTTCTAGTAACTTGGTGACAGTGACTAGAGAACTCTGTCAATCACTATTTTATCTAGAAGATTAACTCCCACTTGATTTAAGAGATTGTAGTACTCAGACAATCTGAACACATGCCCACTGGTTGAGCTATTCTCCTCCATCTTGTAGGCAAAAATACTTGTCAGAGGTGTCATACCTCTCAACTCGGGCATGAGTCTGAAATTCCAATTTCAACTCTTCGAAAATCTTCTATGCTCCATGGCATTCAAACCATTTTTGAAGTCCCGGTTCTGAGCCGTAAAGCTTGGCGCACTAAACTATCAAGTAGGCATCATGCCGAGCTTGCCAAACGTTCATAACGTCTGCATCTGCTCCTACAATAGGTCTGTCACCTAGCGCTGCATCAAGGACATAATTCTTCTGTGCGGCAATGAGGATAATCCTCAGATCACGGACCTAGTCCGCATCATTGCTACTATCAACTTTCAATTTAGTTTTTTTCTAGGAACATATCATAAATAAACGGGAAGGCTATATGCGAGCAATTGATCTACAACATAGATATGCAAATACTATCAGGACTAAGTTCATGATAAATTTAAGTTCAATTAATCATGTTACTTAAGAACTCCCACTTAGATAGACATCCCTCTAGTCATCTAAATGATCATGTGATCCATATCAAGTAAACCATGACCGATCATCACGTGAGATGGAGGAGCATTCAATGGTGAACATCACTATGTTGATCATATCTACTATATGATTCACATTCGACCTTTCGGTCTCAGTGTTCCGAGGCCATATCTACATATGCTAGGCTCATCAAGTTTAACCCGAGTATTCTGCATGTGCAAAACTAGCTTGCACCCGTTGTATGTGAATGTAGAGCTTATCACACCCGATCATCACGTGGTGTCTCAGCACGAAGAACTGTCCCAACGGGACATACTCAGGGAGAACACTTATACCTTGAAACTTTAGTAAGGGATCATCTCATAATGTTACCATCATACTAAGCAAAATAATATGCATAAAAGATAAACATACCATGCAATCAAAATATGTCACATGATATGGCCATCATGATCTTGCACAATTGATCTCCATCTCCAAAGTACCGTCATGATCTCTATCGTCACCGGCATGACACCATGATCTCCATCATCTTGATCTTTATCAATGTATAATCACATGGTCGTCTCGCCAACTATTGCTTTTGCAACTATTGCTATCACATAGCGATAAAGTAAAGCAATTATATGGCGCTTGCATCTTATGCAATAAAGAGACAACCATAAGGCTCTTGCCAGTTGCCGATAACTTTAACAAAACATGATCATCTCATACAACAATTTATATCTCATCACGTCTTGACCATATCATATCACAACATACCCTGCAAAAACAAGTTAGACATCCTCTACTTTGTTGTTGCAAGTTTTACATGGGTGCTACAGGCTTAGCAAGAACCGTTCTTACCTATTGCATAAAAACCACAACATGGTATAGTGATTGCATTTTGATCTTCACAAAGAACCCTGTTCATTGAATCCGATTCAACTAAAGTTGGAGAAATAGACACCCGCCAGCGACCTGTGTGCAAAGCACATCGGTAGAACCAGTCTCATGAACACCATCATGTAATGTCGGTCTAGGCCGCTTCATCCAACAATACCGCCGAATCAAGTAACAACTAGTGACGGCAAGAAATATGTATATACCCATGCCCACAACTCCTTTGTGTTCTACTCGTGCATATAACATCTATGCATAGACCTGGCTCGGATGCCATTGTTGGGGAATGTAGTATTTCAAAAAAAATCCTACGATCATGCAAGACCTATCTAGGAGAAGCATAGAAATGAGCAGGGAGAGTGTGTCCACGTACCCTCATAGACCGAAAGAGGAAGAGTTTAGTAACGCGGTTGTTGTAGTCGTACGTCTTCGTGATCCAACCGATCAAGTACCGAACGCACGGCACCTCCGCGATCTGCACACGTTCAGCTCAGTGACGTCCCTCGAACTCTAGATCCAGCTGAGGCCGAGGGAGAGTTTCATCAGCACAATGGCGTGGTGATGGTGACGATGAAGTTAACGATGCAGGGCTTTGCCTAAGCACTACGACAATATGACCGAGGTGGAAAACTATGGACGAGGGCACCACACACGGCTAAAGATCAACTTGTGTGTCTATGGGGTGCCGCCCTCTCACATATATAAAGGAGGGGAGGAGGAGGAGGGCCGGACATAAGGGGCGCGCCCAAAGGGGGGATTCCTACTCCTAGTAGGAGTAGGTTTCCCCCTTTCCTAGTCCAGGTAGGAGAAGAAGGAAGGAGAGGAGAGGGAGAAGGAAAGAGGGGGGCACCGCCCCCTCCCTAGACCAATTCGGACCTTCCCATGGGGGCGCGCGGCCTCCCCTTGTGGCCCTTCTCTCCTTTCCACTAAGGCCCTTGAATGCCCAATACTTCCCCCGACGAATTCCTATAACTTTCTGGTACTCCGAAAAATACCCGAACCACTCAGAACCTTTCTGATGTCCAAATATAGCCTTCCAATATATCAATCTTTACGTCTCGACCATTTCGAGCCTCCTCGTCATGTTCGTGATCTCATCCGGGACTTAGAACTAACTTCGGTCATCAAATCACATAACTCATAATACAAATCATCACCAAACATTAAGCGTGCGGACCCTACGGGTTCGAGAACTATGTAGACATGACCGAGACATATCTCCGAACAATAACCAATAGCGGAACCTGGATGCTCATATTGGCTCCTACATATTCTATGAGGATCTTTATCGGTCAAACCGCATAACAACATACATTGTTCCCTTTGTCATCAGTATGTTACTTGCCCGAGATTCGATCATCGGTATCATTATACCTAGTTCAATCTCGTTACCAGCAAGTCTCATTACTCGTTCCGTAATGCATCATCCCGTAACTAACTCATTAGTCACATTGCTTGCAAAGCTTGTAGTGATGTGCATTACTGGGAGGGCCTAGAGATACCTCTCCGACAATCGGAGTGACAAATCCTAATCTCGATCTGTGCCAACTCAACAAACACCATCTGAGACACCTGTAGAGCATCTTTATAATCACCCAGTTACGTTGTGACCTTTGATAGCACAGTAAGTGTTCCTCCGGTATTCGGGAGTTGTATAATCTCATAGTCATAAGAACATGTATAAGTCATGAAGAAATCAGTAGCAATAAACTAAACGATCATATTGCTAAGCTAACGGATGGGTCTTGTCCATCACATCATTCTCTAATGATGTGATCCAATTCATCAAATGACAACACATGTCTATGGTCAGGAAACTTAACCATCTTTGATTAACGAGCTAGTCAAGTAGAGGCATATTAGGGACACTCTGTTTGTCTATGTATTCACACATATACTAAGTTTTCGGTTAATACAATTCTAGCATGAATAACAAACATTTATCAGTATATAAGGAAATATAAATAACAACTTTATTATTGCCTCTAGGGCATATTTCCTTCAACCATGTGGGGGGTACATCATCGTCCACCATGGCCATCGGTTCTCCCATTGGAGGTTTGGACTCGTCGAGGATTGGCGCTTCGTCTTGTTAGAGATCTAGCACCAAAAAGGAAAACACACTAGGAGTAGAGGTTAAGTCGTTAGAAAGCATAGTGGCCTCACATGCCATGTGGGGCTAGTTGTGGTCACGCTCATCCTCATAGGAAATGCACTCAATGTCACATATCATGGAGTCACTCATGTCACTCATGTGGTGGTGGCTCTCCTTGCATGGGAATTGGGTCGTCTCATCATATGTAGGAGTCAGAGAGATGTAGGTGCAAAAGTATCCATGCTCAACTCCTATCGCCACCTTGGTTGAAGGGATAGTCCCATGCTCACCCTCCTCATCCATAATTGTCACGCCTAGTATACGACTCTAACCTAAAGGAACTCGATGGTCCCACCAAGCATAGAGGCGCATATCGGAGATGATTTTGTAAGGTGGATATCATTACATCGTACCATTACATAATAGTTCAGGGATACATACAAAGAGCATACAAATGCCACAAGAATACATCAAACATCATACATGAGAACAACATCTGACTACGGATGAAAACACGAACAAAAACTCGAACGACATCCACCCTGCGAGCCTAGGCTGCCAACCAGGAACCTAACCCAATATTGACGTAGAAGAATAAGAAGACGAAGAAGACTCCAAAACAAGTAAACATCGCTCTCACGTCATGATCATTGCATTACCTGTACCTGCAATTGTTGCTGTAGTAAACTGTGAGCCACGAGGACTCAGCAATCCCATTACCATGGGTATCAAGACTAGCAAAGCTTAAAGGGTAGGAAAAGGGTAAGTGGTGAGGTTGCAGCAGTGGCTAAGCAAAGTATGGTGGCTAACACAGGAGTATATGAGGCCTCACACATTCTACACTATCAAAAGACAGTACTACATTTCTACTAAACATGAATTCTACTAATAAGTATATATGGATTCTACACTATTAACAGTTCTTTGGATTCTACACGAAGCATATATATCATCGGATTCACCAAGCATATAGATCATTGGATTCACTAAGAATATAAGATTCACTAAGCATCTATATCATTGGACTCTACACTAAGTATAACAATAAAGCATATATATCATCGGTTTCACTAAGTATATAAGATTCACTAATCATATATATCATCGGACTCTACACTAAGTATAACAATAAAGCATATAAGATTCACTAAGCATATAAGATTCGCTGAGCATATCACTACTAGGCAAAACCCTAGAAATAGCGCGGGTATTTTGCCTATCAGTAGCGCGGGATGTTGCCCTACTGATAAGGCGCTACAGCTAACGTGTAGCAGTAGCGCCTGTCGTCCCATGCTACTGCAATACATGGATAGCAGTAGCGCCCTTTGGTGAAGAGCACTGCTGCCAATATCTGCAGTGCTTTTTAGAAGGAAGCGCTACTACTAACTTTGTTCCACTTGCTACTTCTAGTTTTATTAGTTTTTTTTCTTCTGCATATTTGTTTTGTATTTGAATAGGCTTTATACAATAATCTTTAGCATATCATACACATACAAATGTAACCATAGCATATACATACAACTAGTCTCATCAAATCATGTCATCATCATAATAATCATCCAACACAAAGTGGTCTCTCGTTATCATCTCGAAAATAGCGATACAAGTCTCTATTACTTGCAACTACATCATCATCCATATCTAAACAATGATATACGTGAGAAGAGCTATCACTTTGTGTGAGAGTGGAACTATCCCTCTCTCGCATTAGCGTGAACCTAAACTAACTACTCCTGTCGCTCGGAAACCGGAAAGTGGTACACCTGGGCCTGACACTCCGGCCACTCGTCGTATATATACTCCTGGCATAGCACTTCTTCCCCATCGATGATCTACGCACCTGCATCGTCACATGAGTCGATGATGTGCAACATACATAGTTGAGCAACAGAAAGAGACACACTTGGCAAAAATAGAAGCAACATATCATAAGCATAAATAACAAAGTTGATCGTACCCAAAATGCCCTAACTAGAGTGATCGTCGCCAGTTGAGGAGGACGGTTTAATTACATCACAAATAAAGTTTCGTCGTGCATAACTCAAAGTTTCGTCATACAAAACGTATGGACTAAACGGACACATTGTCATATATCGACAATCACGCCAACATGTCGTGCCATCCATCCAAGTCAGGGAGATAGCCCCCGAGCCTAGTGAAAGGCTTCAGGTCGAGACACTGAGAGGCTACCCGTGTTCAGACGTCTTCCCGTGACATTTCTACTTCTTCATAGAACATCCCTATTTTTCCGACGACCTCCTTCATGATGAGTTGGGCAAGTTCGCGCTGGATGTGATAGAACTCAGCTCTAAGTCGATGATCCTCAATATCTCCTATGTTCTTTGCCCATTGCAGAATATGGGCATCACCGGATGTAGGTGACATGCGATGGTTCTAGTGATCCCATCTGTACTCCAGCATGTGGTATAGGACATAGAATCCATCATTAAGAGAATCACTCGGTTGCTGGATGCAGCAGAAGTTGGTCTTATGGCCAAAGGCGGGCCTACCGCCCCTTCTCTTCTTGTCCTTGACCTCTCCACCCTGTGCGTCGTAGTAAAACATAGCATTGTCGAGAACATCCTTGATGTGGGTGTAATCCTTTTTGTTAATGTTCTTCGACGAGTCCAAGTAAAGAGCGTGGGAGTATCGGGGATAGAGGATGATGAGGACGGCGCGCCCGCCGCTGCGCAAAATAAGTACACCTCAAATTAATTAGCCTCCACCGTGCAAATGAGTGATTGAAATTGAAGGAAGGATATCTGCGCGGATGACTTACAGGGGATGATAAGGCACGAGAATTGCCTCATTGTCCTTATTGGCGAGCATGAAATTGATGATGTATTCCCTCGCGTATTCACGGGGCTTTGTAAAGACTCCAAAGAAGCCCTCGTGCATGACGTATGGGTCAATGACACAGATCTAAGCTATCTGCTCAACCCCGATGATGTAGTGCATGTGCAAGGCATAAAGGCGAACAAACATAAAATCCAGCTTCTTCATGTGAAACATGTCGAATATGTAATCAAATCGAAGGAAGAACTTATCCGCGGGGAAGAAGTCGACGCACGACAATTGCCGCGGAACGTTAATTGGGTAGGTGGGGTGTTGATGTTCAAACCTTGCTGAGGCTTTGAGGCCTTTCGAGGCGATGAGGCCTTTCTCTATCCGCAGCACATCGTCATGAAGTCTCCTTAGATCACTGAATCTGGCCCCTAGCGCTATTGCAGGTAGGATTGGTTGACCGGGGATATGCCATTTTTCCGCACCGGGGATATTTATACGGTCTTGAACCCAAGGCTGCTGAGGCGGCTGGATCATAGAATCAACTTTCTTGCCTTTCCTCGGTACCTTCCTAGGCTTCTTTGCCGGAAGGTCGTCTATAATACGTTGAGCCTCCGGAGGCGGCAATTCAGGCACAGACTCATGACGCTCAAACTCTGAGTAGGCACTAGTATAGACATACTGTTGTGTGCCATCATCATCCTCATCCTCATCCATGGCGATGTCATCAGTTACTAATGGAGCCTCTTCCTTACACCGTCTGCTATCAACCAACCCGACACCCGACGCTAATTGGGTAGTTGGGGTGTTGATGTTCATACCTTGCTGAGGCTGCGTGCTCATGGCTGTGCTCCCGGCTGCCTCCAGACGAAGAAGACTCTTTAGACACAACAGGACCCACCCATTGCAACAATCACCAAGCCACTGCGGGGTCTCGTTGTCATCCCCCACTAGTACCAGAGGAGGAAAATTCTCGTGGCCTGGTTTGACACTGGCCACGGAAACCTTGAAGACGTTCGAGGGGATCGGCCGGCTATGGAACAATGGTTCCTTCAGCTTCATTATTGTCGCCTTCCCCACGTCCACCTTCTAGTCGCCGATGGTGGACAATATGGTGCACATGGTTTCGTCGGCCTGCAAAGAAAAGTCTGTGACGTGAGACATCCGAAAGGCAATGAAAACGGGAGATTATACATTTATTGAAGGGGGCTGGTGTGACAAATACCATGAGGGCGTCAAGCTCAGCCAAAGACAAAGCACCGCCGAGCACGTCCAGTGCGGGAGCAGGTGCGGGAGCCGGTGCGGGAGCAGGTGCAGCTGTAGGTGCTGGTGCGCTGCTAGTCGAGCTGCTCCCCAAGAAGTAAGCAAGGGGAAAGTCCGCTGCATTTTTTTCTGGATTTTTCCTGGTCCAATTGAAAACGGCCAGAACCAAGTAGACATATCTACAACCGCCTGTTTTACAGCAGCTACCGCTGTTGCGACTGTCTGAGATGATTTCTTCTCAACCGCAATCTCAACCTTCTTGTCGATGTTTTCTTCAGTTAACCTCCGTCTATCCTTTCTCTCCTCCGTGGTCTCATGGTAGTACTTCTTCCATGTGGTGCCATCTCCGACACCATGCACGCGTCCATACGACGGTCGAGTCTCCACCAGGAGTCGTTTCAATATGTTCAATGCTCGGTTGAATGGAGTGTCCCACTTCGGCCTCGCCATTGCCTCAGACGGCTAGTCGCTTTCGGCCGCAATCTTGTGCTGCTCGCTCTGCAAAAGGCACAAGGATTGTTTACAAATATGACTAACGTGTAGTGGAATTGATCAAAAACTAAAATTACCAGTAGTCTCATGAACTCCGTCATGAGCGCGTTCGTCTCGAAAACCTTCTTCACTGGGTCCCAATGTTTCCGGGCCCTGAGGACGTCACGCTCCTGCTAGACGGTGAACTCCGCCAAAGAGTCTGGGATGCCTAGACTCGCGGCTTCCACGTCCTCCTTGGCCCATATGGACCTGTTCCCGCTGGAACCACGACTTCCGAGGTGGTGGGACCCATTGTTCCTCTGATGAAGCCCCTTCATGTACTTCAACTTTTTTTGGCAACTTCGGCCTTGCAAGCCGCCTTGAATATTTCAAAGTGCTCTGTCGTGATTATCAGATTATCCTTTATAATCTCGGAGTAGGGTTCCTTTTTGTCGATCTTTGCTTACCCTTTCTTTCCAAGTGGCCAACGCGTCGCTAAACTTGGACATGGCGTGTTTGTTTATCTTCTTCATTGTCGGGTCCTTATCTAGATCTTTATAATCCTTTTCATTCCGGCCCGACAACAAGAATAGCTGGTGCAACTTCTTTAGGGGGGAGGGCCTCATATTATCTATCTTCTGCAGTTTCTCATCATTGATGGTGGAGGTTGTCCGTACGATGCAGCCTATTTGATTGCCATAGCACGCGCGCGCTTCATCAGGCGCGATTGGCTCAAAATTGCCATCGTCCACCTTTGTGACCACCAGTCTAGTAGTCCTGAGTTTGTTAGGAAGTTATGGCTTCTTTGCTTTCGGTTATACACCGGCTCCGCTCCCCGAGGCAGCGCCAATCTCGATGCCAGTCTGAGTCTCAGCGCCGATCTCAGTCTCAGTGGCGGTCTCAGTCTTAGCACCGGTCTTCTTGTTGGTCTTAGTCCCTGATGCGACCATGGGCCCAACAAAAACATCGGTTGATCATCGGCAAGGCTCAACAAATCATCTGTCGCCAGGTAGACATCGTCGCAATAAACAGAACCATGTCCTTCATCATTGCTAGCCATGTTCCCTATGATTAAATCTAGTCAATTAATTCTAGACCTGATAAAATGAATAATGACATAAAAAGGCCTATCTTTTGCAGGAAGTTGACTCCTTCCCGGTGTGGCAAATCATGGGCACTCGATATGTCCTAGTTTGTAGCACAAGTGATGCCGAAATTCATGGAAAATTTCGGCATGACCTATGCTAAAAAGTGGAAAAATCGAGAACTTGAAATTTGCATGAATGGAAATGAATCAACATTCCAACAAAACATAGGCCACTCAGCTTCATTCCCTGGAAACAACAAAAGTCCACTTGGGCACAATCGAAACATGAGCGAACACAATTGAGGAATTTGCATATATCCCGAGCACTTCAAATTTGCATGTCCTAGCGTTTGACACTTCAAGAAAATCTACACAAATATCATGCTCCCTCAAACTCAATTCAAAAACCAAACATAGATTATATTTAGTTAACTACTGAACTAAACTTTACTCTAAACTAAACCCTACTGCCCTAATTGACATCTAGTTAAACAAACTCAATTCAAAAGCTAAACCCTACTGAACTAATTGACATCTACATTATCTACTACTTAACATCTATTATTACCCTAACTAAAAAACATCTACTATTAACCATACTGCCCTAGTTAACTAGTACCATCACTATTACTAATTAACATCTTCTACTACTACTACTAAAAATCATTATGTATGAACCATAGTACTAATTAACATGGCGGAGGAAGAAAAAGCAAAGAGATTAGAGGGGGTGGGGGAGGGTGGGGGGCTTACAGAGAGGGGAGAGACGATGGTGGTGCAGGTAGGGGCGGCGAGGGCGGTCTTGGGATCGGGAGGCGGTGGTCCTGGGCGGGCTCGGGGGCGGTGAGGTCGAGGGCGGCGGCGGTGAGGTCGAGGGCAGCGACGGTGAGGTCAAGGGCGGCCCGAGAGGTGGCGGCGGCGGTGAGGCTGGGCGGCCTCGGGCGGCGGCGGTGAGGATGAGCGCGGCGTGGACGCCGGCAGGAGATGGCGGCGAAGTGGAGGCGACATCGAAGTGGGGGTTTAGTGACTAGACCTCAAACAGTTTGATCTCTGTGCTCCGGTGTCATTACTGGATCAGTATTGCTGACACCACACAGTACTCGGAGGATTTATAGCAGAGTAGCAATCACACACTTATTACATTGAGTGTCTCAAAAGAGAACTTATTACAATAAATATGGCTTAAGGCCATCTAATAACGATAACAGCGGAAGGCTTGGAAGATACGTGAGTCCATCAACTCCAACGGCATCACTGAGTATAGAACCACGACCTAAAACTCCTTAATCATCGTCTGAAAAGTCTGCAACATTAACGTTGCAGCCCGAAACGGGTCAGCACATGGAATATGCTGGCAATGTAACACATAGAGAGTAATGGAATGAAACAGCTATACTATATGCATATTTGGCTGGTGGAAAGCTCTATGGTTACAGCTTTGCGTAAAGCCAATTTTTCCCTACTTCAAAGGAATAAAATTTATTTAACTATCATGGTAGTTGTTAAACATTGAGAATGGTTGACAGCATTCTCAATCCCAATTAAGCATCATCATTAAACATAACCCAACAAAATTAATTTAGAGTAACATGTTGAGATTCACATGATAATTCAGGTACTAGATACTCAAGATGTCCATAACAGGGGACACGGCTAACCATGATTAGTTTATTACACTCTGCAGAGGTTTGCGCACTTTTCCCCACAAGACTCGATCGCCTCCGTTGGGTTTCTCGCACTACAGGGTGTTTGAGAAGACGGATGACCGAGACATAGTCTTTCAGAAGTGCTAGCACCTTACGATCGGGTAGACCGTACCACCTACATCCCCTACATCTACTAGTCTACCACTGTAAGAGTTCGCACTACTTAGTCAACTATGCTGGAGCCCATAATAGCTTGTGGCTGCACACGGAAGTTTCTAGTATGAATAGTCTCATGATCCCTTTGAGCCTGGGTGCCGGTCCAAAAGAAAACAGGCAAGTCCTGGAATACCCAGGTGCCTCAATCCAACCAGATGTGTGTTTAAGTTGCCACCTTAGATAACCATTAATTAACAAAACTCACATCTGTCATGGATATCACTCACCCAATCCACGTCTACTAGCATAGCATGGCATAATAAGCAAACCTAGAAGTAACTCCCAAAGGTTTGATAATAACCAGGTAATAGGTACTACCTCATCTACTTCCCATCCCACAATTTAATTAGATCCTAACCATGCAATGTGTGAGGGTTGATCTAATGCAATAAAAATGGGTAGTAGAAAAGGTATGATCAAAGTGTTACTTGCCTTGCTGATGATCCGGGAAACCTAGCGATTCGAAGTAACAAGCAGCGTACTCCGGGTATTCTATCACAGAAAACAAACAAGCATACAATAAGTACTCAACTAATGCACAGGTAAAACTCAAATAAGAGATCTAACGAGAAAGTACAACTCAAGAACTTCGGTTGGCAAAAGAATCAAATCGAACGATGGATCTAGGGTAAATTTTACAGTAGCAAAATCTTGTTTAAGTTGGTTAAACGGATAGAGGGTTTCGAGACGAAACTTAAGGCGATTGAATCGCCTGATTCCGATAAACGAGCGAAAAGTTATACTAAAAAGAAAATCGGATCAGGAATCGCGATCAGAAAAATCGCGGATTTAATCCGAGAAAAGAAAAACGACGAATGCTCGCTAAATTAAATAAACTAGAAAAAACGATCTATTTAAAAAAATGAATCTAAAAAAACCAACAGAAAAACCGAACGGTTTTTCGAAAAAAATTAAAAAAAACGGCGCAAATTTCGAGGCGGCGGCAGACCTCGGGCGGCGTGCAGCGGCGGCGGCGTCCGGCGGCGAGGCGGCGCGGCGGCGGCGAGGCGGTGGTGGCGGTGGCGGCGGGAGCTGGGGCGGCTCGGGCTGGGGTTAGCTCTGGCTGGGCCTCCCCCCCGGCTTAAATAGCCTAACGGGCCGGGAGTCCTAGTCGGACACGACCCTAGGTCGGTTTGATTTTTTTTAATAAAAAGAAATACTAAGCGGACTCCAAAAATTCCGAAATAAATTTTCACGGGATTCTAAAATCAAGCCGCACAAGGTGAATATTTATTTGGGACCTAAATGCAATTTTGAAAAACACACATTTTTCCTAAATTCAAATAAAACACCGAAAAACTCCGAAATAAAATCCTATTTGATTTTATTATTAAATCCTCAATATTTCTTTATTTTCGGAAAGTCATTTTATTCCCTCTCTCATATTTTTGTAATAGAAATAATTGATGATAAAATAAATAAAATCAAATGATCCTATTCTCAAACTTTGAGAAAACTCAAATATGAAAATAACGAAATCCCCAACTCTCTCCGTGGGTCATTGAGTTGCGTAGAATTTCTAGGATCAACCAAAATGCAAAATAAAATATGGTATGCAATAATGATCTAAACATTCCAAATTGAAAATTTGGGATGTTACAAACCTACCCCCCTTAAGATGAATCTCGCCCTCGAGATTCGGGTTGGCTAGAAAATAGGTGAGGGTGGTCCTTGAACAAATCTTCCTCTCGCTCCCAGGTGGCTTCATCCTCTGTGTGGTGGCTCCACTAAACTTTGCAAAACTTGATAACCTTGCTGCGGGTAACTCGACTGGCAAAACTCGAGAATCTTAATTGGTTTCTCCTCGTACGTCAAATCGTTATCCAACTGAATAGTTTCCAAAGGCACTGTGTCTCTCAAAGGTATGTCAGCCATCTCCGCGTGGCATTCCTTTGAGTGAGAAACGTGGAACACATCATAAACTCCTGACAATCCTTCAGGCAATTCCAACTTGTAGGCCACTTCTCCCATATGCTCCAAAACTCGATATGGTCCTACAAATCGTGGTGCTAACTTCCCTTTAACTCCAAAACGCTTTGTTCCCCGAAGTAGAGATACTCGAAGATAAGCTCTATCTCCAACTTCGTAAACTGTCTCCTTACGTTTAGAATCTGCATAACTTTTCTGTCTGGACTGGGCTACCTTGAGCCTATCGCGAATCAACTTCACCTTCTGTTCAGACTCTTTAATCAAGTCAAGTCCAAACAACTGGCGGTCTCCAACTTCGTCCCATGACAACGGTGTCCTGCACCTCCTTCCGTACAAAGCTTTGAAAGGGGCCATCTTTAAACTGGTTTGGTAACTGTTGTTGTAAGAGAACTCTGCATATGGCAAATTATCGTCCCAACTAGATCCATAATCTAGCGCACAAGCTCTCAGCATATCCTCCAAAATATGATTGACTCTCTCGGTCTGTCCATCTGTCTGTGGATGAAAAGCTGTACTAAATTATAGCCTGGTACCCAAAGTTTCGTGCAACTACTTCTAGAACTTTGAGGTAAACTGGGTTCCTCTATCTGATACGATACTCCTTGGAACTCCATGCAAACATACGATCCTGGTCATGTATATCTTTGCCAACTTAGCACTGGTGTAAGTGGCCTTTATCGGGATAAAATGAGCTACCTTCGTCAATCGATCAACTACAACCCAAATCGAGTCATAGCCGGAACGATTCCTGGGCAATCCTGTGATAAAATCCATGCCTAGCTTATCCCACTTCCATTCGGGTATCGGCAATGGTTGTAACAATCCTGCTGGCTTCTGATGCTCTGCCTTTACTCTCTGACATACATCACAAACTGCTACATACTCCGCAATATCCTTCTTCATTCCGGTCCACCAGAAAATATCCTTCAGATCCAAATACATCTTGGTATTTCCTGGGTGAATTGAATACGGTGAGTCCTATGCCTCTTGCAAAATCAACTTCCTGATCTCCGGGTCATTGGGCACGTAAACGCAGTCTTCAAACCATAGGGTATCGTGCTCATCCTCACGAAATCCTTTAGCTTTTCCTTTGCTCAGTTTCCCCTTAATAGCAGCAATCTCTTTGTCAGTCTTCTGAGCTTCTCTGATTTTATCCATCAAAGTTGACTAAATCTCCAATACTGCTAGATAACCTCTCGGAACTATTTCCAAACATAGTTCACGAAGATTTTCTGCTAACTCCTTGGGTATTTCTCCCGTCAGTAACGTATTGACATGGCTCTTACGACTTAATGCGTCAGCTACTACATTAGCCTTTCCAGGATGATAATGCAATCTCATATCATAATCCTTGATGAGCTCCAACCATCTCCTTTGTCTGAGATTCAACTCCTTCTATGTGAAAATGTACTTCAAACTCTTATGATCTGTGTACACCTCACAATGGTTTCCAATGAGGAAATGCCTCCATGTTTTCAAAGCATGCACTACGGCTGCTAACTCCAAATCATGTGTGGCATAATTTAACTCATGAGGCTTCAGTTGTCTTGAGGCATATGAAACAACTCTCCCTTCCTGCATAAGCACTGCTCCAAGTCCTCGACGTGAAGCGTCGTAATACACCTCATAATCTTTGGTCTGGTCTGGCAAAATCAACACTGGTGAGGTAACCAAGCATTTCTTCAACTCCTGGAAACTAGCCTCACATTCCTCCGTCCATATGAACTTGGTATATTTCTTTAACAACTCAGTCATAGACTTCACAATCTTTGAGAAATTCTCAATAAATCTCCGGTAGTATCCTGCGAGTCCAAGAAAACTCCGGATCTCTCCAACTGTTGTTGGGGCTTCCCACTTGGTCATGGTATCAACTTTAGTGGGATCAACTGCTATACCTTCTCCAGATATAACATGTCCGAGGAATCCTATTTCCTTCAACCAAAACTCACATTTTCTGAACTTGGCATATAATTGATGTTCTCTGAGCTTTCCAAGTACCAAACGCAAATGCTCCTTATGCTCCTCCTCATTCTTCGAATAAACCAGGATATCATCAATGAACACTACGACGAACTTATCCAAAAACTCCATAAAGACTTTGTTCATCATGTTCATAAAATAGGCAGGTGCGTTAGTCAGACCAAATGACATAACGATATACTCGTACAGCCCATACCTGGTGGTAAAAGTTGTCTTCGGAATATCTTGTTCTCGAATCTTCAACTGGTGGTATCCTGATCGCAGATCGATCTTGGAAAATACCTTAGCTCCTTGCAATCGATCAAACAGATCATTAATCATTGGTAGTGGGTACTTGTTCTTGATCGTTACTTCGTTCAATCCTCGATAATCAACAACCATCCTTAACGATCCATCCTTCTTCTCCACTAGAAGTACTGGCGATCCCCAAGGCGAAGAACTTGGGCGGATATATCCCTTATCCAGTAACTCCTTAATCTGCTTCTTAATTTCCACCAAATCCTTTGCTGGCATCCTATATGGTCTCTTTGATATTAGCCCTGTGCCTGGCAATAGCTCAATCAAAAGCTCAATATCTCTATCCGCTAGCATGCCTGGCAACTCCTCTGGAAATACTTCAGGGAAATCCCTTACCACTGGTACTTCCTCCTGCACAACTCCTGTTAGGCAATTTACTTGAGTCCTCTTTGGCACATGCCGGTATACATACTTGATCCTTCTCCCTTCTGGGGTGGTAAGCAAAATTGACTTACTAGCACATTCAGTATTCCCTTCATACTTTGATAACCAATCCATGCCTAATATCACATCCAATTCTTGGGATTCCAATACTATTAGGTCTGAGGGAAAAACATAGTTACCAATCCTTAACGGTAACCGATCACACCATAGACTAGCCACATACTCTGCTCCAGGCGAGGTTACTAACATGGGTGACCTAAGGGCTTGGGTTGATAGGTTATACTTATCCATAAAGCCCCTTGAGATATATGAATGCGATGCACTAGTATCAAAAAGAACGAGTGCAGTAAATGACTTAACCAAAAACTTACCTATTACTGCATCGGGCTGAGCTTCAACCTCCTCCACGCTAATGTGGTTCACCTGTCCCCTGTTGAAATGGTTCGGCTTCTTCCCAGAACTTCCATTGCCATTTTGGCCTTCAGGACATTCATTGGCATAATGTCCGGTCTTCTGACACTTAAAGCAAGTGACTTCGCTCAGGTCCTTCTTGGCTGGGGTTGATGGGTTGGTGCGGTTTTGGCCGTTGCCTCCTCCATTGCCATTACCATTCTTGGTGCCATTGTGATTGTGCGAGCTACCTCCTCCATGGGTGTGCTGAAAATGTCCTCCTGGTCTAGGGGTAAAATGTGGTTTCTGCTGAGCTCCTGAATTGTACTTCCCTTTTCCATACTTCCTCTTGTGATTCTCAATTTGCTGCTACTTCCCTTCAATTATAAGAGCACGATCTACCAACTCCTGGTAGTTGTTGAAGGTTGCTACCATCAACTGCATGCTCAACTCATCATTCAGTCCTTCCAGAAACTTATCCTGCTTAGCTGCATCCATAGCGATGTCATCTGGGGCATAACATGCTAACTTACTAAAGTCCTCTACATACTAGCCAACTGTTCGTCCTCCTTGGCATAAGTTGTGAAACTCACGCTTCTTCAAGGCCATAGCTCCTGATGAAACATGTGCAGTACGAAAAGCCTGCTGAAACTGGTCCCATGTGATAGTGTCGACTGGGAAAGTGGCTGTGAAATTCTTCCACCATGATGTTGCGGGTCCTTCTAACTGATGTGCGGCAAACTTTACCTTCTCCGCATCTGTGCATCCTCCTGTGGTCAACTCCCTAGCTGTCTTGCGGAGCCAATCGTCTGCTACTATCGGCTCGGTGCTACTGGAAAACACCGGCGGATTCAGCCTAAGAAAACGGGATAAGTGATCAACAGGTGGTGGTGGTGGTGGTGGTTTGTTGTTGTTGTTCCCTTGATTCTGATTCTGGACTAGCAACTGCATCAATGTGTTCTGCTGCTGGATCAACTGGGTGAGCTCCGGTGGATAGGAAAATCTGGGGTCACGTCTCGGAGGCATCTGAGGGTTTAGAAAAGATGAGATGTAAGAATAGAGGGGGTCTAAAGAGAAAACACTACCCATATGCACATGAGGCAAAAGCAAACAATTCACTTTATTCAATCAAACAAGGGCATACAATCGATCTATCTATCGGAAAAGTTCTCGGACTACTATATTTACATGGTGGACTACTACTACTGATGAGGTGGTCTACTAGAAATATTCTTCGGTTGTAGACTCCATGATATCCGCTCCATCTTCATCAACATAGTCATCATCGCTACTATCTGGATCCGAATCGGTGTCGTCGATGATGATGTAGTCTTCCAGGCTAATCTCCTTGGGTTCTTCATCTTCCTCTACTGGCGTAGGGCCTCCCATAAATATTCCAATCTTCTTGATCAGGTCGTCATTCTTCTCCACCAATACTTCAATTTCCTCTTCATAATCTTCACGTGCAGCCTTGAGTTCTTCCTCCAGTTCCTTGATTCTAGTCTTAGCCTACTTCAGATCTATCATGTCGGCGCACATCTGGTTCTCCTGTCGTCGAATGTGCTGGTTTAATTCCTGGATAAAAGCTGCAATTGATCTATCCTTTCTGGTGCTGATCATCTCCCAGTGCTCATCTCGGCGCCCACAAATCTGGTAGATAGTATCCTTGAGATTATTGCGGTAGACTTCTCAAATGCGTCCCATGGCGATGTGAGCTGCCATGCTCTTTCCTAGACTCCAAGTTGGTGCATCAAAAGAAAACTCTATGGGCTCAGTGACTGGCATGAACATCCTTCCTGGAATTTGAACTTGAATCATCCAGCGCTCTTCTTCAGGTAAAGTGGCGTTATAGGTTCCTGTGAAGCTTGGTACTCCTATGTTCAGGTATCTAGTGACTTCCTTCAAGTGACGTCCAAAGGTTGTATCTTCATCCAGTTGCGTGAACTTGTTCCTTGCATCCGCCGTCCTAAAAGAGTAGAAAGATGAGAAGTCAGAAGAGAAGAGAGTGAATAGTGATCTAGGTCTTTTAGCTTAGTGGTCGTGTCCTACAGTCAGCGTGTGCTCTGATACCATCTCTGTAGCGACCAGACCTCAAACAGTCTGATCTATGTGCTCCGGTGTCATCCCTGGATCAGTAATGCTGACACCACATAGTACTCGGAGGATTTATAGCAGAGTAGCAATCACACACTTATTACATCGAGTGTCTCAAAAGAGAACTTATTACAATAAATATGGCTTAAGGCCATCTAATAACGATAACAACGGAAGGCTTGGAAGATAAGTGAGTCCATCAACTCCAACGGCATCACTGAGTATAGAACCACGACCTAAAACTCCTTAATCATTGTCTGAAAAGTCTGCAACATTAACGTTGCAACCCGAAACGGGCCAGCACATGGAATATGCTGGCAATGTAACACATAGAGAGTAATGGAATGAAACAGCTATACTATATGCATATTTGGCTGGTGGAAAGCTCTATGGTTATAGTTTTGCGTAAAGCCAATTTTTCCCTACTTCAAAGGAATAAAATTTATTTAACTATCATGGTAGTTGTTAAACATTGAGAATGGTTGACAGCATTCTCAATCCCAATTAAGCATTATCATTACACATAACCCAACAAAATTAATTTAGAGTAACATGTTGAGATTCACATGATAATTCAGGTACTAGATACTCAAGATGTCCATAACCGGGGACACGGCTAACCATGATTAGTTTAGTACACTCTGCAGAGGTTTGCACACTTTTCCCCAAAAGACTCGATCACTTCTGTTGGGTTTCTCGCACTACATGGTGTTTGAGAAGACGGATGACCGAGACATAGTCTTTCAGAAGCGCTAGCACCTTACGATCGGGTAGACCGTACCACATACATCCCCTACATCTGCTAGTCTACCACTGTAAGAGTTCACACGACTTAGTCAACTATGCTAGAGCCCATAATAGCTTGTGGCTCCACACGGAAGTTTCTAGTATGAATAGTCTCATGATCCCTTTGAGCCTGGGTGGCGGTCCAAAAGAAAACAAGCAAGTCCTTGAATACTCAGGTGCCTCAATCCAACCAGATGTGTGTTTAAGTTGCCACCTTAGATAACCATTAATTAACAAAACTCACATCTGTCATGGATATCACTCACCCAATCCACGTCTACTAGCATAGCATGGCATAATAAGCAAACGTAAAAGTAACTCCCAAAGGTTTGATAATAAACAGGTAATAGGTACTACCACATCTACTTCCCATCCCACAATTTAATTAGATCCTAACCATGCAATGTGTGAGGGTTGATCTAATGCAATAAAACTGGGTAGTACAAAAGGTATGATCAAAGTGTTACTTGCCTTGCTGATGATCCGAGAAACCTAGCGAATCGAAGTAACAAGCGGCGCACTCCGGGTATTCTATCGCAGACAAACAAACAAGCATACAATAAGTACTCAACTAATGCACAGGTAAAACTCAAATAAGAGATCTAACCAGAAGGTTCAACTCAAGAACTCCGGTTGGCAAAAGAATGAAATCGAACGAAGCAACGAAAGTCAAACGGCAAAAGAAAACAACTTCATTCTACTAATCTGGATCTAGGGAAAATTTAACAGTAGCACAATCTTGTTTAAGTTGGTTAAATGGATAGAGGGTTTCGAGACGAAACTCTAGGCGCTTGAATCGCCTGATTCCGATAAACGAGCGAAAAGTTATACTAAAAAGAAAATCGGATCAGGAATCGCGATCAGAAAAATCGCGGATTTAATCCGAGAAAAGAAAAACGACGCACGCTCGCTAAATTAAATAAACCAGAAAAACCGATCTAATTAAAAAAAGAATCTAAAAAACCGACGGAAAGACCGAACGGTTTTTCGAAAAAAAATAATAAAAAAAACCTGCGCGGATTTCGAGGCGGCGGCGGACCTCGGGCGGCGTGCGGCGGCGAGGCGGCGGCGGGAGCTGGGGCGGCTCGGGCTAGGGTTAGCTCTGGCTGGGCCTCCCCCCCGGCTTAAATAGCCTAACGGGCCGGGAGTCTTAGTCGGACACGGCCCTAGGCCGGTTTGATTTTTTTTAAATAATTGTGCACAGAAGAAAAAATAGAAAGAAATACTAAACGGACTCCAAATATTCCGAAATAAATTTTCACGGGCTTCTAAAATCAAGACGCACAAGGTGAACATTTATTTGGGACCTAAATGCAATTTTGAAAAACGCACATTTTTCCTAAATTCAAATAAAACACCGAAAAACTCCGAAATAAAATCCTATTTAATTTTATTATTAAATCCTCAATATTTCTTTATTTTGGGAAAGTCATTTTATTCCCTCTCTCATATTTTTGTAATAGAAATAATTGATAATAAAATAAATAAAATCAAATGATCATATTCTCAAAATTTGAGAAAACTCAAATATGAAAATAACGAAATCCCCAACTCTCTCCGTGGGTCATTGAGTTGCGTAGAATTTCTAGGATCAACCAAAATGCAAAATAAAATATGGTATGCAATGATGATCTAATGTATAACATTCAAAATTGAAACTTTGGGATGTTACAGGGGGAGACGATGGGGAAGTGGCGGGGTAGGGGATTTGGGGCAGAAGTGGTGGCCGGGGGGAAACCGTTTTAGCATTAAGTCAAAAATAATGGTAGCGCGTTTGCGAAAACGCGCTATAGCTAAGTTAGCTACAGCGCCTTTTAGCAAACGCGCTACTGCTATTCCTTCATCCTTTTTCCCTTTTTCGTTTATTTTTCTTTACATTTTATATTTTTCCTCTCTCCTTTTTCTAATTTCTTTCATTTTCATTTTATTTTCTTTTAGTTAGCAGTAGCGCTTTACACATAAACGCGCTACTATAAGAATATTAGCGGTTGCGCTGTTCTCCAAAGATCGCTACTACTATGTGTAGCCCATCGGCTTAGTGGTTGGAATTTTAGTAGTAGCGAGTTTTCGACGACACGCGCTAGCGATATATATGCATCTATCGCGCTCTTATTTCGCACTCGCTACTGCTATCTAGCAGTAGCGGGCGTTTTTAACAAGCACTACTGCTAAAGTTCTGTGTATAACGTTTTCCCTAGTAGTGTATACATCATCGGACTCTACACTAAGTGTAACAATAAAGCATATCATCAAATTACTACAGTAAATGCAACATACCATGATATGCCGATCAACCATTGTACTGGTCAGGCGGGTCACGAATGGCACCCCGACGAAGTCAGCACATGGCGGAATGATGTCCCATAGGTTGCACACCTCCTCCTCGCTCAACCTCATTCTTTGAGATATGATTGCTTCATCAAGTGGGTCATCATCATCCTCATCATCTTCATCATCTTCTGCTTTGTTGACATAAATGACAGCCAGCTTTGGTCTTTCTGCTCTGAAGGAGAAGCTGATCACCTCACCACCGGTGATACGCATGTGGGCGATGAAACGGACCCATCCATCTCCTCCCACCTACGTCATATTTTGTCCTTTCTAGACCTCCATAGTATAGGGGCCCCAGGAGCCTCAAAGGTCATAGAGTCTCCGGTCATCTTGTTGAATTCTGACTTCACATTGCATGGGACGATCTGTGTACAAAAAGAAAAATGATATATACACAATGCATTAATGCCAATAACACTAAAAAAAAATAGTGGTTACTAGTTTCATATAATTTATTACCGCCGCATGAAGAAAACTAGACTCGAAGTAGATATCGAACAACGTGCCAGTTGCAAGGCTGTTGGCGCACATTGAGTTGCACCGTCGACATGGTGGTGGCGCCATTTCCCTAAAGCAATATGATTAAAGGATTAATGATACAAAAGGTAAACATAAAGTTTTCAATACACATTAGGTTTTGAAAAATATACACATCATGTTCACATCATAGAGAATACACATGAGGTTCACCTGGCAAGCAAAATAACAACTAAATTGTAGTTCCGTTTAGACAATAACCTAATAGAGATCATGTAACCCAAACAGAGCCTAATAATAAGATAAAAGGCATATTGCCGTTATTGCGCAAGAAGACAAGCAAAAGTAGTTCAATCTAGGGGAACACTTTATCTATTCCCACATCCAAAAGTTGAACTAGCTTAGAATCTTTCGAAACAACATGGCACAAGATTTACAAAACATAATAAGTAAACATCCATTCCACCTTTGGGATCCGATGCACAATAATTAAAACTATAAAAGGCAAACACCCCCTTTTAGATCAGATACAACTCTCTATCTCTCTGTGTTTTCTTTTTCTCAAATTTACCAATAATGGGCTCAGTAACAACATCAGATGGATAGCGGTTTGGGTCCATCATTCCATTAACGGCTGGGTGCTTCCCTTTGCATCAACCGCTCTGGCCTCTATCTAATATGCCTGCTCTAGCCCAACTGAGGCCTGGTCTGCGCCTCTTCGGCCCCTCCCTCGTCGAGCAGCACACCACTAAACAAAAGCCAAGGCAGGATGAGAGAGAGAACCCCTCTCTAAACCCTAGAACACTAGGCACTGCCGCTGCCGCCACTGCTCCAGGGACAACAACCAAGAAAGAAGAAACCAAGCCTCCGCCCTTCTACTGCCCTTAATCCCCCCTCGCTCAGGTCTATTCACTCGCTCCCTTCTGCTGCCCTCAATCCCCCCATCCCGCCTCTACCCGCTTCCTTTTCTGCCTCCTAGATTCGACCAAGTTTGGCTGACCAAACTTGTGCATCTGGATTACTTCCAACAACAAGTGGTGTTCATATACGTGCTAAACTTCTAATCAAGAATCGAAGCCCAAGTTTCGATGAGCAACACAAAGCCTCTACCTCTCTCACCTAACCCATCTCTCTACTCTCTCCCAATCACGCGAGGAAACAAGCCTGGAACATGTCGCATCGAAGCGCGGAGCCACCATCGAATCCCTAAATCCCTTTCCCCCATGCGAAATCCCAAAACATGGCGAGCCGCTACGGCGAACCGATCGGAGCCTAGATGGTGGTGGCGCGCGCAGGGAGGAGAAGATCGAGGGGGACTTACGGGGCTGGATCGTCGGAGGAGGCGAGAGGTGACCGCGCGTGGTGGCAGCACACGGCGCCATCGACGGGGGTGAGGCGGCCGGGGAGGAACCCTAACCGCGGTGGCGGCATCGGGCGGAGGGGGATCGATAATGTGAGAGTGAGGGGGTGCGGGGGGCGCTCAGGCTTTTCTTTTCCCCTAGTAGTAGCGCTGGGTAGAGGCCGGTGCTACTGCTAAGACCACCAACTGTAGCGCCCATTTGAAACAAACGCTATAGGTAAGTGGGCTACCATTTTTGCCCGGCGGCCCATGTAACAGCAGCGCGGCCCAAGCTAACAAACGTTGCTGTTATTTAGTAGTAGTAGTGTGTTTTGTTCCAGGTGCTACCCGTAAATACCAGTATCATGGGTGCTTAAACAGGCGCTATTGCTAAACTCCTATCTATAAGCATTTTCCTAGTAGTGCGTGGCGGCTGGCGATTGGCGGGGGTGGCTGCTGGCGCTAAGGTGGCGACGCGTGATTGGCCGGGCGGCGTGGTCGGCAAACATGTCCAGTGCAGGCGTACGCGTCCGGTGGCGCGGGGAAGAGGAGGCTAGGGTTTGCCCACAAATTTCGGGGGAGAGGGTGTTTATATAGGTAGAGGGAGCTAGGAGAGACCAAATGACATGGGTTTTCGCCCACACGATCGTGATCCCGTGATGGAGAGCATGGAGGGGGTTTAAATGGGCTAGTGGGCTGTTGTGGAGGGGTGCTGGGCTGCAAAGAGAAAAGGGGCGGTTAACGTGGTTAACCATTGGGGCATCAAACGACCTCCAAATGGATTGAAATTTGACAGGCGGTCAACCGGTGATATACCAAGGCCACTCGACAAATCTCGGCCCATTCTGAGAATGTTTATCTCCCACACACAAAACGAGATCTGGAAGGTGCGGCGGGTGCATGTGAGAGTGAAAGGGAACGGAACAGCTGACGGGGAGAACTGGGGGACCTAGACGGATGCAAGTTTTGAAAAACATGCAGATGAAATGCACATGATGACATGGCAAAATGCAACACACAAGCAAATTACATGGCAATGATGGCGAATGACTTGAAGACACCTCGCGCATCGGACTCGGGGCGTTACAACTCTCCTCCACTAACAAGAGATCTCGTCCTGAGATCTTAGGAACGAGACAGAAGAGAAAGAGGATGAGGTGAGACAAGAATGCAAGAGATAAGGTGAACAAAGTCGAGAGCACTCAGGTAGAAAAGAGGAACGACGATTATGACGAGAATCAAAAGCTCAAGGAACAAGATAGACTCTGAAACCACTCGAGTTAGAAGAAGACAAGACGGGAATAAGAACGAAAGAATTATTATAGCATCTCGGTTGAATATGGAATGGAATAGAACAGGAACTTGACAAGATGGAAATATACTTGATGAGAGGAACAACACAATGCCTTTGGAAGAATTGAAAAAGTGGAATGAAAAGAACGGAGAAGAAAATAACAACTTCTACCACAAATAAATTTGAAAGTAATCTTAGAGGGAAGGGTTGAACAGAGTTGTTGAGAAAAACAACAACAAAAGAATTGATTTGCGTGGGCTTATGTAAACATCTCAAAACATGAGGTGAATTTATGCTACTACCCAAATGATTGAATAGCTGAGAATGAAGAAATCCAAAAGAATATGGAGAATTAATTGCACTTCGAGATGCAAGAAGAAAAGTTACTTGAGCTCCTCCAACAAGAACCTTGATGAACACTTGCAGAATGAATCAAATCCTGCTGAACCACCATGAAGAACTTTGGTGACAAAAGGATGATGAGATAGAATTCAAGGATGAAAAGAATAAGATTAAAGCCTTGTAGTGACTTAGATGGAGGTTCCGACGAGACGACCGAGGAAACTTTGAACTCCGGGAAAGAAAGGATGAACAACTTAGAACTGAGTGATTATTCATGACGAACAATCTCTGAAGGAAGGAATTAATCAACTTGATGAAAGAAGAATAAGAATTATGTTATGCTTATCCTTCATGAATTAAACTGATGAGAAGCAATGTATTTCATACCACTTATTCACGTTGGAAAATATTAGGGGAGATATAGCACAAAATTTGGGAAGGTCTTCATGAACCACCGGTAGGACTGGCATGAACGAATGAATTGATATGATTAGAATCGAAGTGAAAATCTTAAACGAGCCACTGTGGTAATGAAGACGAACGAAGAGAAGAGAATGAACGGAAAGAATTAGAAAACAAACGAAGATACTTGAGTGAATCAAGAAGCAAGAGAATGAAGATATCGCAAACTGATTAAAGAATGCTTGAATGAAGCACCTGTTCAAATATGGGAAAGAACGAATCTAAAAACTTGGAACGAAAAGATATTCTGAAATAGAGGCCTCTGGATAATCGAAAATGAAAAACAACTCCTGAAATACTCCGGATAGGTAAGAAAAAAATCACACGATCAGAAACAATAAGAGGATAGCAACAAGCTAGCACAACAAATCTCTGGGAGAACGGGCAAGATTTAGAGGAAAACTCTTCTTCAGTCTTCAAATGTTGAGAATGACGATGAGAAACATCACCAAAAATTGTTGAGATACTCTGGGAGAATTAAAAGCAAAGAGGTTGAGCCAACAATGAGAACAATTTTAAATCGATCTTGTAAATGCATCTGACTAATGAATTTCATTCTTACGTCAAACTTCGAAAAGAATTTGAGAATAACTCCAGGAAAATTAGAAGAGTCAGATAAGATCCTGGGAAATGACCTATGGGTTAGGGTCCACTAAAAAGAAACACCGTTGGAAAGGATTGTTTGAATTAGAAATGACGCACTGGAACGATTGAAAGACTGGAATGAGGTGACAACCTCGAATTAATTGAATGCGAGAGGAACAACAATGAACTTGATGATAATTCACCGGTTGAGACAATTGAGGAAACAATGCACAGATGAAATTGATGCTTGAAAGGATGTAACACCCACGATGCGGCTATATCTCCCACGTGTCGGAGCACAACTTAGAGGCATAACCGCATAGTAGGCATGTCGCGAGAGGGGTAATCTTTACACATCCCATGTACTGAATAAGAAAGAGATAAAGAGTTGGCTTACAATCGCCACTTCACACAATACATAAATATAGCATTACATCATCCAGAACACAATCAAGGTCCGACTACGGAACCAAATAAAGAAAGACAACCCCTAATGCAATAGATCCCCAATCGTCCTGTCTGGTCTCCACTAATGATCGACTGGAAACAAAACAACACAACGAACAAGATCTTCATCGAGCTCCTCCTTGAGCTCGGTTGCGTCACTTGCACGATTATCATCGGCACATGCAACTGTTTTTGGAAGTAATTTGTGTGTCACGAGGACTCATCAATCTCACACCCTCGCGATCAAGACTATTTAAGCTTAAAGGGTAGGAAAGGGTAGTGAGGTGGAGCTACAGCAAGCACTAGCATATATGGTGGCTGAAATACGCAAATGAGAGCGGGAAGAGAAGCAAAACAACGGCCGTGAACTAGAAGTGATCAAGAAGTGATCCTGAAACTACTTACGTTCAAGCATAACACAAAATCGTGTTCACTTCCCGGACTCCACCGGAAAGAGACCATCACGGCTACACACGCGGTTGATTCATTTTAATTAAGTTTAGTGTCAAGTTCTCTACAACTGGATATTAACAAATTCCCATCTGCCCATAACCGCGGGCACGGCTTTCGAAAGTTCAAAACCCTGCAGGGTTGTCCCAACTTAGCCCATCACAAGCTCTCACGGTCAACGAAGGATATTCCTTCTCCCATGAAGACCCGATCAGACTCGGAATCCCGGTTACAAGACATTTCGACACTGGTAAAACAAGACCAGCAAAGCCGCCCGAATGTGCCGACAAATCCTGATAGGAGATGTACATATCTCGTTCTCAGGGCACACTGGATAAGCAATCCGTACAACTAAAACCAACCCTCAAGATTCCCCGAGGTGGCGCTGCAAGGGGCTCTAGTTTGGACCAACACTTAGAGGAGCACTGGCCCGGGGGTTTAAACTAAAGATGACCCTTGAGTCTGCAGAACCTAGGGGAAAAAGGCTTAGGTGGCAAATGGTAAAACCAAGGTTGGGCCTTTCTGGAGGAGTTTTATACAAGGCGAACTGTCAAGGGGTTCCCATTATAACCCAACCGCGTAAGGAACGCAAAATCAAGGAACATAACACCGGTATGACGGCAACTAGGGCGGCAAGAGTGGAACAAAACACCAGGCATAAGGCCGAGCCTTCTACCCTTTACCAAGTATATAGATGAATTAAAGTAATCAAGATATAATAATGATATCCCAACAATAATCATGTTCCAACAAGGAACAAACTCCATGTTCACCTGCAGCTAGCAACACTATAAGAGGGGCTGAGCAAAGTGGTAACATAGCCACACAACAGTTTGCTAGGAAAGATGGGTTAGAGGCTTGACATGGCAATATGGGAGGCATGATATAGCAAGTGGTAGGTATTGCGGCATAGCAATAGAGCGAGCAACTAGCAAGCAAAGATAGAATTGATTTCGAAGGTATGGTCATCTTGCCTGCAAAGTTCTCTAAGATGACGAAAGCTTGATCCTCGTAAGCGTACTCAACGGGTTCCTCAATCACGTACTCGTCTCCTGGCTCTTCCCAAGGCAAGAACATAAGAAAAGGAAACCACAATCAACCATGGTGCAATGTGCAAGCAACATGATGCAAAACATGGCATGATATGCGGGATGTGATATGCAATGCATATGCATGCTCCGAAAGGAAAATATTGAACCAGGCCTCAACTTTGCAAATCAAGTGTGCCGCTAGAAAGATGAGTTGATTTTGGTCAAAATCGATATAAAGATCGCCGGAATCGGATACACGGTTTGCAAATGGCAAGCAAAACAAGAATGACACAATTCTGCGATTAACAGCATGATGCCATCTAGAATGCCACAAGAAACTAAGATACTGCACTCTAACATAGCAACAAAGCACATGGTAGTGATCTACTCACGATGTTTGAGAAAAGATATACACTGAGCTACAGCTAAATCACACAAGAGCAGGTTCAAACAAGCATGGCAAAAGAGCAAAAGATATCACCATCAGACTTAGTGAAAATACTAGCATGCCAGGAATTAACATCAGGAAGCTATGTTTAGAGCAAGATTAGAACATCCTACAGGATCAGATCATACCAATACAAGGCATGTCATGAATCTAGTCAAAGCATATAACAAAAGTCACTTACTTACCATAAGCCAAAAGGGCACCGAAAATATGATGGCACCCATGTAAACATAGCAAGTTTCGTTAACAGATTCAGACTCAGCAAAAAACTGGACATGGCAAAACAGAGTTATGAAGTCATGTTTGCAAGCTCGATTCACTCAACACAAGGCATTGCATGAAAATCTAAGCATACTACCATCAAGAAGACATGATCAAGAAGCTAACCATGGGAAGAATAATCTCATAGCATCCATGGATAAACTACAACAACCTTGGCAAAATTGATTAACATGTAAACAATCTGCCAGGAACATTTTATAGCAAAAGTAGAGCAAGATTGAGTCATGCTAGGGCACTCCATAAATGCAAAAAGGGACAAGGATAGATAGAGCACAACCATAAAATAAGCATGGATTACTCTGTAGCAACATGAATACATGGCATAAAATAACAGCAGGGAAATGACTTAGTGAAATTCCAAGTCTCTGAAATTAGCAATATCACGAGACCTACTTAGCATGCTTGTGCTAGTCACCACAAAGATCACAAAAATACATGGCATACACCCCTGTAAAGATGGCATGGCATAGCCCAAAACACATGTAGAGCTCATAGCCATATGAAGCACACAACAAATGTATCAAAAATGACAAATGCTCATACTCTGTTAAGAAACAGGAACTAACATTTTATAGCACTCTTGCATCGACTATTTCGGCATCAAGATGGACTCAAACAAGCATGGCACAATGGAACACAACGAAGAGCTCATCCTGATGAACATTTTGATATATCATGCATGCAAGACGGAGCTACGCGTGAGGAGTTATGGCATCACGAACAGGGGCATATGACATTAGAATTTCTGGGACTTAGTTGTTTCAGCATTGAGCGTCGAATAGTAAAAAACACTCGAGCGGGATTTAGATGGGGGTGCTCACATCGGGCCGAAACCATCGAAGCTAGGCTTCTATAGACCTGGGCCTGCAGATCTGGGCCGCGAGGTGAGGCCTCGGGCCCACGAGGCCGAGGGCATTGTCTCTGTCGCGCACGACCCCGGGCAGGACCGCAGCAGCGGCTCTCCGGCGCGCCGGCGGTAAGGAAGATGAGGGACGACGACAGGTGAGGGGATCCAGGCGGGGAGGCGCAGATCCACGGGTGTGGGGTTCTGTTCCCGGCAACGAGGAGACTCGGGGCGGCGGGATTGCGGAGATCGCAGCGGTGGCGGCCATGGCGGTCGGGAGCCTGAGAAAGAGCACGGGCAAGGTGAGAGAGGAAGAAGGCGGGCAGGGAAAACGGAGGAGCGGGGCGGCGGGGTCCAGCCTGGAGGCGGGCGGCGGAGGAAGCAGGCAAGGCGGGCGGATCCGGGGCGGTGATGTGGTGGCGGGGCGCTCCGGCGACGTGGCTGGCGAAGTCCGGCGAGCGGGCGCGGTCGGCGGTGCGCACACGCGGCGGCGGGCGGAACCGGGCTCGCGCGGGCCCCCGATGGGCTTCGCGGGCCGGCGGCGTGGGGATGGCGGCGGAGGACAGGTGGCGCGACGTGATTGGGCGGGGTGGCGGCGCGGACATGTCCGGTGGTGGGAGGAGATGTGTCCAGCGGCGAAAAGGGGAAAATTGCTAGGGTTTGACCGCGAAATTTCGGAGGAGACACATATATATAGGTAGGAGGTAGGAGTGTCCAAATGAGGTACGGTTTTTGGCCACGCGATCGTGATCAAACGACCGAGACGATGGAGGGGTTTGGATGGGTTATTGGGCCACTTTGGAGGGGTGTTGGGCTGCAACACACATGAGGCCTTTACGGTTCCACGGTTGACGGTTGGGGTATCAAACGGACTCCAAATGGCACGAAACTTAACAGGCGGTCTACTGGTGGTATAGCAAGGCCGCTTGGCAAATCTCGGTCCATTCCGAGAAAGTTTAACACCCGCACACGAAAAGAGGCAAAAGGGGGCGCCGGAGGCCATAGGAGTGCCGGATTGCAAAACGGACCACGGGGAAAATGCTCGGATGCATGAGACGAACACGTATGCAAATGCGATGCACATGATGACATGATATGAAATGCATGACATGGAAAAAATGCAAAACGAATACAAAAAGCCAACCATGAAGGGAAACTCATATCGCATCTCCGGAAAAGGCAAGGGTCGAAGTTACCAATATGGAAAGTTGTATCCAGGGCGTTACAAAATAGGTTGAGACTCTGGGAAGAAAAGGGGTGGGAGGGTGGGAAAAACTAAGGCAACTTGGAACGTGGAATTGACGAATAACTTGAAGAGAAAAAACACCGGTTTAAATAATTAAGGAAAGAATGCAAAGGCTTCGCACAAGTAGGATGGATACTCGATTAAGGACTCCGACTCCGAGAAGAAAAAGGGTGGGCGGGTAGGAAAAAGAAAGACAACTTCATACGGGGGAACAACGTCGTTGAGAAAGAACTGAGGATTGACCTTGCAAAAGATGAAGAGGATCGAATCAACTTGACGAGAAAAGCACCGGATGAAAAGAGTTGACAACACAACGATCGGAAAACTAACTGTGTGATCCTAAAAACAATTTGAAGGGGAAGAGTAGAAGAATCAAGCACCTACGTCAAGATTTCTAACCAGAGCGACGAAGGGACTATGGAGTAAAAAGAATTCCTACTCCCCGATATAACTAGACTCCGAAAAAGTTTTCTTCTAGACTCAACAACGGCCAACTACGGAGAATCAAGGGGGCTCCTATGGTCGGTCGAGGCTCTGATACCAACTTGTCACACCCAATATGTGAATCTATCCTGAAGGAACTCGAAGGTCCCACCAAGGATAGAAGTGCATATCGGAGACACTTTTGCAAGCTGGATATCATTACATCGTACCATTACATAATGGTTTGGGCATAGATACCAAAGGCATACAAACGCCACAAGAATACATCAAACATCGTACATGAGAATAACATCCGACTACGGATGAAAACACAAACAG
This sequence comes from Triticum dicoccoides, assembly GCF_002162155.2. NCBI lineage: Eukaryota > Viridiplantae > Streptophyta > Magnoliopsida > Poales > Poaceae > Triticum > Triticum dicoccoides. The sequence continues at coordinate 298,046,154 of NC_041382.1, read as the reverse complement.
AAACTCAAACGACATCCACCCTGCTAGCCTAGGCTACCGACCAGGAACCTAACCCAAGATTGAAGAAGAAGAATTCCAAAACAAGTAAACATCGCTCGCATGTCATGATCATCGCATTACTTGTACCTGCAACTATTGTTGTAGTAAACTGTGAGCCATGAGGACTCAGCAATGCCATTACCATGGGTATCAAGACTAGCAATGCTTCAAGGGTAGGAAAAGGGTAACTGGTGAGGTTGCAGCAGCGGCTAAGCAAAGTATGGTGGCTAACACAGGAGTACAAGAGTAAGATGAGAAACTAGGCATATGGTCGCAAACTAGTAATGATCAAGAAGTGATCCTGAACTACTTACGTCCAAACATAACCCAACCGTTTCTCCTCTCAAACTTCCCTGAAAAGAGACAGTCATGGTTATGCATGCGGTTGGTGTATTTTAATTGAGTTTACTTCAAGTTCACTACAACCGGATATTAACAAATTCCCATCTGCCACATAACCGCGAGCATGGCTCTCAAAAGTCTAAACCCTACAGGGCTGTCCCAACTTAGCCCATGACAAGCACATGATCCGTGGAGACAATCCTCCATCGCGTGACGCTCCGATCAGACTTGGAATCCCGGTGCACAAGACATTTTGACAATGGTAAAACTAGTCCAGCAAGACCTCCCGGCGTGCCGACACCCTGATAGTAGTCGCACATATCTCGTCTCAGGCCACGTCCAGATGGGAAAGCCTACGAGTAAAACCAGATCCTCGGGTTGCCACGTGGTTGACCCGCAGTCTGCCCGTTTGGGACCAACACCATCAACACTGCCCCCCTGCTATGTAGAAAGAGTCCTCTAGTTCATGACGCCCTATGCCAATTAATTATTTAGTTCAAGTATTATTATGGCAAATGTTAAAACCAATGTTGGGCCTTGCTAGAAGAGTTTTATTCAAAGAGAACTGTCAAGAGGGGCCCATAAACCCTCACCGTGTTAGGGACGCAAAATCAAGGAACATAACACTGGTATGACGAAAACTAGGGTGGCAAGAGTGGAACAAAACACCAAGAAAAAGGCGGAGCCTGCCACCGTTTATCGAGTATATATGTGCATCAATTAAATAAGAGATATTTGTGTTATCCCATGATATCCATGAATCCATGTCCCAACATGGAACAACTTGTAACTAGCAATGCTATAAGAGGGGCGAAGCAAAGCGGTAACATAGCCAAACAAACAGTTTGCCAGGATGGGTGAAAAGGTTAGAGGCTATCATGGCAATTTAGGAGGCTTGATAAACAAGTGGTAGGTAGCGCGATAGAGTGATAGCATCGAGACAACTAGCATAGCAAAGATAGTAGTGATATCCAAGGTGATGGTCATCTTGCCTGAAATCCCGCTAGGAAGAAGAACGAGTCCATGAAGAAGACGAACCCACATAGTCAAAGGAATCCTCACAATCGCAATGAAACCGGAACTATCGAGAAAGAAGCACAACCGGAAAGAAACAAACAACATGGTAAACACACAACATATATCATGACATGATGCTCAACCAAGTATGATGCACGACAAGGCTACATGGTGCTACTCATGGCAAGGGATGATGCATACAAGAACAACACATCAAAGCAAGTTTAAATGAGGCCGGAAATAACATATAACAATTCCGGTAAGTCCTCATATGCAAATTTCGAAATTGCTCCAGATCTGAACAAAACATTGTGTTAAAGTTGTTAAACATCAAGTTAAAGTGCACCAAGATGATCTACGCAGTTTTCTAGTCAAGTCACATATAAAGTTCATTTAATTCGAAGTTACGGCCTAGAAGCTATGAGCAAAACAAGTTAAACATGGCATTGTTGCAAAAGCAAGCAAAACAACATCACAAACACTCCAAAACATGGATTCAACAAGGTAACATGAAACTACATGCAAAACTAAGCAAGTTTCATATAGAGCATACTCAAAACGGAGCAACGGTTCAACACATACACTCAATACAAGTTTCAAACACAAACTGCCCAAAACAGCAACTAAGCACATTGCAATCAAGGAAACAACATGCTACAAGAATGATATGGGCACAAACTTGATATGCACTTAAATCACATATTACATGCTTCAAATAACATCAAGGTTCAGGTTCATAGGCATCAATATTAATCCAAGATGAACAATGCAAAATACAACTTTATAACACAGATTATGACTTAGTGAAAAACATAGCATATGCATGAGCAGAGTTTATACGATGGCATGTTGGAGGCAAGAAGTAATTAAGCTACAGTGCAAGAACATGGCAAGCAAAATCATGTCATGCTAGTACATATCATGGATCTCAAAACACGCAACGTGGCATAACCATATGAGCAACTGGTTCATGGGAATCATCAAGGTAAGATGCAAACATGATTAAGCTGATTCTCACACTTTGATAACAGCAAGCATAACAACTTTGATAATTATGAAAAAGACATGGGCATGTAGTAGACATGGTATACTTCAACTTAGTCCAAGGGCAAAATTTCATATGATGCATGGAGTAATTACTATTATACTTGCAAAATGGAACATATATTAATAGGATGGCAGATTTAGCATGATGGAAACTTGAGAGCAAGAAAGAGACACACTACAGCAAGTTATATGGCAACCAAGGGCATGGCATCAAAGTAAAACATAACAAAGATCAAATAACACCAAGGAGTCATAAACATATGTCTTATGGACTAGTGGGAACCATCAAGACAAGTTTGAATGTTGTAGCAGTTTCAGCAAGTGTAAAACAGCAACATCAACATAGCATGTTTGCAAGCTTGTAATAGAGGTCATATAAGGTCCATAATTAACGAACTTGGCATGTGGAAAAAGTACTCATATCATACTTCAAATCATGCAATCGGAGCATCTCGAAAAGAGGCACAGATTGATTAATAACAAGCTCACAACATGGCATCATGAAGCTAATAGAAAACTGGAACATCATTTAGGCATGTTCATGGCAATGAAAACATATGCTGCAGGACTTATATGATGCATCAAATGGCATGGAATGATAGAGCATAACATGGAAATAAAAACATGTCAACTAGGCATCTCTAGATTATGCATGGAATTGATGGTAGCATCAAGTTAACATGGCAACATAAAGTAACCGTTACAGACTTAGCAAAATCAGTCTCAGAAAATTGCAAACATCAGGTGGCACACTTTCCAAGCTTGTGCTAGTCACCACAAGGCACATAAAAATACATGGATTGCACCACAGTAAAGATGGTATGAATATGCTTCTAAAACATGTTGACATGATGTTCAAAAGATAAACACACGGAATGCTATGAAAAATACAAATCAGCAAGTTATGACAATCTTTAGCAGGTTATATCACTTAGCACTTTTGCAACAATGATTGAGGTTATATCAATTATCACTTAGCACATGTAGAGTAACATGCATGCAAATGACACTAGCATGTAGAGCGCTCATAGATGAACAATTGGACATATCATACACGCAAATCGGGGCAATATGCACAAAGTTATGGTCCACACAAGATGCATGCATGATGCTGGTTCCAGATACTTAGAAAAAATCAACCTTGCGAAAGTCAACGGGGCGAGGAGGAGCAGGACGAGGGGATCCGGGACAGGGCGCCGCATTTGGATCATGTGATCGGTGGATCTCATCCACTCCGGCTCCTACAACGGCGGGGCAGCTCCGGCGAGGCGCTCCAGCGAGGAAGAGGCCGGTGGAGGCGCGGGAAGTGGCCGGGTCTATGGTGAGGCGACGCGGCAGCTGGTGATGATGGGGTGACGCGGCAGCGAACCATGCTCCAGCGACGGGCGAACCGAGGCGGGGAGACGTGCGGGTGGTGGCAGACGGCGGCGGGGTATTGTTGAGGCTCGGGCGGCGTGGCGGTGGGCGACTGCGAGGCGAAGGCACGGCGAGGAGGTGGTGGCGCGGGGCGGCGGCACTCGGGCGGCGCGCATGGCGGTGAGCAGCAGCGGCGCATATTGGGAGGAGCGGCGGGCGGCGCTCGCAGGGCTCGGGCGGTCCTGCTCCGGGCTCCGCGGGCCGAAGTGGTGGGCGGTGGCGGAGAGGGCACGTGGCGGCGGCGGCTGCTGGGACTGAGGTGGCAGCGCTTGATTGGCCAGGCGACATGGCAGGCGGACATGTCCGGTGCGGGCGGACCCATCCGGTGGCGCGGGGAAGAGGGTGCTAGGGTTTGCCCGCAAATTTCAGGGGAGAGGGTGTTTATATAGGTAGAGGGAGCTAGGAGAGGCCAAATGAGGTGCGGTTTTCACCGACATGATCGTGATCCAACGACGGAGATCATCGAGGGGGTTTAGATGGGCTAGTGAGCTATTGTGGAAGGGTGCTGGGCTGTAAAGAGAAAAGGGTCAGATAGTTAATGCGGTTAACCGTTGGGGCATCAAATGACCACCAAGTGGAACAAAATTTGACAAGCGGTCTACCGGTGATATACCAAGGCCACTCAAAAAATCTCGGCCCGTTCCTAGAATGTTTTTCTCCCGCCCAAAAAACGAGATCAGGAAGGTGCGGCGAGTCCATGTGAGAGTGAAAGGCCTTAGAACAGACAACGGAGAGAACTAGGGGACCCGGACGGACGCAAGTTTTGAAAAACATGCAGATGAAATGCACATGATGACATGGCAAAATGCAACACGCAAGCAAATGACATGGCAACGACGGCGAATGACTAGAAGACACCTAGCGCATCAGACTCGGGGCGTTACAATAATGCCTCCGAAGATGAATGTTGTAGGATGTGGCAAATCATCGCTCTCCTCCGAGACCAAAGAGAGGGTCTCGTGCGTGGTCTCGTAGCTTGACTCGGAGTAGGAGACATATTGATGTGCCGTATTCATGTTGTTGAAGAGGTTCGTACTCGCCGGCGTGGTCGAAGGGGATGGCCCTTGCTCGAACGTCTTGTCATTGTCTTGTTGTAGGAAACCCATATGATGTGGCACCTCGTATCTCGTCTCCATGACCGAAGGTAATTTCCCAGGCTCGGCCATCTTTGTTGAGGGGCTTCCGAAGATGGAAGGGTCGCCCTCGCTTGTAGGTGGTCGCGTTGTTGTTGGAAATGTCGATGTAGGCAAACTCATGGGAAGTAGGCGAAGATGTCGTACGTACAAAGGAGAAGATGTCTTGAGAACACTTGGTGAAGATGCCAAAGTGGTGGTGGTAGCTGTAGCTTCCTCTTGGTGGTGCTTGTCTCGCGGTCTTCTCTTATGCTCATGAAATTAGGGATGTAGAGCCTGTTGGGACTTGTAGGTTTGCGCGTCTTGGGCATCTTCATGTTGATGGTGTCGTTGTCTTACTTGAGCTCGTAGTAGATGTCGTTTGTCGTCATTGTGCACATGATGGTTGGAGGTGACATGTGGATCATGAATGTGATGATGTTCACCACATAGATGTGGAAGTGGACGAATTGCGCATGCATCGCATGGGCGCTCCGAAGATGGTTGACTCACTCGCCTCTTCCTTAAAGACGACGAAGGGGAAGAAGAGTTATAGTTGGCCATCAAGTTGTGTATTTCTTCCATCCTTGCATCTTGCTCCTCCTTTTGTGCGGAAAGCTTGTTGTCGAAGTAGTCTCTTGTATGTGCTTCGGAGTGTCGTATGTCGATGGAGAGGTTGTCGATGTGCTCTCTCAATCTTGATTGTGCGCCTTGCATTTGTTGTTGTAGATCGAAGAGGGACATTTTGGTGATGTAGTTGTTCACGGCATCGTTGTCGTGGAAGACCGGAGATGAAATGCCTTTCCTATCCATCAAAAGAATCGAGCAAATATGAGTGCAAGAAAGGGGAGAACTATACCAAATGTACATTGACCGATGTTGAGAATGGATCAATGATCACTCAATGATGTAACAAGGAAATAGCACAATTGGTACCGATCTCGTCAATTTCTCACACCTACACAAATAAGGCTTATGGTGGAGCTCGATGAGGATAGTGGCACAAAACTTTGATGCAAAATATTAGCAAGAGTCAATAATTTTGAAAGAGATTCACAAATTCGCAAGTGAAACAAGTAGACCAATACCAATGTGGGCACACAGAAACACATGCACGAATAGATAAATGTGGTTGTGCAACCAAGGATTGAGTGAAAAATGTGGAATTCACAGAAAGTGCTCTTCTCACTCAACACTAGAGAGATGCTAGCCGATTGCTCAAGAGCGGATACGAACTTTTGCACTACCTATATGAGACAAAATGTAGTGACTTCCTATCACAAGTATGGTATGTATGTATGTTCCAGAGCTTTAGCACAAGATGATCCAAGATGATCGAGTATGATACCATAAGATATGTAGTGATGCACTATGATACGGTGCTATGGTTCTTGCTCACAAGCTTCTTTGCTCATTCTCTTTGCTTAAAAACTTATTCTTTTTTTTTTCTATGGCCACTTTTGCAAAATGCACAAACCAAGATAGCAATTGTGTATATACAGGAACAATCTTGTGACACAAGAGATGATATGATACCAATATAATATGGTATGTATGCAATGGAAGGTGTAGATCGATGATCACTAATGTGCACAAGTAACATTGCCGACAATACTCAAATGGCTAGTCTCGATAGGCGAGTAACGCAAAATGGGCTAGGGGTTATCAATGCAATTGCAAGGGGAATATATAATGGAAGTGATGTAGAGCATCCCTTGCTCATCCTCATGGACATCCCATCACGACCACAATCACGAAGAGAACCAATGACTAGAGCACACACACGTGCCATCGAAACCGAGGTTAACTCTTTCCTCTTCGAACTTCATTTGGATTCACATAAGAAATGGCTTCTACCTCAATCAGAAACGTCATGCATTCTTTGGTTCCAAGGAGAAGACTGTGAGGAAGCATGGAGGGATCACGAAGTACTCATGAAGTTCCAAGGAGAAGGAGCAGGAAGGGGAACACAAAGATGCGGAAGACCGGAGACCTCCTGGAAACCCTAGGTGCCCGGACAACATGACCCCCGGGTGCCCGGACATCCGGCCGCGGGGTCGGAAAGCCCCTGGACACCCCTTGTGCCCGGCCCCTAGAGCCCTGGGTGCCCGGCACCCACCACCTGGGCGCACCCCCGGGAGCCTGGCCACTTGGCCCCTGGTGCCCGGCCCCTCCCGCCGCGGACTCCCTGCTTGGTCCGGGTGCCCGTCCCCTCCCAGGCGCGACCCCCGGTGCCCGGTCCCCTTACCTCGCGTTCCCGGTGTTGGGGAACGTAGCATGCAATTTCGAAAAAATTCCTACGATCACGCAAGATTCTATCTAGGAGATGCATAGCAACGAGAGGGCGAGAGTGTGTCCATGTACCCTCGTAGACCGAATGCGGAAGAATTTGTTTAACTCGGTTGATGTAGTAAAACGTCTTATCGATTCAACCGATCAAGTACCGAAGTAGGGCACCTCCGAGTTCTGCACACGTTCAGCTCGATGACGTCCCTCGAACTCTTAATCCAGCAAAGTGTCGAGGGAGAGTTTCGTCAGCATGACGTCATGGTGACGGTGATGGTGAAGTGATCCATGTAGGGCTTCGCCTAAGAACTACTACATTATGAACGGATGCACAAACTGTGGAGGGGGGCGCCGCACACCGCTAGGAATCAATGTTGTGTGTTCTAGCGGTGCCCCCCACATATATATAGGTGGGAGAGGGAGAGGGGCTGCAAGGGGTGCCCCAAGTAGGAGTAATCCTACTTGGGCGCCTCCTCCAAGTCATTCTCCCCCCTTCCATATCCATCGGAGGTGGAAGGAAAGAGAGGGGGAGGAAAGGGGAGGCCGAATCCGCGCACCAGCCGAGGGTTGTGTCCTACTCTTGGCCCATTAGGGCCATATAGCTTGCTGAGGGTTGCCCGGAACCCCTTTCGGTGACCCGTTACATACCCGCTACCCCAGAACACTTCCGGTGTCCGAATACTATCATCCTATATATGAATCTTTACCTCTCAACCATTTCGACGGTCCTCGTCCTGTCTATGATCTCATCCAGGACTCCGAACAACATTCGGTCACCGAATCACATAACTCATATAATACAAAATCGTCATCGAACGTTAAGCATGCGGACCCTACGGGTTCGAGAACTATGTAGACATGACCGAGAAACCTCTCCGGTCAATAACCAACAACGGAACCTAGATGCTTATATTTGTTCCCACATATTCTACGAAGATCTTTATCGGTCGTACCGTAATGATAACATATGTTATTCCCTTTGTCATTGATGTGTTACTTGCCCGAGATTCGATCATCGGTATCTTCATACCTATTTTAATCTCGTTACCAGCGAGTCTCCTTACTCATTCCGTAATACATCATCCCGCAACTAACTCATTAGTCACATTGCTTGCAAGGCTTATTATGATGTGCATTACCGAGAGGGCCCAGAGATACCTCTTCGATACTCAGAGTGACAAATCCTAATCTCGATGTATGCCAACCCAACAAACACCTTCAGATATACCTGTAGATCATCTTTATGTTCACCCAGTTATGTTATGACGTTTGATAGCCACAAGGTATTCCTCTGGTATTCGGGACTTGCATAATCTCATTGTCGAAGGAATATGTATTTGATATCAAGAAAGCAATAGCAATAAAATTGAACGATCAACATGCTAAGCTAACGTATGGGTCTTGCCATCACATCATTCTCCTAATTATGTGACCCCGTTCATCAAATGACAACACATGTCTATGGTTAGGAAACTTAACCATCTTTGATTAACAAGCTAGTCTAGTAAAGGCTTACTAGGGACACAGTGTTTTGTCCATGTATCCACACATGTATCAAGTTTTCGGTTAAGAAAATTCTAGCATGAATAATAAACATTTATCATGATATAAGGAAATATAAAATAACAACTTTATTATTGCCTCCAGGGCATATTTCCTTCAGTCTCCCACTTGGACTAGAGTCAATAATCTAGTTCACATTGCCATGTGATTTAACACCAATAATTCACATCTTTATGTGATTAACACCCGTAGTTCACATCTCCATGTGACCATCACTCAAAGGGTTTACTAGAGTCAATAATCTAGTTCACATCATATGTGATTAACACCCAAAGAGTACTAAGTTGTCATCATATTTTGCTTGTGAGAGAAGTTTTAGTCAACGGGTCTGCCACATTCAGATCCGTACGTATTTTGCAAATTTCTATGTCTACAATGCTCTGCGTGGAGCTACTCTAGCTAATTGCCCCATGTTCAATACGAATCTATGTTGAGACTTAGAGTCATCTAGATTAGTGTTAAGTCTTGCAATGACATAACTCTTTACGACGAACTCTTTATCACCTACATAAACGAGAAACATTTCCTTACTCCTCTTAGGTAACAAAGGATAATTTTCACCGTTGTTCACCGATCTACTCCTGGATCAGTATTGTACCCCCTTGCCAAACTCTTGGTAAGGTACACAATATGTCTTGTACACAGCATGGCACACTTTACAGAACCTATGGCTGAGGCATAGGGAATGACTTTCATTCTCTATCTATCTTCTGCCTTGGTCGGGATTTAAGTCTTACTCAACTTCACACATTGCAACACAAGCAAGACCCCTTTCTTTGACTAATTAATTTTGAACTTCTTCTAAATATTGTCAAGATATGTGCTTTAGAAAGTCCTATGAAGCGTCTAAATCTATGTCTATAGATCTTGATGCCCAAAATATAAGTAGCTTCACCGAGGTATTTTATTGAAAAACTGTTATTCAAGTATCCTTTTGTGCTATCCAAAAATTCTACATCATTTCCAATCAACAATCTATCATCCACATATAATATTTAAAATGCTACAGAGCTCCCACTCACTTTCTGGTAAATACAGGCTTCACCATAAGTCTGTATAAAACCATATGTTGTGATCACCACATCAAAGTGTATATTTTGACTCCGAGATGCTTGCACCAGTCTGTAGATGGATCGCTGGAGTTTGCACACTTTTTTAGCACATTTAGGATCTACCAAACCGTATGGTTGCATCATATACAACTCTTCTTTGAGACATCCATTAAGGAATGCAGTTTTGACATCCATTTTCCAGATTTCATAAAATGTGGCAATTGCTAACATGATTCGTACAGACTTAAGCATCGCTACGGGTGAGAAAGTCTCATCGTAGTCAACCCCTTGAACTTGTCAAAAAACCTTTTTGCAACAAGTCGAGCTTTGTAGATAGTAACCCTACCATCAGCGTCCGTCGTCCTCTTGAAGATCCATTTATTGTCAATGGCTTGCCGATCATTGGGCAAGTCCCCCAAAGTCCACACTTTGTTCTCATACATGGATCCTATGAAAGATTTAATGGCCTCAAGCCATTTGTCAGAATTTGGGCTCATCATCACTTCCTCATAATTCGTAGGTTTGTCATGGTCTAGAAACATGACTTCCAGAATAGTATTACCGTACCACTCTGGTGCGGAACATGCTCTGGTTGACCTACGAGGTTCGGTTAACTTGATCTGAAGTTTTCACGATCATTATCATTAGCTTCCTCTCTAGTTGGTGTAGGCATCACTGGAACTAATTTCTGTGATGAACTACTTTCCAATACGAGAGAAGGTACAATTACCTCATCAAATTCTACTTTTCTCCCACTCACTTCTTTTGAGAGAAACTCTTCTCTAGAAAGGATCCATTCTTAGCAACAATGATCTTGCCTTCAGATCTGCGATAGAAGGTATACCCAACAATTTATTTTGGGTATCCTATGAAGACGCACTTCTCCAATTTGGGTTCGAGCTTATCAGGTTCAAGCTTTTTCACATAAGCATCGCAACCCCAAACTTTAAGAAACGACAGCTTAGGTTTCTTGCCAAACCATAGTTCATACAGTCTCGTCTCAACAGATTTAGATGGTGCCCTCTCTAACATGAATGCAGCTGTCTTTAATGCATAACCCCAAAACGATAGTGGTAAATCGGTAAGAGACATCATAGATCGCACCATATCTAATAAAGTACAGTTACGGCGTTCGGACACACCATTACGCTGTGGTGTTCCAGGTGGCGTGAGTAGTGAAACTATTCTACATTGTTTTAAATGAAGGCCAAACTCATAACTCAAATATTCGCCTCCACAATTAGATCGTAGAAACTTCATTTTCTTGCTACGATGATTCTCCACTTTCACCCTGAAATTCTTTGAACTTTTTCAAATGTTTCAGAATTGTGTTTCATTAAGTAGATATACCCATATCTGCTCATATCATCTGTGAAGGTTAGAAAATAACGACACCCGCTGCGAGCCTCAACACTCATAAGACCGCATAAATCGGTATGTATTATTTTGAATAAGTCAGTGGCTCGCTCCATTGTTCCGGAGAACGGAGTCTTAGTCATCTTGCCCATGAGGCATGGTTCGCAAGCATCAAATGATTCATAATCAAGGGATTCCAAAAGTCCATCCACATGGAGTTTGTTCATGCGCTTTACACCAATATCACCTAAATGGCAGTCCCACAAGTATGTTGCACTATCATTATCAACTTTGCCTCTTTTGGCATCAATATTATGAATATGCGTATCACTACGATCGAGATACAATAAACCATTTATATTAAGTGTTTGACCATAGAAGGTTTTATTCATGTAAACAGAACAACAATTATTCGTTGACTTAAATCAATAACTGTGTTGCAATAAACATGAGCCAATCATATTCATGCTCAACACAAACACCAAATAACATTTATTTTAGTTTCAACACTAATCCCGAAGGTAAATGGAGTGTGCGATGGTGATCTTATCAACCTTGGAATCATTTCCAACACACATTTTCACATTTCCCTTAACTAGTCTCTGTTCATTTTGCAACTCATGTTTCGAGTTACTAATCTTAGCAACTGAACCGGTATCAGATACCCCGGGGTTACTATGAACACTAGTAAAGTACACATCAATAACATGTATATCAAATATACTTTTGTTCACTTCGCCATCCTTCTTATCCGCCAAGTATTTGGGATAGTTCCACTTCTAGTGACCATTCGCTTTGAAGTAGAAGCACTCCGTTTTAGGCTTAGGTTGAGCTTTGGGCTTCATCACGGGAGTGGCAACTTTCTTGCCATTCTTCTTGAAGTTCCCTTTCTTTCCCTTGCCCTTTTACTTGAAACTAGTAGTCTTGTCAGCCATCAACACTTGGTGCTTTTTCTCGATTTCTACCTTCACCGATTTCAGCATCGCGAAGAGCTTGAAAATCATTTCCGTTATCCCTTGCATATTATACTTCATCACGAAGTTCTAGTAACTTGGTGATAGTGACTAGAGAACTCTGTCATTCACTATCTTATCGGGAAGATCCACTCCCACTTGATTCAAGTGATTGTGGTACTCAGACATTCTGAGCACATGCTCACTAGCTGAGCTATTCTCCTCCATCTTTTAGGCAAAGTACTTTTCAGAGATCTCATACCTCTTAACACGGGCATGAATATGAAACACCAATTTCTTCTCCTGGAACATCTCATAAGCTCTGTGGCATTCAAAATGTTTTTGAAGTCCCGGTTCTAAGCCATAAAGTATGGCGCACTAAACTATCAAGTAGTCATCATACCGAGCTTGTGAAATGTTCATAACATCTGCATCAGCTCCTGCAACAGGTCTGTCACCTAGCGGTGCATCAAGGACATAATTCTTCTGTGCAGCAACGAGGATAATGCTCAGATCACGGACCCAGTGCACATCATTGCTACTATCAGCTTTCAACTTAGTTTTCTCTAGGAACATATCAAAAATAAAACAGGGGAGCTATATGCGAGCTATTGATCTACAACATAGATATGCAAATACTATCAGAACTAAGTTCATGATAAATTAAGTTCAATTAATCATATTACTTAAGAACTCCCACTTAGAAAGACATCCCTCGAGTCATCTAAATTATTACGTAATCCAGATAAACTAAACCAGGTCCGATCATCACATGAGATGGAGTAGTCTTCAATGGTGAACATCACTATGTTGATCATATCTGCTATATGTTTCACGTTCAACCTTTCAGTCTCCAGTGTTCCGAGGCCATGTCTGTAAGCAGTCTTGGTCTGGTCATTGGACACAAATGAAGTACACGAATTTGCAGGAATGGTTAACTTTTAACTAAACAAAACCCTAGTCTAAATGGTGCCTTAAGGGCTGTATTTATAGGGGAAAAGAGAGGGAATTTCTTCCACCCTTGGCAAGGTGGGACTAGAACACCTCATAAATCGTTTCCCCTACAATATGAATTCTAAAAACAACATAATAAGAGGTATTTCGAAATTACATGGGGCTGGTCCAAAAATAAGGTGGGATGAATTTTTATGAACGTGCATCTTGTATATTTTGTCCATCTTCCTGTATGTCATCATGGTGGCTTCAAAGTGCGGAAATCTTCACTGGAAACTCTGTTCTTGTTCCCTTCCCGTGTGCCTTCATCCCCATGTTTGATCATGCTCCAATGTTCATCCTTCTTGTCCATGCTAGGCCCTTCAGCCACAATCAACACAAATGTATCCAAGTTAGGCAGCATCACATTCTTATGAACATCAAAAACATTACCAAGAAACGAAAGTACCTGATAATTTAATTGGTCTATGCGAGCTCTAGAAATTGTTCCAAGAGGTAAAACAGCAGGGGATATGGGTGTAACTATGGTAGCCATGTCCTCATCATCCTCCCCTTCTTGAAAACAAAGCCGTCCTCGGCGTTGCTTGATCTGAAATGTGGCTAACAAAAGAGACATGTGCACATTGTATATGTATTTGTCATTCATTTTTACTGATCTCAGTTGTGGCACATGTGACACAGTTATACAAGAGCACCCTTCAAAAGTCGTAAAATATGAAGCCAATGTATTATCACAAGAAGTCAAAGGCATAAAATATTGCAACTCAGTTTGCACATATAAGTGAAGCTCTTATTCATATTAAAAGATTGACATCGTTTATCATTAAACCATCCCAACTTTTGTGAATAAACTTTAATTGTTACAAAATTACATGCTACAACATGCTTAAATGAGCAAACATGAAACAAGTTATTCGACACGGAATCATCACCAAGATTGGAGGTCATATCAAAATGATTAAACAATGGCACAATCATTTTCAAAGGTATTTGTTCCAAATCAGAGTTATTCCTTGATTCACATGGTTCTTTCACATCAATAGTTGATTCAATGGGTGCACTCAAAATTGTTGTTATTACATTCGTTTGATCACATGGTGAAGTCAAATCATGAACATAGTCCTCTAAAATAGGTGGTGTGATCAAAGTAGTGGGTAGCTCATCACAAGGTGCATTTTAATTTACAAGGCATTCATCATACTCATTTGGAGGTGCAAGATCGGTACCTTTGTCATTACCTCTTATGATCAACACAGATGATGTAGGCACTCTCAGAGGTGATGTGTCACATGCTGGAGGTGATGTAATCCTCAGAACAACGGATGTGGTTGTCATAGTACGCCTAGTAGTTGGAAGGAACAACCGTATCCTCTCTTCGAATGTGCACCTTGCCCTTATTCTCCTTATGGAAAACACGCCATTTTATTTCCTGTTCAGCTTTGCAAGCAAGATGAAACAAACAGTCCATAGGATAACACTCTTCATGAATTAGTATCTCCTTAATATCACGGTTTAATCCTCCCCAAAAATTTATCCATAAAATCATCTTCACTTTCCTCTAAAAAGGAGTGCAACAAGGTAGTTCGTAAATCATCACACTATTTATGTACAATGTCACTACCTTGTTTTGAATGTTGTAGTTTTTTAATCATGTCATGAGTATAATAAGCATTGAAAAATCTATCTCTCATGACAAGTTTTAAATCATCCTAAGTACTAAGTACATAATCAATGTATAACCGACAATCTTCATTCCACCAAGCAGTAGCAAAACCAGTGAATGTACCAACCACGCCCTTAACTTTTCGACGTTCAGAATAATTATGGGACGCAAATATAGCATTTATTTTGAACTCCCATTCAATATATAAATCAGGCTTAAAACAACCATTAAAAGGTGGCATGGAAACAAGAACCTATTTGTGCACATTCTGATGTCTTATACCTCTTGTGATGGTCGTTGTATTTTCTAAGGTGATGGCACGTCTCCCACGATCAATGGAGTCCAACTGACTCTGGAATGTTCCATGATTAGTAGAAACAAGAAACAAAATCCAAGAATAATGTTTCTATGAACTACAGGGATGTGGTGGTAAAATGCTCACAGTATAGCAAATATTAAAGTCTTACAAGTTCTTACCATGCAGCAGGTGGTGACCGACAACCAGCAGTGTCAAATAACTCCAGAAGTTGATAAAGTGATTGCCAGGTGAACGTATGTATACACGGTGTAGAAATATGTGGATCTGTGTTGGCTTTATATATGTGGGAAAAATGCTACAACCATGTTAATTAATGCTAGCTGAAAATTCGCTCAAAGTGGTCGAGTGCTAGTCCTAAACTAGACAGTATTAGAGACATGAGCCTAAGACACAGACAAATTCACGCACTGAACAACGAACAATAATGAACGAGCGTTAGAGACAGACCGAGATGCAGCGATAAAAAAATGCGTCCACACTTGGAAACCTCCAACCGATTTTTTTCAAGCGCTCGAACAAACTTGCCTATTCTTTCTCCTTCCAGTTTGAATGTCTTACCATGAATGCGTCCAATGGTTTTTTTGTACTTTATTGCCTGATCTCAGGGTTCCAAGTAGTACAATGCCAAATCCAACCTTCCCAATTACTTTCCTTGGAACCTGCGCCATGAAATTTTCTTGCTCTCTTACTTTCTTCAACCATACAAAAGGATCTGGGTGAAAAAACTGATTTGAATTCCCAAGCAACAATAGCATAATCTTCAAAAAGATGTGTCATGTCAAACTTTCACATGAAAGATTCCAAGATAAACACACAAAATCCCGTTTTTTAATTTTTCTCCTTAGACACTACTTTCCAACCGAACCAAATTGCGCAAGGTTGTCCTTCTTTTATTTCTCAACTTCCGTAAGATTTGGATCAGCCAAGATGGCCGATCAGCTAGATCTCCTTTTATTGTATTTCTTGCCTTCTATCTCTCTTTACAAATATCCTTAAAATTCTTTCCTTCCAAATATTTTCTCTCTCTTCATGCAAAAGGTAAGAACCATGCTAGGGATTTATTCCCAAATCTGCAGTTTTATTCTTGGCCGAATCCAAACTTCCTTAAATATCAGCATTCTTTTTTTTCTTTTGCCATTTTAATTCTATCGACACACCAGATCTAGGCATGTATCTGTTAGATCACTTTGGATCGGTTAGGTCAGATCGATCCGGTAGTCCTACCTTCTCGTGGTGTTGAAGAGCTCGAGCCGATGCCGGGCATGGTGAAGTAGCGGCCGGTGAAGGCGGAGAGTGGGCGAGCTGGTGGCGGTGCTTCCCGTCACTACTCCAGAAACCCTAGATCGGAAGGGATTGTCGGTGGGGTGTGCGGCTTACGACGAACCTCGTGTTGCAAGCCTCCGACCCCCACCTCTTTGTACGATGCAGTGTGATACGGGCTCGCCGGCCATAGTGGGCTGGGCGCCCCCGATCAGGGCGCAGATCTAAGGGCCCAGTGGGCCGTTGGGCCCACACAGAGGAGATCAACCTAACATTCTCCCCCTTGATCTCAACTTTACTTTTAACCTTATACTTTCTAATTTATTTGTTTCATCGCATATTGGTACATAGAGCATGTTTCATCGTCACAACTTAACTGCCGACAGAATCATACAGCTACAACATACGTTTTGTTCAGAAACAAATTCTGTTCCTTTTGGGCCTATTGAGGAATCATAAGGCTTTCCCTTAAACCCATGCCGGCCAAGTGTTCCTTGAACACATTGGGTGGTAAGCCTTTCGTTAGCATATCCGCATGCATATCTTTTGTCTTTATATGCTCGAGACTTATAGTTTTATCCTGGATTTTATCTTTCACAACATAATACCTTATCTCTATTGTTTTGGCAGCATAACTCGACTTGTTGTTGTGAGCATAGAATACTGCGGGCTGGTTGTCACGGTACATCTTTAGTGGTTTGTTAATACAATCTACCACTTTCAAGTCGGGTACAAATTTCTTTACCCATATCGCCTGCCCCGTGGCTTCGAAGCATGCTATGAATTCTGCATACATCATGGATGATGCAACTATCGATAGTTTGGAGCTTTTCCACGAAATAGCTCCCCCAGCGAGGGTGAAGACGTATCTTGACGTGGATTTTCTAT
>NC_041382.1:298024093-298028526 GCF_002162155.2 Triticum dicoccoides | reverse complement strand
TCAATACCCTTTTATCTCTAGGGAATCACTTCTCCTGTATATTAGCATGTAGTCCTTCATGCCTTGTGCATAACGCAATGCTTTCTTTACCATCTTCCAGTCCTCCATGCCTAGATTCTCTTGATATCTACCGAGTACCCGGTGATAAAAGCTAAGTCAGAGCGAGTGCACACTTGTGCATACTGTAAGCTGCCAACTGCCGAAGCATATGGTACTGCTTTCATTTGATCGATCTCGTACTGGTTCTTGGGACATTGGAATTTCCCAAAACTATCGCCCTTGACTATTGGAGCAGGTGTGGCTTTACTCGCATGCATATTATACTTTTTAAGAACCTTTTTTAAATATGCTTTATGCGATAGTCCTAAGACTCCATTGTTCCTATCTCGGTGAATTTCTATGCCTAAAACATATGATGCTTCACCAAGATCTGTTATGTCAAAATTTGAGGATAAGAACTTCTTTGTTTCTTGTAGTAGACTAACATCACTGCTAGCAAGCAGGATATCATCCACATACAAGATTAGTAAAATATATTTCCCATTTTTAAACTTTGCATAAATGCAGTTATCCTCAATATTTTCTTTAAATCCAAAACTTTTAATCGTTTGATTAAACTTTAAATACCACTGTCTAGAGGCTTGCTTTAATCCATAAATGGGTTTCTTCAGGCGGCATCCCATATTTTCCTTGCCTTCCATGATAAAAACCCTTAGGCTGTTTCATGTAAACATTTTCTTTTAAATCCCCATTGAGAAATGTCGTCTTTACGTCCATTTAATGTAACTCTAAATCAAAATGAGCAACTAATGCCATTATGATTCTGAAGGAATCCTTACATGAGACTGGAGAAAATGTCTCATTGTAATCTATCCCTTCTCTTTGTGTAAATACTTTTGCCACGAGTCGTGCTTTATACTTTTCTATATTCCCTTTAAAGTCATACTTAATTTTGTAGACACATTTACAACCTAATGTTTTGGCTCCTTTAGGAATTTCCTCTAAGTCCCAAACATCTTTTAACTCATCAATTTCATCTCGTCTTCCATTGCCTTCATCCACTTCGATGAATGAGAGCTTCTCATGTCTTCTTCATATGAGGTGGGATCTTTTTCCATATGAACCATTTATGTGTTATAAACTTTAAAGTCAGTAGAAATAGCTGACTTTCTTGGTCTTGTAGACCTTCTAAGGGCCTCAGTTTCTGGCACATTCTGTGCCTCAACTTCTGGCACTTCTTCTAAAAATTGTTGTTGCACCTCCCTTTGATGCTCACAACAGGTTCAGTCGGCTCCTGACGGACAGGTTCCGGGTCTACTCCCATAGTTGTCATGGGTGGAGTTGCAACTGGTAGTGATAAAAATGACTCCTGAATCATCCTATTAGGTGCATGCACCCTCTTCTCCTCAAGGACAATTTTCCGAGCTACCAAGCTCCCCCTCATCATTTCGTCCTCTAAGAAGACTGCATGTCTCATTTCTACAAACATTGTATATCTGTCTGGGCAGTAGAAGCGAAAACCCTTTGATCTGTGTGGATAGGTAATGAAGTGGCAACTCACTGTCTTGGTATCTAACTTTGCAATATTTGGGTTAAACATTTTTGCCTCAGCAGGGTAACCCCACACCTTGAAGTGTTGTAGGGAGGGCACCCTTCTTGTCCATAGCTCATACGGTCTTTTGGGCATCGACTTTCTTGGTACTCTATTGAGAATGTGAATGGCGGTTTTAAGCACCTCCATCAATAATCCGAATGGCAAGTTGAATAACTCATCATGCTGCACACCATATCCATATATGTACGGTTACGCCTTTCAGCTACTCCATTTTGCTGAGGCTCGCCCGACATTGAATACTGGGCTACTATGCCAGTCTCCTGCAAGAACTTTCCAAAAGGTCTAGGGACCTGGCCATATGGAGTGTGCCGACCATAGTACTCTCCCCCACGGTCGGACCTTACTATCTTTATTCTTTTATCATGCTGATTTTCAACTTCAGCATTGAATATTTTAAATTTATCCAACAATTCAGATCTTTCTTTTATTGGATAAATATATCCATAGCGAGAGTAGTCATCTGTGAATGTTATGAACGAGCCATATCCATCCACACTTTTCACCGGAAATGGTCCACAAATGCTAGTGTGGATGATTTCTAGTGTGCCTGTGCTATGGATTGCACCTTTTTTGATTTGTTTTATATATTTTCCTTTAGTGCAATCTATGCGTTGTTCTGAGTCTGAGAATTCTAACGGATGAAGAATTTCACTTTTGACTAATCTTTCTATTCTTCCCTTGGAAATATGGCCCAAGCGACAGTCCCATAATTTCAATGAGTGGAATGTTGTCTTTCTTTTCTTTTGTTCTTTATTCGAAGAGGAAACATGTACTTTAACAATGCAAACGGAATAAACTTTTTCACGAAGTGATAACAAATAAAGCTCATCATGTAGTAAAGCATCACCCACATAAGCATTATTTAACCAAATGGCACACTTGCCATGTCCAAAATAACATTCATAATTATCTTTGTCCAAACAAGAAACACATATTAAGTTTCTATGACATGATGGAACAAATAAAACATCTCTAAGTAGAAGATTGAATCCATCAGCTAACTCCAAGGAGATATCACCAACGGGTTGAACTTCTACTTCAACTCTGTTTGCCACTTCAATGCATCTTTCTCTTCTTAGCATAGTCTGCGTCGAATGGAATCCCTGTAAAGAATTTGCAACATGAAAAGTTGCTCCTGAGTCAATCCACCAAGTGGGTTTTGAAAACTATGTATACATGGATTCATTTACAAATGAAACTATATTGTTACCTCTTTTTGCCATGATTGACTTTAGCCAATCATGGCAGTCGACCTTGTAATGCCCGGTCTTCTTACAGTGGAGACATGTGTCTTTATCCACTAGGAAAGGCTTGTGTTGATGCTAATAGGGAGATTTGCCATGTGGTTTGGAGGGGGAACTATTGTTGTTTTTCCTGTAATTCTTTTTCTTCTAATCCTTCACATAGTTGAGTGAACCACCATGTGAGGCTTTGAGTCTGTCCTCTTCTTGGACACACATTTCTATTGTCTTTTCGATGTCCCATGTTCCAGGTGACATATTGTAGTTTACAAAAAAAGTTTCAAACTCCTTTGGCAGTGAAGCCATGACCAGATGAACAAGGAGCTTTGGTTTGATCTCCAGATCCTCATCCATGGGCTTGAGCTTTGCTGCCATATTTCTCATCCTGAGGATGTGCTCTCTTGAACTAGCTCTTTATCTTTGTAAGCAACTCCCCTGTGGAAGTGCACTCTACAATGGAGCCCACAATGGTGCTCTCAATTGTATTCTTTATAAATGCCATGCACTTTTTGTTTGCATTGGCCCACTTTTGATTTTCTATGGAGTGTGACATCTCCAAAGGAGCATAATGTAACACCCTCGATGCGACTATAGCTCCCACGTGTCGAGGCACGACTTAGAGACATAATCGCATTGAAGGCATAAGTCGCAAGTTAGGCAATCTTCACAACATCCCATGTAATATAAATCATAAAGGGGAGAAAATATAATTGGCTTACACTCGCCACGTCAATCAAGAACATAAATAACATTATATCATCCAAACACTCATGGCCCGACTATGGCGCCAAAATAAAAGAGAACCCAACATGCGACACGGTCCCGATCACCCCCAACTGGGCACCACTACTGATCATCAGGAAAGGAAACATAGTAACGTTGAGAGTCCTCGTCGAACTCCCACTTGAGCTCAAACGCGTCTCCTGGAGCGGAATCATCAGGCCCTGCATCTGGTGTAATAGTAATCTGTGAGCCACAGGGACTCAGCAATCTCGCACCCTCGCGATCAAGACTATTTAAGCTTATAGGTAAGGCAAGGTAAAATATGTGGAGCTGCAGCAAGCGACTAGCAAGTATGGTGGCTAACTTATTCGCAAAAGAGAGCGAGAAGAGGAGGCAAAGCGCGAGCGAGAAACTAGAGAACAACCTGCGCAAGCATAACTCCAACACCGTGTCCACTTCCCGGACTCCGCCGAGAAGAGGCCATCAAGGTAACACACTCAATTGATTGATTTTAATTAAGTTAAGGTTCAAGTTATCTACAACCGGACATTAACAAATTCCCATCTGCCCATAACCGCGGGCACGGCTTTAGAAAGTTCAAATCCCTACAGGGGAGTCCCAACTTAGCCCATGACAAGCTCTCACAGTCAACGAAGGAATAGACCTCCTCCCAAGACGTTCTGATCAGACTCGGTATCTCGGTTCTTTAAGAAACTTCGACAGGTTAAAACAAGACCATCAACACCGCCCGAATGTGCCGACAAATCCCGATAGGAGCTGCACAAAACTCGTTCTCAGGGCACACTCACATAAGCAATCCGTACAATTAAAACCAGCCCTCAAGTTTCCCCAAG
>NC_041382.1:297971563-298023626 GCF_002162155.2 Triticum dicoccoides | reverse complement strand
ATCACCCTCGGGCTCCGGAAACCCAAGGTAAAAAGAGGCTAGGTGGCAAATGGTAAAACCAAGGTTGGGCATTGCTAGAAAAGCTTTAATCCAGGCGAACTATCAAGGGGTTCCCATTATAACCCAACCGCGTAAGGAACGCAAAATCCGGGAACATAACACCGATATGACGGAAACTAGGGTGGCAAGAGTGGAACAAAACACTAGGCGAGAGGCCGAGCCTTCCACCCTTTACCAAGTATATAGATGCATTAAAATAACATGGCAATATAATGATATCCCAACAAGTAAATAAATGTTCCAACAAGGAACGGCCTCCAATCTCCACCTGCAACTAGCAACGCTATAAGAGGGGCTGAGCAAAGCGGTAACATAGACAATCAACGGTTTGCTAGGACATGGTGGGTTAGAGGTTTGACATGGCAATTTGGGAGGCTTAAAAGCAAGTGGTAGGCATCGTAGCATTGGCATAGCAAAAGAGCGAGCAAACTAGCATAGCAAAGATAGTAGTGATTTCGAGGGTATGATCATCTTGCCTGCACAGCTATCAGAGTTGACTGGATCCTCGGTAGCAAACTCAACGGGCCAATTGTTAGCGAACTCGTCTCCTGGCTCTACCCAAACAATACAAACAAGCAACCAGGACACAATCAATCACGTGCAAGGATCAAACAAAATGATGCAATGATGATATGCTATGCGGGATGCGATGCGGGATGCATATGCAAGATATGCAGGGAATGCATGAACCTGGGCTCAACATGGGAATCCAAGTGTGCCACTGGAAAGATGAGATGAAATCGCTTGAAAACGATATAAAAAACACCGGAATCGGAGTTACGGTTTGGAAATGGCAAGCGATTCAAATAAGACACCGGTCTGCGATTTACCGCAAGTAGCCATCTAAATGCAATGAGATGAACATGCTACACCACCCAAACATGACAACAAAATACATGGCAGGAATGCATTCATGATGCCTAACAAAAGTCTAGCACTGAGCTACGGCCAATTCATCCACTAACAGGTTCAAACAAGCATGGCAAAAATGCATATGGCAAACAGGTTTCAGACTTGGTGAAATTAACACTTGTCTGGAAATTCAGATCAGGTAGCACTCTTCGGAGCAACAAAACTACATGCTACAGGACCTTAAAAAGGCAAAGTAAAGCATAGCATGGAGCTACTCAAAGATCTTAACAAAAGTCCCTTAGTGACCTTGAGCCAAAAGGGACCAGAAAATACAATTGCAAGCATGTGAACATAGCAAAAACATAATAAGTTTTCAGACTTAGTGAAAACTGGAGCATGCTAAAAACAGATATCAAGTAGGCATGTTTACGAACTCGATGCACTCACTACGGTGCAAGTCATGAAAAACTAAGCATACACCCATCAAGAATACACAAAATGCAAGCTAGACATGGCAAGAACAAAAGCATAGCATGCACGGATCAACTACAACATCATCGGCAAAATTGCAAACAAGTTGACAATCTGCCCAGATTCACAAAGTAGTAAAAGTAGAGCTCGATTGACTCAAGCTAGGGTGCTCCATAAATGCAAACAAAGACATGGATGGATATAGCACTACAAGATTAACAAAACATCCTTACTGATCATCCTCAAAAGAGGCACGGATCACTAGGAAACAACATGAACATATGGCAATATGAAATAAACAGCTCAAGGACTTTGTGGAAATGCTAAGTCCCTGAAATCAGAATTAGCAAGTGCACCACTTTGCAAGCTTGTGCTAGTCACCACACACATCACAAAAATACATGGGTTGCACCTCTGGAAAGATGACAAAACCCTTAACAAAACATATGTAGAGCATCAGGGCATAGCATGCACACAATAATCATGGCAAAAATGACAAAAAACCTAAATGGAGTAGCAGATCTCACAATTATCTCAAGTAGCCCTCTTCTAACAGCATTTCGGGCATCAAGATGAACTCAAATGAAAATGATGCAATGGAATGAAATGATGTACTCTCTGAGATGAACATTTTGATATGCTATATGCATGAATCGGAGCTATGGGTGCAAAGTTACGAGGCTATGAAAAAGAGCACTTGGATCTGGAATTTTTGGGACTTGGAGGAAAAATCAACCCCGAGATAAAAGTCAACGGAGCACGGAAGTCGAGGCGGTGGCGGATCTCGCCGGAGCTGGCCGGGAGTTCGCCGGAGAGGGGGCGGGGCGGCGGACAGCAGAGATGGCCGGAGAGGGAGCCACGAGGCTCGGGCGCGGCGAGGCCGTCGAGGTGGCCGCGGCGGCGCCTAGTGCTACGGGGCGGCAAAGGTGGGCCGGCGACGAGGTGCTCCGGCCACCGGGCGGCGGGGCAGCCGATGGCGCGCGGCCGCGCTGCTCCGGGCGCGGGCGGCACTCGGGTAAGAAGGAGGCGGCGGCGGCGGGGTGGATCTGGGCCGCGGGGTCGACGGCGGTTGGCCGTGGAGATGCGTCCGGTCGGGGCGGACGTGTCCGGCCGGCGCGGGTAGAATTTTAGGGTTTTCGGGGGGAGAAGAAGATCCGGATTCGGAGGGGTCTTTAAATAGGCATAGAGGGAGCTTGGAGAGTCCAAATGAGGCGCGGTTTTCGGCCACGCGGTCGTGATCGAACGATCTAGATGATGGAGAAGGCTTAGGTGGGTTTTGGGACAAATTGGAGGGGTGTTGGGCTGCAACACACACGAAGCCTTTTCGGTCCCTCGGTTAACCGTTGGAGTATCAAACAAAGTCCAAATGATACGAAACATGACAGGAGGTCTACCGGTAGTAAACCAAGGCCGCTTGGTAAGTCTCGGTCCAATCCAGAAATGTTTAATCCCCACACACGAAAGAAAGGTAGAAATGGCCACTGGAGGAGAACGAAGCGCCGGAATGCAAAACGGACAACGGGGAACAGGCTTGGATGCATGAGACGAACATGTATGCTAATGAAATGCACATGATGACATGATATGCAAATGCATGACACGCAAGCAATGACAAGGCAACAACAGCGAATAAGTGCACGACACCTCGCACATCGGTCTCGGGGCGTTACACATAATCCCCCCTTTTTATCCCACGCAACATCATCATCAATTGTCGCTCTTACTGGCTCTGTAGGCTTGACCGGGTGTGGAATGTCCACAACCCAGTCCAGCTTAGCACAGACAAATGCCAGTTCGACTTTCTTCCTCCACTCGGTGTAATTGTCACCTCTGAGTGTCAGAACATCTTTTAGGCAACTCATCAAGTGAAAGCCTCCTGAAATCACAATTTAAGTGAAATCAGTATAACAATAATATGCATTAATCTAACATTGGTCAAATTAAACATATAATTGTCTATGCAATTAAATCTATATTACCGTTGGGCAAAATATTAGAAATAAATGCACCTTTAATTTCAATAATAAAACATGATCCTGTCATTGACAACGATGGTCATAAAAATAACATAATCATATTCATCACTTTAACTTCCTCTTAAAAATTTAATTCTATCTAAACTTTATTTTCTTTGTAAAAGAGCACTATTAATTATTTACTCAGCAGACCTGCCTCCTTGTTACGATGGCACGGCTGACCTTGCGGAGTTCCTCCAGCTCTACGAGCTGGGCATCGAAGTTGCCAATGGAGACGAGAAGGTTATGGCGAACTGGTTTCCCATGGCGCTCAAGGACGGGGCACATACCGGGCTCCAGGCACGATCTCCTCCTGGGACAAGATGCGCACCCGCTTCATCGCCAACTTCCAAGGTACTCGCGACCGGCCACCCGCCGTGAGCGACATGCGCTGCATCAAGCAACAACCCGGGGAGACCCTGTAGAAGTACATCCAGTGCTTCAACAACGCACGCCTCAAGATTCCCAAGGTGACTGAGGAGGCCATCATCTCAGCCTTCTCTGATGGCGTGCACGATGTCAAGATGAAGGAGGAGCTGGCGATGCAGGAAGACCTATGCACTTCCTTGGAGCTGTTCAACTTGGCGACCAAGTGCGCCAGGGTTGAGGAAGGGCGTCTCTCCCTCCTCGAGCTGCCTGCCGCAGACCCAGAAGAGAAGAAGCCCAAGGCAAAGGACGTGAAGCGCAAGGGGGCTGCCGTGCTCGCGGCAGAACCAGACACCATGCGGGGAAGAGATCAGCCCGAACCTTCCAAGGGCAGCCAGTACTGTGTGTACCATGAACTCCACACCCACAACACCAACGAATGTCAAGAGCTCCGAGCCATGCGAGAAGGAAGGATCGGCCGTCGCCCCGACCGCGATGACCGGGGCTACGGTCGAGGAGGAGGAAGGAACTCAGGACGCTGGGAAGACCGTGGCCCGCGCCAAGGGTGGCGCGATCAACCTCGCGAGGATCGCTGGCAAGACCCGCCTCGCGAGGGAGACTGGAGGGATCAGCCTCGCGAGGATCGCCCGCATGGCAACGCAGGCCTCCCTCCGCTGCCGCCGCAGCCAAGGAGAAACGAGGACCGCCACCAAGATGAGGGGGCTGGGGGCTTCCAGGAGCCGCGCGCGATCGCCTGCATCCTGGGCGGGGCTCAGGCCCCAGCCTCTCAACGCATCTTCAAGCAGTTCGCTCGCGAAGTGAATGCAGTCCTCCCCAGGCTTGAAGCCACGCACCCTCTCAGGTGGTCGGCGTGCGCCATCACGTTCAGCTCAGCAGATCAGCTCAAGTGTGCGGCTACAGCCGGAGTCCTCCCGATGCTTTGTTCCCCAATCATCAGCAACGTGGTGGTCACCAGGACCCTCATCGATGGCGGGGTAGGGCTCAACGTCCTGTCCGTGGAACATTCAACGATCTCCAAGTGGCCTACAACCAGCTTCAGCCAACCAAGCCCTTCTCCGGAATCACCGATGGCTCCACGGTACCGATTGGGCAGGTCCGCCTCCCTGTCACCTTCGGGGCACGCGACAACTACCACACCGAGCTCATCGACTTCGACGTCACTCACATTCGCCTGCCGTACAACGCCATCCTTGGGTACCCGGCGCTGGCCAAGTTCATGGCCGTAACTCACCACGGCTACAACGTCCTCAAGATGCCAGGAAGTGGCGGAGTCATCACGGTGCCCTGTGAAGAGAAGGATGCGGTGTGTTCCCTGGAACGAGCCTTTTAGGCCGCGTCACTGGAAGACCCGGATCGCGGAAGTAGGAGGCTTCCCGAGACCGCCCCCAAGAAGAAGAAGACATTGTCCGGCCCGGTCCCTCAGGAGGCAGGCCCCTCTAGGCCCGTGCATGCCCAGGGGGAACCTTCTTCCGTCGCATAGGAAAGCGCACCCGGCGCCCTCCTCAGGCAGGGCTCGGGGGCTCTCCCCTGGAGGGCCACCGACCTGGCTAGGGTCACGAGGGAGGCGCTTGGGCACCACATGGAGGCGTGCTTCGAAGAACATTTCCCTCAAGAAGGAGTAAGGCAAGGAGAGCCAGACCCTCAGGAGTTCATCAGCAAGGCCATTCAGGAGCTACAGGAGTCAAGGGTCATGAAAGGCGGCCGCCGTCTACCAGCAGTGGCTCCCCATCCAGGCGAGGATGGTGGGCTGCGCGTCTGCATCGACATACCAGGGCTCAACCGAGTCGCCTCTCTGGAGCGCCTCTGGCCCTCGCGAGTGGGGCGCTGCGGAGGTCCACCCCACGGCTGCGTTCGCATGCCTTACGGCTTGCCGAACGCGGCTGTCACGTACCAGCGCCTCATGAGGGGCATCATGGAGGCACAAGAGGCCAGGCGTTCCGCAGCCCTGGCGGAGATGGAGATGGCCCGCAGGGAGCCACCAGCACCTCCGGAGCCTCCCGAGGCCCCTGGGCCTGGGGGCTCGTGAGGATCGGCTTCCGCAGCCCACCGAGTCTGCTACACCAACACCCCTTTGTCCTCAACGTCATCAGGTGACATCTTTCAAGTTTCACTTCCAGCTGGGAGCGCCCCCCAGGGCTGCATTATTCCCAGGCCACGTGGGTCCGTCCCTGCGGCATGTATCCCTTTTATTTCATGTTGTTATCTTACCTTGTTGGGGGCGCCCCTCGGGCCGCACGATCCCCAAGTCGCTCGGGCCAGACCAAGCGGTGTGTATCTCATTTGTAGTTATTTCCGGTTATGCGTCATACCCACCATGCTTGATTATTTTATGCCGGATCACGGCACCTCTTCTTCTGCATGCCAACCGCTTGCATGTTAAAGGGGGGCTACCTGAGCATCGCGACTCAGGGCTCTTACTGGCTCTCTAGCCCTCACCCTCTGGCCTTGTCCACGGCATCGCGACCTGGCATACCAGCGACGGCTGAGACCAGCTCAAGGGTCGGGACCCGAGGAAGTAGAGTGTCGGCATCTAACCAAATTTTTAGGGACACATCACAAGATAAGGCCCAGTGCCAGGCGCAACCCGCCTAGAGGTAGTTCCCCGTGAGTCCCGCGCTGGCCCACGGGTGCCCAAATACACCTCGCCAGGCCCTACCGTGCCGGCCACGTGTCAGGGCGGGGCTGTACACGCCCCGGGGGCTCCTCCCGGAGGGGGCCCCCTCCCATGTACCAGTGGAAGCACCATGGTCCGCGCTGGCTCACGACACTGCCGAGGAGCCGCTATGCCCGTACACATACGGAAGCGCTATGCTCCGCGTTGGTGATAAACAACTGAGGGTGGCCCCCGGGCCGCATCAACCTCAGGGAGCCCAGAGCTCAGTGTCTAGCCTCATCGTAATGCATCCCATCGGGAGTGCCGCGCGAGGGGGCTGGGCACGGGGGCTGCGCCTGGGTCACGCCCAGACGCACGCCGCCCAGCCAGCCCTCCCCAGGCCTGGTTCGTCGCGCATCTCTCCCCGAGCGGAGCCAAGGTACAAAGGCCGTTTGAGCATCAAGGGGGACTCCTGAGCATCGCGACTCAGGAGCCTAACTGCTCACGTAGCCCCTCACTCCTTTGTTCCGAAAGGCTAACGCTGGGTGAGGTATGCGCGCTGCCGGGCTCTGCAGACGTAGAACGGTAGATCCACCCACATCACACCTCCCTACTTGCTGTTCGTGCGCCAAGGGGGACTCCTGAGCATCGCGACTCAGGAGCCTAACTTGTCACGTAGCCCCTCACTCCTTGGCCCCGTCCTGGTTTCCGGTCGGGACTAATGCTGGGTGAGGTATGCGCGGGGCCGGGCTCTGCCGACGTAGAACATAAGCAAGTAGTAAGGAAAATTGCAAATTTCAAGGAATTCAAAAGCAAATATTACAGTCCACACTGTTATCTCAATGCCAAATGCAAGTTTAAACGCCTCCCCGAGGCATGATACATGTGCAGGAATTAAAGGCAGGACAGGAGCCACAACGGAGTCACTTGTCGGTGGTGGAGCATCACGGAGTGGGTGCGCCTCATGGAGCAGTGGGGTCGGCAGCGCCTTGCTTCGGCTTGGTGCTGAAGGCCCAGAACTTCCCCAGAAGAGCCTCCGCGCGACCCTTCACGGCCTCGGCAGCGGCAGCGGCATGCTCGCCGCTTACTGGCTCTAGCAGGCCGTCGAGGTCGATGTCGGGATCGCGAAGGTAGATGTGGGTGAGCACCTGCGTCGGTGCTGCAAAAGACAGGACACGCGCCTCAGCCTCCGCCGTGGGGCCAAGGCCAAGGGCGACATCTTCAAGAGCGCGAACCAGGAAGGGAAGCAGCTTGGCGGGCCCGTCCTCGGCGCCAGCCAGCGGGCTCTCCAGGCCGCTGTCGTAAAGCGTCCTCAGCGAGGAGTGAGCCTTCGCCTCCATCTTCGTGAAGGCCATGCGGTCCTCGGCAAGAACCAGGGCCTTGTCGTCCAGCTCGGCCTTCCTGGCCCCCAACTCCTGCTCCAGCGTGCCTAGGCGGTCGCGGCGCTTCCTAAGCTTGACCTCCCTCTCCTTGACGGCCGCCTCGCGAGCCTTCACACCTTCTTCCTGCTCTTGGCGAAGGCGGACCTCTTTCGCGAGCTGGTCCCGCAGGCCCTGCAGCTCGTCCTCCAGCGCCTTGCAGCGACCACGGATGTCGACCACCTCCCCCAGGTCTGCGTCATGAGCAGCCTTCGCCTCAAGGACGGCCTACTTCTCCTCATCGCAAGCCGTCGAGGCCTGGACCAGCGCCGCCTGAATCGAAGCGTCGGAGCGAACCCATCCGGAAGCCAGCTCCAAGCGCCCTGCCACAAAGCGAGGGTCGACGCCAAGAAGATCCTGCCGCAGTCGGTCCAGCTCAGCGACAGCACGATCCAGAACGGCAGAAGGAGTCGGAGAGACAGCAGCCGACGGAGTAGGAGGAGAAGGCGGCTGCGCGGCCACAGCATCCTGAGGCGGAGTCTGCTATGCCCCAACGGTTGTAGTGGCGGCGGCAGGCAAGGACACCTCGGGAGTCACTTGGGCCGTGGGGGCCGAGCTCGCCCCAGCCGGCTCAGCCAGGCCTCGCGAGGACGACCGAGCAGGAGAAGCCCGTGCATTGCGGTCACCTTCCTTCGCGGGCAGAGGCGCTGCCACGGAAGGAACCTCAGGAGCTCCCTTCGACTTCTTTGCTGCGGGCGCCAGCATGTCCAAGAGATGCGGACGTCAAGCCTCAGAAGCAGAATAAGAAATAAAGACAAGAATCAAACGCTTACTGGTCATTGCCAGTGAGCTCGAGCGGCCTCCGGCCAAATTTGAAGCCTGAAAGCCGGCTGGAAGGGTCAACCTCGGGAAGTTTGGAAGCGGAAGGTGCGGTCCGCCTCGGGGCCGGAGCAGACCGCGGGAGATCAGCCCGGTCCTGCCCTTCTTCGGGATCGGGGGCAAGCTCCCGCCGTCCTGCTCGTCGTCATCCTCGTCGTCATCGCTCGGAGAGAGGCGGAGAACGCGGGACCTGCGCCGGGGGAGGGGAGCCCTCGACTCTCCGTCAGTCGCCTCAGAGTCAGGCCCTCTTTCCCGCTCCCCTCCTTCCTCCTCTTTGCTGGAGTCGTCGGAGGGCACGTCAACCGGTTCCTTGGGAGTTTCCATGGGCACGGGCCCATCCCCGTTGAAGACGAGCATGGACTCCACTGCCTGCTCCAAGTCGTCGCGGATGAACAAGGGCGTAGGAGCACCCTCCAACCTCGCCACATCGCCCCCGACCAGAGATTGGAGGACCACAGCCAGATCTCCGTCGGCCAAGGCCGCGGGGCTCAAATGGGGCCTCCACATCGGGAGTGAGTACAGCCGAAGCGGAGCCAGCTGGTGCTCCAGGAATTCCCTCAGCAGCGATGCGCCGGTCAGCTTCGCCGCCGCCATGTTGGCCGGCCTCAGATCCGCATCCATCTTCTCCAACACCAGCTTCGCGCGGGGGTCCGCGAGCTCCGCTCGACCCCAATCGCTGGAGCTCGTGGGCTGCTCCGTGGGCAAGATCAGCCGAGGGTGAATGCGCCCAGCATCCGCCAAGACCCACTTGCTCCTGAAGCCCTCAATCCTTTTCCCGGGGTTCGAGATGGCAATGGCGCCGCCGTACGCGATGAAGCTCGCGCACGCGGAAGCAGGACCGCGAGAGGTCTGGAGGTAGAAGTAGTGGCGCAGCAAGGCCACTGAGGGTTGCACCCCTACGTGAGCCTCCAAGTAATAGGCGAAGATTGCCAGGAGAAGGACGGAGTTAGGGTGGAGATACAGAGCCTCTAGCTTGTAATGGCGGAGGACAGAGAAGAAGAACTCGGAGAAGGGAGGCACCAGGCCAGCAGCAATGGCACTTACGAAGAACGGATAGAAGGTGCTCCCTTGACCCTCAGGGGTGGCGGAGCCGGCCTCGAACACCTTCGCCCCATCGATGCCCCACGCTGCCGCCATCCGGCGCAACCGGGCAAGGCTCGCCTACGACACATTCGGCGAGTCCACGGCAGACGAGTACCAAGCTACGGCTGGTGGCTGACAAGGCGCCATGGCTTCCTAGGTCACGCGGTCGGAGTAGATCTGGCAACTTTGGAGGATGGAAGGAGAGGCGCAAGAAAGGGGATCTGAGCAGCAACCGGAGAAAGCAAAAAGCAAAGCCTAGGCAGATGCCGCTCCTTTATCAACTCGCACGGTTGCTAAGGCGCTCACGTCCAATCAACCGCCATGCCCAAGGCCGCAGGCTGTTAGGGCCCGTGGTGCTTCGCTCTTGCCCTTCCGCCTCCTTGCACGGCCAAGTCTGGGCGCGCCTTGGGCCCGGGTGCTACTGTCGGCGTTCTGGGAACGGGGGTCCCCAGACTTTCCTACCTGCGGCCTGTGGCGTGGCTCAAAGGGGGGCCCAGTATGGCCCATCTTCACCAACACAGACCCAAGACCCTCGCGAGGGGCCATGCCTTGAGGGGCGGACGACGCGGAGCTTCCTCAGGCACGGCCTCATCAGGCTGGCTCGCGAGGAGGCGGAGAGATCAAGACGGGGTACCTCACGAGGTGCACATGACGCAAGCCATGACGACCAAAGGCGCCAGGCGGGTGCCAGCCCGCGCAGCGTCCTCCTTTCCCCTTTGGTGCAAAGGGAGCAAGCGCAGCCGCGGAGTACCGAGGCATCAGGAAAAGGTTTCCATTTCGGTGCAACAAGACCAAGACCAGGAGAACTGCAAGACGGAGGTCATTGTGGAGCCCAAGACGGCGTCACCACCAGAGCTTTGTGCAAGCGAAGACTACTTTTGTTAGGATAGCTGGTACTAGCTGTCCCCCTTCAAATTAGCCCGCCATTGTTGGCTCCCTTCCCGCTCGATATTTGGGAAGAGGACCAGGGCCTCTATAAATAGGACCAACCACCCACAGAACAAGGGAAGAGAGGGATGAGGGAAGAGAAAAAAGACGAGAGAAGGAAAAGAGAAGGAGGGAGAGAGAGAGAAGGGTGACTGAACTCCTCCCAGCAGTTCATCGCCCCAGCCAAGAGCAGACCCTCGCGAGGTTGTTCTTCCTTGTATTGTTCATCATCATCAGCCCAAGAGGCAATCCACCATGCCACACACTGGAGTAGGGTATTACACCACAACGGTGGCCCGAACTAGTATAAACCCTGTGTCATTCGTGTTGTTCTTTCCATTGCTTAGATCTTAGCGAGGCGGAGGGGTGCAGGTAGGTAGGAGGTGAAATCTCCACGCGCACCCCAGTGTTCGAACCTCAAGGGTCTGCCGGAACCCGAAATCCGACACTGACAACGCATGAGCTCGAGCTTTGGTTGAGCGACATGTGATGGTGACCGGCCCTAACATGAACGAGGAGGAATCCATTCATGGCCAACACATACCCCTCATTATCTGTCAAAGGGATGATATATATACACTCGGGGTGCTCACAAATATATGTGTCGTCACAAAAAACTGCACAAGGGAGACGTGGTCGATCAGAAGACCCTGTATACACTGCATGCGGCCCAAAAATATGTATGGGTATGGTGGTGTGTGATGTTTTTAAATCCCAAATCCACAACTTCGATGGGCCACCAACTACATTACAAACCGAACACTGTCCGACTCTAAGCCTGGTTCAATATGTATGATGTCTGTTTCGCAACTTCAAGGCGGCGGTGGGTGGGGGGTCGTACCACACATGCGCTCAAAGTTTATTTGGTCTAGCATGGGACACATCTATATATGTCTATACATATATACATCTATATAGTGTGCCTATAACTTTGAAAGTTTGTCGTTGGATGAAGCCAAACCGACGGTATAGAGATGGAAAATCTGAGCACTACTGGCCGTTGGATATCATCTACATTCCACCAGATTCTGCCACATGTACAATCTAGAAGACTCCATGGTTGAACTTAAGCATAATGCACAAACCTCAAAACACAAGCACTTCTCCTTTCTTCTCTAGAATCTTCCATATCTTAATTGCCCAAACTCTTTTTCTAAATGAATTGTCACTTTTTGTTTTTACCTTTACAATGCACAATTGAATGAATCTTAAAATAGATTTTTTTATAAAACTAATTGATTTTGGATGAGATGAACTATAAGAATTAAATGAACATCTACATCATTCATATATGACTCAAACCTTCATTGAGCACTGACACTCGTAGCGGGAAAATGATGGGAGAAGAGGTGGGAAACTGATCAAAGGAGTGGAGAGAAATGGTAGCCTATTTTGGAAACCTAGTAGAGAAGGAAGCATGAGCTAGCACGACGCATGCGCATAGTGCTTTCCCATGTAATGCACATGTTGTCGATAGGGCTCATGGTTGTCGTTCCATCTGTGAGCATCCAACGGTGCACGCGTACGATTCGTGGGGTTTGGGTTCTGGCCAATCAGAATGCATGACTTAGATCACGCGCATAGCAGGGGGAAGAATATCATACGGAAACCAATATTCGGTGGAAATCGGTGAAAACCACGAGAAAAAGATGTTCTGAAGTTTCAAAAAACTTGGCATGGTGTCCAATTTGGGCGAAGCTATATTACAAGCCTCTTACTAACCAGAGCCTGTCACAACCCTCGTGGCTCCGGTAGGGAAACATGCCCCTCTTGTGGGCGAAACGATAATCGTTGCCTCTTCTCACCTTGAACTTTGTTTTCCACAGGCAACATACAATAGCAAGAGTGTCGGGCTGAAATTTGAAACTATTCAGGGTTTGTTTGGCCATTGTATATATATATTACTAATTACTAAGTTTTCTATGCATTTAATGTAGTCCATAATTCAAATTTGAACTACGAGCACCTGCTCCAGTGAGGCAAAATGTGTGGGAAATAGTACATGTGTCATTGGGTGCATGTTTAGGTCTCATTTAAGAAATCGGAATGAATTACAAACTTGGTCGTCCTGAAACATTGAGAATCTCGGTTTTCAAATCCCGGTAAATCAAAAACTCACGTGAAAAACATGAAACTCGGCATGGTTTCATGAGATAGCACATATATGTCATGGTAAAAAAATCGTACAGTTTGAGAAGAGGCGCACACATTAGTAGCCAACTAAGTCCTTTTTCAAACAAAAAGCTGACAAGTTAATATCGCAAATGGTTGTATTATATTAACCATGTCAAAATTTAACCATACTCGGTGACGTGCGTGCAGCTATTTGATTAGACGGGACGAGCGCAAGAAGTCCACGTGCAGGCTCGGCGCGACGCGTGCGAGCAGTCCGCCGCGCAGGCTCGATGGGACGCGTGCATCCCGTCCACCTCGCAGGATCGACGGGACACGTGCGAGCAGCAAGGCCGCCCATGCTCACCGGTAAGCGAGCTCATTGACCTCCATGCACCAGCCGCCGCCCGTCTCACTCACAACTTCTCCATTAATGGGTTAATTAAAGCACCTGGACGGGGGGTTTTTGCTTGTGATCCCATGGTAGCATCTTCTTTGTTCGTGTTTTCAACTCGTATTCCGCCCTAATTTAAATTAGCACATAGGGCAATGGATAATACGACCACAAATAAAATGGCAACAGATAATATGACGACAAATTTACAATGGTGCAGATAATAATTGTCTTACATATTCCAGATAATTTAAAATGCCACATGCGGCAAAGCGCAGAAGACACGGGGGCAAGAGAAGAAGGAAATTGCAGACAACGATCTGGGTCACTACTGTCTCTACTCGTCGATGGATCGCCGGGCGACAAAATCATCCAGATCATTCCTTAATTCCTCACGACTTTTATTGAAAGCATCCACAGATTCCTCCACCTCCTGCTCGCGCTGGATCTGGAGCTTCCTCAAGCCACCCATCAGTTCCTCGACGACCGCTTTCAGCGTCATCTCCGAGGCACTACTCTGCTCATGCAGCATCTTCCAGCCAGCGGCCTCCTCCTCCTTTTCGACGAGCAACTTCAGGGGCTTCGCATTGTCAACCATAAGTTGCTCGACGAGGCCCGTCGCCTTGCCAACCGAGGCATCGCTGATCTTGAGCAGCTTCATCAAGGCGTCGACCAGCTTCTTCTACGTAGTGATGCCAGCGAGAATGCCGTCGTCGCTGGCGAAGGACTTTAGGAATGCTGGCTCGTCGTGATGGTCGACGCCGCGAATGCACTTGTGTGAGCCCTCGTGTGCCCGTGAGAGCTTGTTCAAGGGCTATGCGGGCGCCGGGACATCTCTGTTGCGGTTGCGGCTTCGCGGCGGGACCTCTCTAGTGCTTCCACGGCCTTTGTCTTTGCTGCACGGTTATATGTCCACCCTAAACTCCTCCTACCGGTCATGGCAGAACGACTTGACAGGAAAGACCAGTTTTGTGGGTAATGAGGAGAGGAACTGTGAAGTAATTTTCGAGTGGGTAGTTTTTATATCCCGGTGCTAAGTGTGAACATATATTAGTTTGATAGATGTGAACAGATTTGCAATTACTTATTGCATCGTAATCTGCAATGTGACGAGAAACAAGGTCAAAATTTATTTATGGCAGAAGGTTGACAACGTGGTTGCTCACCATTGAGGCGGCCGCGGCGCGCTCCGCTCTGGCGTCCCTATGCGCTCTGCTCGTCGTTGAGGCAAATTACAATGGCAATGGTTAATAATTCTTAATGATTGTCTTACATATTCAGGATAATTTAAAATGCCCCATGCGGCAAGGCCTAGAAAACTCATGACCTACATATGCACACAATTATAATAAAAAATAAGCTAAAAGTCTAAGCTGGCGGCCTTCCAACGATGGTCTTCTCGGACTCCATGATCAGCATGGCACACTTGCCGCCGTTCACTCCAAGTGTTCCGACCCGCCTCCGCCTATGGAGCTACTGGCGCTGGGAGGCTCTTGGGGCTGCTGGGCCTCTTCCAGAAGAGCTTGACAGCGTGCAATCACATGCATGACAACTCCGCGGAACCGCTCATTTTCCATGTCTCTAGCCTGGTAGCAAATTCCATCCATCACCTGCATCCTCAAGATATCACGTTCGCGATGTTCTACTTTGTCGGGGACATTAACTCTGCCAAGGATGCGCTCAAGCCTGGCCACCACATCATCAGGATCGAGGTTGACATGGCCGACACGGGTAATGATGAAGCCGCATGCTGCCTTTGTCTTGACTGAATCGCAAAGGTCCTCTGCCCATTCCTTGCGGGGCATCAGGCTCTCAATGAGCACTGGTGATGGCGGCTCTTCGGGTGGGTCGTGGATGGCAAACTGCTCACCACACCTCCTCTGCAATATGTCGATTGTGCTCCCAAGGACTGTCATGCCAATATCACTGCCGATGGGCCATGGTGCCTGCACTGGCCAATGAAGCTCTTGCTCCCCGACCTGCTCCGGCTCGTTCTCCTCGCCAAAGATGTAACGCGGGTAGGCATCGACTTTGAAGCTTTGGTCGTTGCCTGGCATGCTTGGAATAACTAATGGTAGATGGGTGAGGACTAGTTCTGGGCAGAATGTCGTGGCGGTGTGTTGCCGCCTGGGTTATATGCAGCAAGCCGTTGTCCGGTCGTGGGAAACAGGTGAGGGAACACGCATGAATTTTCACAATTCACCCATGTGGAGCACGGGAAGCATTCGCTGGAGCGGGGGAATACTAAGTGTAGCACACACACAACTCGAATACCGTATCCGGTGCCACGTGTTATTTATCACACAAGTGTTAACATAAGGAAACGTATTTGTAACTTACTAATCATCGCACACGAGTACTCGTAGACGCATTATCTGTGATACTCCTAGCCACCACAAGCAACTAGTTTGCATTTTTCAAAGTTTTTTGTACACATAGAATCGCACACGAACTAACTATATTAACCGTCTATGTTGTAATTGTTGGAAATATGCCCTAGAGGCAATAATAAATTAGTTATTATTATATATATTTCCTTGTTCCTGATAATCATTTATTATCCATGATAGAATTGTATTGATAGGAAACTCAGATACATGTGTGGATACATAGACAACACCATGTCCCTAGTAAGCCTCTAGTTGACTAGCTCATTGATTAATAGATGGTTACGGTTTACTGACCATGGACATTGGATGTCGTTGATAACGGGATCACATCATTAGGAGAATGATGTGATGGACAAGACCCAATCCTAAGACTAGCACAAGATCGTATAGTTTGTCTGCTAAAGCTTTTCTAATGTCAAGTATCATTTCCTTAGACCATGAGATTGTGCAACTCCCGGATACCGTAGGAATGCTTTGGGTGTACCAAATGCCACAACGTAACTAGGTGGCTATAAAGGTGCACTACGGGTATCTCCAAAAGTGTCTGTTGGGTTGGCACGAATCGAGACTGGGATTTTTCACTCCGTGTAAACGGAGAGGTATCTTTGGGTCCACTCGGTAGGACATCATCATAATGTGCACAATGTGACCAAGGAGTTGATCACGGGATTATGTGTTACAGAACGAGTAAAGAGACTTGCCGGTAACGAGATTGAACAAGGTATCGGGATACCGATGATCGAATCTCAGGCAAGTACTATACCGTTAGACAAAGGGAATTGTATACGGGATTGACTGAATCCTTGACATCGTGGTTCATCCGATGATATCATCGTGGAACAAGTGGGAGCCAACATAGGTATCCAGATCCTGCTGTTGGTTATTGACCTGAGAGATGTCTCAGTCATGTCTGCATTATTCCCGAGCCCGTAGGTCTACACACATAAGGTTCGATGACACTAGGGTTATAGGGAAAGTATGTACGCGGTTACCGAATGTTGTTCGGAGTCCCGGATGAGAACCCGAACGTCACGAGGAGTTCCGGAATGGTCCGGAGTTAACGATTTATATATGGTAAGTCCTATTTTGGTCACCGGAAAAGTTTCGGGTGCTATTGGTAATGTACCGGGACCACCGGGAGGGTCCCGGGGGTCCACCAGGTGGGGCCACCAGCCCGAGAAGGCTGCGTGGGCCAAGTGTGGGAGGGGACCAGCCCCAGGTGGGCTGGTGCGCCCCCCACCAAGGCCCAAGGCGCGTGGAGAGTGGGAAGGGTGCAAACCCTAGATCCAGATGGGCCTTAAGGCCCACCCTAGGGCGCCCCCCTCTCTTTCCCCCTTGGCCGCACCCTAGATGGGTTTTGGGGGCTGTCGCCACCCCTAGGGATGGAACCCTATATGGGGGCGCAGCCCCTCCCCTTCTCCTATATATACTTGAGGTATTGGGGCTGCCCAACACATGATTTGATCTTGGCGCAGCCCTACCTCTCTCACTCCTCGTCTCTCGTAGTGCTTGGCGAAGCCCTGCTGGAGTCCCGCACTCCTCCACCATCACCACGCTGTCGTGCTGCTTCTGGACGGAGTCTTCCCCAACCTCTCCCTCTCTCCTTGCTGGATCAAGGCGCGGGAGACATCACCGGGCTATACGTGTGTTGAACGCGGAGGCGCCGTTGTTCGGCGCTTAGATCGAAATCGACCGCGATCTGAATCGCTGCGTGTACGACTCCACCAACTGCGTTCTTGCAACGCTTCCACTTAGTGATCTACAAGGGTATGTAGATGCACTCCCCCTCCCCTCGTTTCTAGATTACTCCATAGATTGATCTTGGTGATGCGTAGAAAATTTTAAATTTCTGCTACCATCCCCAACAGTGGCATCATGAGCTAGGTCTATGCGTAGATTCTATGCACGAGTAGAACATGAAGTACTTGTGGGCGATTATTTGTTCAATTTTCTTGCCCTTACTAGTCTTATCTTGATTCTGCG
Source organism: Triticum dicoccoides (assembly GCF_002162155.2). Classification (NCBI taxonomy): domain Eukaryota; kingdom Viridiplantae; phylum Streptophyta; class Magnoliopsida; order Poales; family Poaceae; genus Triticum; species Triticum dicoccoides. The sequence continues at coordinate 298,006,122 of NC_041382.1, read as the reverse complement.
GCATTGTGGGATGAACCGGCCCGGACCGACCTTACACGTACGCTTACGTGAGACTGGTTCCACCGACTGACATGCACTTGATGCATAAGGTCACTGGCGGGTGTCTATCTCTCCCACTTTAGTCGGATTGGATTCGATGAAAAGGGTCCTTATGAAGGGTAAATAGCAATTGACATATCACCGTGTGTTTTTGCGTAGGTAAGAAAAGTTCTTGCTAGAAACCCATAGCAGCCACGTAAAACATGCAACAACAATTAGAGGACGTCTAACTTGTTTTTGCAGGGTATGCTATGTGATGTGATATGGACAAAAGGATGTGATGAATGATATATGTGATGTGTGAGATTGATCATGTTCTTGTAATAGGAATCACGACTTGCATGTCGATGAGTATGACAACCGGCAGGAGCCATAGGAGTTGTCTAAATTTATTTATGACCTGCATGTCAATGAAAACGCCATGTAATTACTTTACTTTATTGCTAACCATTAGCCATAGTAGTAGAAGTAATAGTTGGTGAGGCAACTTCATGAAGACACAATGATGGAGATCATGATGATGGAGATCATGGTGTCATGCCGGTGACGATGGTGTTCATGCCGTGCCTCGAAGATGGATATCAAAGGCGCAAGATGATATTGGCCATATCATGTCACTTTATGATTTGCATGTGATGTTTGTCATGTTGACATCTTATTTGCTTAGAACAACGGTAGCATAAATAAGATGATCCCTCGCAATAATTTCAAGAAAGTGTTCCCCCTAACTATGCACCGTTGCGAAGGTTCGTTGTTTCGAAGCACCACGTGATGATCGGGTGTGATAGATTCTAACGTTCGAATACAACGGGTGCAAGCCAGATTTACACACGCAATACACTTAGGTTGACTTGACGAGCCTAGCATGTACAGACATGGCCTCGGAACATGGAAGACCGAAAGGTCGAACATGAGTCGTATAGAAGATACGATCAACATGAAGATGTTCACCGATGATGACTAGTCCATCTCACGTGATGATCGGGCACGGCCTAGTTGACTCAGATCATGTATCACTTAGATGACTAGAGGGATGCCTATCTAAGTGGGAGTTCATTGAATAATTTGATTAGATGAACTTAATTATCATGAACATAGTCAAAAGGTATTTGCAAATTATGTCATAGCTCACGCTTTGGTTCTACTATTTTAGATATGTTCCTAGTGAAAATTTAGTTGAGAGTTGACAGTAGCAATTATGCGGACTGAGTCCATGAACTAAGGATTGTCCTCATTGCTGCACAGAAGGGCTATGTCCTTTATGCACCGCTGAGTATGTTGAACCTCAAGCAATGTCTGTAGATGTTGGGAAACATCTGACATACACGTTTTTGATGACTACATGATAGTTCAGTGCGTAATGCTAACGGTTTAGAATTGTGGCTACAAAGATGTTTTTTGAAACGTCGCAGAATATATGAGATGTTCCAAAGACTGAAATTCCGATTTCAGACTAGTGCCCACGTCAAGAGGTATGAGACCTCTGACCAGTTTCTTAAGCCTGCAAACTAAGGGAGAAAAGCTCAATCGTTGAGCATCTGCTCAGATTGTCTAAGTACTACAATCGCTTGAATTGAGTGGGAGTTAATCTTCCAGATGAGATAGTGATAGTTCTCCATAGTCACTGCCACCAAGCTGTTAGAGCTTGGTGATGAACTATAACATATCAGGGATAGACATGATGATCCTTGAGAAATTCACGATGTTTGACATCGTGAAAGTAGAAATCAAGTAGGAGCATCAATTGTTGATGGTTAGCTAAACCACTAGTTTCAAGAAGGGCAAGGGAAAGAAGGGATACTTCATGAGACGGCAAATCAGTTGCTGCTCTAGTGAAGAAACCCAAGGTTGAACCAAACCTGGGACTAAGTGCTTCTGTAATGAGGGGAACGGTCACTGAAGCAGAACTACCCTAGATACTTGGTAGATGAGAAGGCTGGCAAGGTTGACAGAGGTATTTTGGATATACGTCATAATATTGTGTACTTTACTAGTACTCCTAATAGCACCAGGGTATTTAATACCGGTTCGGTTGCTAAGCGTTAGTAACTCGAAATAAAAGGCTACGGAGACTAGCTAAAGGTGAGATGACGATATGTTGGAAGTGTTTCCAAGGTTGATGTGATCAAACATCGCACGCTCCCTCTACCATCGAGATTGGTGTTAGAACCTAAATAATTGTTATTTGGTGTTTGCGTTGAGCATAGACATGATTGGATTATGTTTATCGCCATACGATTATTCATTTAAGGAGAATAATGGTTACTCTGTTTACTTGAATGATACCTTCAATGGTCTTGCGCCTAAAAATAAATGGTTTATTGTATCTCGATCATAGTGATACACATGTTCATGCCAAAAGATATAAGATAGTAATGATAGTACCACATACTTGTGGCACTGCCTTTTGATTCATGTTGGTATAAAACGCATGAAGAAGCTCCATGATGATGGATCTTTGGACTCACTTGATTTTGAATCACATAAGACATGCAAATCATACCACATGGCAAGATGACTGAAAGGCCTCGTTTTAAGTAAGATGGAACAAGAAAGCCACTTGCTGGAAGTAATACATTTTGATGTGTGCAGTCCAATGAGTGCTGAGGCACGAAGTGGATATCGTTATGTTCTTACTTCACACATGATTTGAGTAGATGCTGAGTATATTTACATGATGAAACACAAGTCTGAATTATTGAAAGGTTCAAGTAATTTCAGAGTGAAGTTGAAGATCGTCGTGACAAGATGATAAAATGTCTATGATATGATCATAGAGATGAATACCTGAGTTACGAGTTTGGCACACAATTAAGACATTGTGGAAATTGTTTCACAACTAATACCGCCTGGACCACCATAGTGTGATGGTGTGTCCGAACATCATAACTGCACCCTACTGGATATGGTGCATAACATGATGTCTCTTATCGAATTACCACTATCATTTATGGGTTAGGCATTAGAGACAACCGCATTCACTTTAAATAGGGCACCACACAATTCCGTTGAGATGACACCGTATGAACTATGGTTTAGAGAAACCTAAGTTGTCGATTCATAAAAGTTTGGGGCTGCGATGCTTATGTGAAAAAGTTCAGGCCGATAGGCTCGAACCCAAAGCGGATAAATGCGTCTTCATAGAATACCCAAAAATAGTTGGGTATACCTCCTATTTCAGATCCGGAAGCAAAAGTGATTGTTTCTAGAAACTGGTCCTTTCTCGAGGAAAAGTTTCTCTCGAAAGAATTGAGTGGGAGGATGGTGGAGACTTGATGAGGTTATTGAACCATCACTTCAACTAGTGTGTAGCAGGGCACAGGAAGTTGTTCCTGTGGCACCTACACCAATTGAAGTGGAAGCTTATGATAGTGATCATGAAACTTTGGATCAAGTCACTACCAAACTCATAGGTTGACAAGGATGCATACTACTTGAGAGTGCTAAGTAATCCTGTCTTGGAAGTCATGTTGCTAGACAACAATGAACCTACGAGCTATGGAGAAGCGATGGTGGGCCCGGATTCTGACGAATGGCTCGAGGCCATAAAATCCGAGAGAGGATCCATGTATAAAACAAAGTATAGACTTTGAAAGAACTACTTGATGGTCGTAAGGCTGTTAGATGCAGATGGATTTTAAAAGGAAGACTGACAATGATGGTAAGTATCACCATTAAGAAAGCTCGACTTGTCGTTAAGATTTTTTCCGACAAGTTCAAGGAGTTGACTACGATGAGACTTTCTCACTCGTAGCGATGCTAAGAGTCTGTTGGAATTATGTTAGCAATACTGCATTATTTATGAAATCTTGCAGATAGGATGTCAAACATTGTTTCCTCGACGTTTTTCTTCAGGAAAGGTTGTATGTGATACAACCAGAAGGTTTTGTCAATCCTGAAAGATGTTGACAAGTATGCAAAGCTCCAGCAATCCTTCTAAGGACTGGAGTAAGCATCTTGGAGTTGGAATGTACGCTTGTTGGGGAGCGTAGTAATTTCAAAAAAAGTCCTACGCACACGCAAGATCATGGTGATGCATAGCAACGAGGGGAGAGTGTGATCTACGTACCCTTGTAGACCGACAGCGGAAGTGTTATATCAACGCGGTTGATGTAGTCATACGTCTTCACGATCCGACCGATCCAAGTACCGAAACTACGGCACCTCTGAGTTTCAGCACACGTTCAGCTCGATGATGATCCCCGGACTCCGATCCAGCAAAGTGTCGGGGAAGAGTTCCGTCAGCACGACAGCGTGGTGACGATCTTGATGTTCAACTGTCGTAGGGCTTCGCCTAAGCACCACTACAATATTATCGAGGATTATGGTAGAAGGGGGCACCGCACACGGCTAAGAAAATGATCACGAGGATCAACTTGTGTGTCTAGGGGTGCCCCCTGCCTCCGTATATAAAGGAGCCAAGGAGGGGTGTGGTCGGCCCTAGTAGGAGGCGAGCAGAAGGAGTCCTACTCCTACCGGGAGTAGGACTCCCCTCCCTTTCCTTGTCCAAGTAGGAGAGGGGGGAGGAAGAGAGAGAAGAGAGGAAGGAAAGGGGGGGCGCCGCCCCTCCCTCCTTGTCCAATTCGGACTAGGGGGAGAGGAGGCGCGCGGCCTGCCCTGGCTGCCTCTCCTCTTCTCCACTTTAGGCCCATGAGGCCCATTAACCCCCCGGGGGGTTCCAGTAACCCCCCGGTACTCCTGTTTTATCCGAAACTTCCCCGGAACACTTCCGGTGTCCGAATATAGCCGTCCAATATATCAATCTTTATGTCTCGACTATTTCGAGACTCCTCATTATGTCCGTGATCATATCCGGGACTCCGAACTAACTTCTGTATATCAAAACTCATAAACTCATAATATAACTGTCATCGAAACCTTAAGCGTGTGGACCCTACAAGTTCGAGAACAATGTAGACATGACTGAGACATGTCTCCGGTCAATAACCAATAACGGAACCTGGATGCTCATATTGGCTCCCACATATTCTACGAAGATCTTTTATCGGTCAGACCGCATAACAACATACGTTGTTCCCTTTGTCATCGGTATGTTACTTGCCCGAGATTCGATCGTCGGTATCTCAATACCTAGTTCAATCTCGTTACCAGCAAGTCTCTTTACTCGTTCCGTAATACATCATCTTGCAACTAACTGATTAGTTGCAATGCTTGCAAGGCTTAAGTGATGTGCATTACCGAGAGGGCCCAGAGATACCTCTCCGACAATCGGAGTGACAAATCCTAATCTCGAAATACGCCAACCCAACATGTACCTTTGGAGACACCTGTAGAGCTCCTTTATAATCACCAAGTTACGTTGTGACGTTTGGTAGCACACAAAGTGTTCCTCCGACAAACGGGAGTTGCATAATCTCATAGTCATAGGAACATGTATAAGTCATGAATAAAGCAATAGCAACATACTAAACGATCGGGTGCTAAGCTAATGGAATGGGTCATGTCAATCATATCATTCTCCTAATGATGTGATCCCTTTAATCAAGTAACAACACACGTCTATGGTTAGGAAACATAACCATCTTTGATTAACGAGCTAGTCAAGTAGAGGCATACTAGTGACTTTTAGTTTGTCTATGTATTCACACAAGTATTATGTTTCTGGATAATACAATTCTAGCATGAATAATAAACATTTATCATGATATAAGGAAATAAAATAATAACATTATTATTGCCTCTAGGGCATATTTCTTTCAACGCTTTGATGAGATGATCAAAGATTTTGGGTTTATACAAAGTTTATGATAAACTTGTATTTCCAAAGAAGTGAGTGGGAGCACTATAGAATTTTTGATGAGTATATGTTGTTAACATATTGTTGATCAAAAATGATGTAGAATTTCTGGAAAGCATGTAGGGTCATTTGAAAAGTGTTTTTCAATGGAAAACCTGGATTAAGCTACTTGAACATTGAGCATCAAGATCTATAAGGATAGATCAAAATCGCTTAATGGTACTTTCAAATGAAAACATACCATGACAAGATTTTGAAGGAGTTCAAAAATAGATCGGCAAAGAAGGAGTTCTTGGCTGTGTTATAAGGTATGAGTGTTGAGTAAGACTCAAGACCTGACCACGGCAGAATAGAGAGAAAGGACGAAGGTCATCCCCTATGCTTTAGACATAGGCTCTAAAGTATGCTATGTTGTGTACCGCACCTGAAGGGGTACAAGTGTGATCTAGGAATGGATCACAGGACAACGGTCAAGGTTATCCTTAGTAACTAGTGGACTAAGGAATTTTCTCAATTATGGAGGTGGTAAAAGAGTTCGTCGTAAAGGATTACACCGATGCAATCTTTGACACTAATCTGGATGATTCTGAGTAGTAAACCGGATTCGTATAGTAGAACAATTATTTGGAATAGCTCCAAGTAGAGCTTGGTAGCTGCATCTACAAGATGACATAGAGATTTGTAAAGCACACATGGATCTAAAAGGTTCAGACCCGTTGACTATAACATCTCTCAAAACATACCATGATGAAACCCAGAACTCATTGAGTGTTAATCACATGGTAATGTGAACTAGATTATTCACTCTAGTAAACTCTTTGGGTGTTAGTCACATGGGGATGTGACCTTCAGTGTTAATCACATAGCGATATGAACTGGATTATTGACTCTAGTGCAAGTGGGAGACTATTGCAAATATGCCCTAGAGGCAATAATAAATTAGTTATTATTATATATATTTCCTTGTTCATGATAATCGTTTATTATCCATGCTAGAATTGTATTGATAGGAAACTCAGATACATGTGTGGATACATAGACAACACCATGTCCCTAGTAAGCCTCTAGTTGACTAGCTCGTTGATCAATAGATGGTTACCGTTTCCTGACCATGGACATTGGATGTCGTTGATAACAGGATCACATCATTAGGAGAATGATGTGATGGACAAGACCCAATCCTAAGCCTAGCACAAGATCGTATAGTTCGTCTGCTAAAGCTTTTATAATGTCAAGTATCATTTCCTTAGACCATGAGATTGTGCAACTCCTGGATAACGTAGGAATGCTTTGGGTGTACCAAACGCCACAACGTAACTGGGTGGCTATAAAGGTGCACTATGGGTATCTCTGAAAGTGTCTGTTGGGTTGGCACGAATCGAGACTGGGATTTGTCACTCTGTGTAAATGGAGAGGTATCTCTGGGCCCACTCAGTAGAAAATCATCATAATGTGCACAATGTGACCAAGGAGTTGATCACGGGATGATGTGTTACAGAACGAGTAAAGAGACTTGCTGGTAATGATATTGAACAAGGTATCGGGATACCGACGATCGAATCTTGGGCAAGTACTATACCGGTAGACAAAGGGAATTGTATACGGGATTGACTGAATCCTTGACATCATGGTTCATCCGATGAGATCATCGTGGAACATGTGGGAGCCAAAATGGGTATCCAGTTCCCGCTGTTGGTTATTGACTAGAGAGATGTCTCAGTCATATCTGCATTATTCCCGAGCCCTTATCGTCGACACACTTAAGGTTCGATGATGCTAGGGTTAGAGGGAAAGTATGTACGCGGTTACCAAATGTTGTTTGGAGTCCCGGATGAGATCCCGTACATCACGAGGAGTTCCGGAATGGTCCGGAGGTCAAGATTTATATATGGGAAGTCCTGTTTTGGTCATAGGAAAAGTTTCGGGTGCTATCGATAACGTACGTTCTGGGACCACCGGGAGGGTCCCGGGGGTCCACCAGGTGGGGCCATCATCCCTAGAAGGCTGCGTGGGCCAAGTATGGGAGGGGACCAGCCCCAGGTGGGCTGGTGCGTCCCCCCACCAAGGCCCAAGGCACGTGGAGAGTGGGAAGGGGACAAACCCTAGGTCCAGATGGGCCTTAAGGCCCACCCTAGGGCGCCCCCCTCTCTTTCCCCCTTGGCCACACCCTAGATGGGTTTTGGGGGCTGCCTCCACCCCTAGGGATGGAACCCTAGATGGGGGTGCACCCCCTCCCCTTCCCCTATTTATACTTGAGGTATTGGGGCTGCCCAACACATGATTTGATCTCCCTCTTGGCGCAGCCCTACCTCTCTCCCTCCTCGTCTCTCATAGTGCTTGGTGAAGCCCTGCTGGAGTCCCGCGCTCCTCCACCATCACCACGCCGTTGTGCTGCTGCTGGAAGGAGTCTTCCTCAACCTCTCCCTCTCTCCTTGCTGGATCAAGGCGCGGGAGTCATCACCGGGCTGTACGTGTGTTGAACGCGGAGGCGCCATTGTTCGACGCTTAGATCAGAATGGACCGCGATCTGAATCGCTGCGTGTACGACTCCACCAACTGCGTTCTTGCAATGCTTCCGCTTAGCGATCTACAAGGGTATGTAGATGCACTCCCCTTCCCCTCGTTTCTAGATTACTCCATAGATTGATCTTGGTGATGCGTAGAAAATTTTAAATTTCTGCTACAATCCCCAATAGTAATTTCTCATCGCAAATAGTTGATCCAAGTTGGCTGTTTGCCACGTATCACACACATCTTGTTTTTTTAGGGAAGACAGTAGGGGGAAAACCCCTACCGCAATATCATATATCTATATAAATGGGGGGTTTACATATACATATCAACACATCACATATGGAGGCAACCAAACCTAATGTGTGGCTTCTCCACTAGTTCCAAAAAGAAAAGTATGCTATACAACAGAAGTACACAAGGCGACCAAAGTAGCTCTATGTGCTGCTTTAACCGTGTGAGCCAAGATCCAATACTGGGGGCCAGGCCTCTGAAGTGTTGGTTGTTTCTCTCCTTCCAAATACTCCATGCTGCGGTTAGGAATGTTCCATAGAAGAATGGGTTGGGCCAGCTTTCCTTTGTGTGCTGCAGAAGGTCGAGACGGCAGGAGAAAGTTGGCCAAGCTATGTTGAGTCTTGCCTAGCAGCTTTGACTAAAAGGGCAAGAGAAGATCATGTGATCAACTGTCTCCTCGACATGGTGGTTGAAGAGGCCGCAATTAAAATTGTTGCCAATATTGTAATGCCTCCTCTTCAACATATAGTGTGTGTTGAGTCTATCATGGAACATGAGACAACCAAAAACTTTGATTTTCAAAGTGCATCTAGACTTCCAAAGTTGGTGAAATGATTGAAGGGAATCCCCGTCCCTGAAGTAATTGTTGTAGTAGACCTTTGGTTTGTAAAGCGTGCCCCCCCCCAAGAGTAGTGCCAAACATCATGTAGAGATGTCGACGGAGAGGTCCACGTGGTTTGTCGTTGGATTTCTTGGATCTCGTTAAGGGCCAGGGGTGAAACAGGCAGGTGAAAGGTTCCATGCATGTCCATAGAGTTCATCATCTCGGCAACAGAAAGATCCTCATGCACGGTAAAAGAGAAAGCACGAGGATGAGAGATTTGGAGAACTTCTTCATGCCAGAGGTCTTTCCAAAAAAGTGTCGATGCGCCATCAACTATTTGAACGCGAGAAATGCCACGGTAGATGTGGGTTAGTTTGAGAATGTCCTTCCACCAGAACGGCTCAATGGGGTCAACAGCGTGTGGAATTTTGCCATCATAGTGGTTGTCCCAGATTAGGCTGACCCAGGGCACACCGAGTTTGTTGTAGAACTTGTGTAGAAATTTTAAAAGCAGGGCCACACACACATCTAGTTAAGTTGAACCATTTATGTTCTGTTCCATAATCAAAAACAGTTCATCTGAGTGAACTGTATGCCCTATATAACACACACCTTGATCTGGCTAACCGTTTCTGTTGCACTCCCTAATAGCAAACAGTTCATCGGAGCGAACTGTATGTCGTATATCGCACACACATTCATACGGCTGCCTGTTTCTCTTGTTCCGCCTCATCGCAAACAGTTCAAATGGGTTAACCGTGTGCCCTGAATCACACACGCAACTAAAATCTGAACCGTGTTTGTTGGCACAACCATCGCAAAAGTTTTGCACCCTTTTCACGGTTTTTTTAGATCCCCGTTTGTGATGAATGCATCACACACAGTTTCAATGGGTCTCCGATCATAGTGTCGCGTTAGCAGCATCCTGCAGTAGTGATTGGATCGCGATCAGAGGTTCCAAACCCCTAACCTTCTCTAACCCTAGAACCTGAAGGAAATATGCCCTAGAGGCAATAATAAAGTAGTTATTTATATTTCCTTATATCATCATAAATGTTTATTATTCATGCTAGAATTGTATTAACCAGAAACTTCATACATGTGTGAATACATAGAGAAAACAAACTGTCCCTAGTATGCCTCTACTTGACTAGATCGTTAATCAAAGATGGTTTAGTTTCCTAACCATAGACATTTGTTGTCATTTGATGAACGGGATCACATGATTAGGAGAATGATGTGATGGACAAGACCCACCCATTAGCTTAGCATATTGATTGTTAAGTTTTATTGCTATTGCTCTATTCATGACTTATACATATTCCTTTGACTATGAGATTATACAACTCCCGAATACCGGAGGAACACCTTGTATGCTATCAAACGCCACAACATAACAGGGCTATTATAAAGATGCTCTACAGGTGTCTCCAAAGGTGTTTGTTGGGTTGGCATAGATCAAGATTAGGGTTTGTCACCCCGAGTATCAGAGAGGTATCTCTAGGCCCTCTCGGTAATGCACATCACGATAAGCCTTGCAAGCCATGTGACTAATGAGTTAGTTGTGGGATGATGCATTATGGAATGAGTAAAGAGACTTGCCGGTAACGAGATTGAACTTGGTATGAAGATACCGACTATCGAATCTCGGGCAAGTAACATACCAATGACAAAGGGAATGACGTATGTTGTCATTGCGGTTTGACCGATAAAGATCTTCATAGAATATGCAGGAACCAATATGAGCATCCAGGTTCCGCTATTGGTTATTTATTGGAGATGTGTCTCGGCCATGTCTCAACCCCGTACGGTCCGCACGCTTAACGTTTGATGTCGATTTGTATTATGAGTTATGTGTTTTGGTGACCGAAGATTGTTTGGAGTCCCGGATGAGATCACGGACATAACGAGGAGTCTCGAAATGGTATAGAGGTAAGCATTGATATATTGGACAATAGTATTCGGACACCAGAATGGTTCCGAAGTGTTTCCGGTTTTTATCGGAGTACCGGGGGTTACCGGAACCCCTGGGGGAAAGATATGGGCCATACAGGGGAGGGGAGGCAGCCCACAAGGGGTGGCGCACCCTCCCCCACATGGGGAGTCCGAATTGGACAACGGAGGGGGCGCGGCCCCCTTTCCTTCTCCTCCTCCTACTCCTTCCCCCTTTCCCCTTCCGGTAAAAGGGAAGGGAGGAGTGGAATTGGACTAGGGGTCCAAGTAGGACTCCTCCCACTTGGCGCGCCCTAGGCCGGCCTCCTCCCCTATCCGTCCTTAATATACAGGGGTAGGGGGCACCTCTAGGCACATCAATTGTTTCTTAGCCATGTGCAGTGCCCCCCTCCACCGTTTACTCCTCCGATCATATTGTCATAGTGCTTAGGCGAAGCCCTGCACGGATCACATCACCATCACCGTCACCATGGCGTCGTGCTGACAAAACTCTCCCTTGATACTTTGCTAGATCAAGAGTTCGAGGGATATGATCAAGCGGAACGTGTGCAGAACTCGGAGGTGTCGTACGTCCGGTGCTTGATTGGTTGAATCAAGAAGACATTCAACTAAATAAACCGCGTTAAACTAACACTTCCGCTTCTGGTATACGAGGGTACGTGGACACACTCTCCCCCTCTCGTTGCTATGTATCTCCTAGATAGATCTTGCGTGATCATAGGAAATTTTTTGAAATTGCATGCTACGTTCCCCAACAGTGGCATCAGAGCCAGGTCTATGCGTAGATGCTATGCACGAGTAGAACACAAAGAGTTGTTGGCGATCATAGTCATACTGTTTACCACCACCGTCTTATTTTGATTCGGCGATATTGTTAGATGAAGCGACCTGTACCAACCTTACATGACCACGTTCATGAGACTGGTTCCACTGATAGACATGCAACTTGTTTTGCATAAAGGTGGTTGGCGGGTGTCTGTTTCTCCAACTTTAGTTGAATCGAATTCGACTATGGACGGTCCTTGTTAAAGGTTAAAACAGCAAACTTGACATAACATCGTTGTGGTTTTTGATGCGTAGGTAAGGACGGTTATTACTAGAATCTTGTAGCAGCGATGTAAAACTTGCAACAACAATGTAGAGGACGTCTAACTTGTTTTTGCAGGGTATGTTGTGATGTGATATGGTCCAGACATGATGTGATATACGTTGTTGTATGAGGTGATCATGTTTTGTAAAAGTTATCAGCAACTGGCAGGAGCCTTATGGTTGTCGCTTTATTGTATGAAATACAATCGCCGTGTAATTGCTTTACTTTATGATTATGCGTTAGCGATAGTTGTAGAAGAAATAGTTGGCAAGATGACAACGACGCCACTATGGAGATCAAGGTGTCAAGCCGGTGACAATGGAGATCATGACGATGCTTTGGAGATGGAGATCAAAAGCACAAGATGATGTTGGCCATATCATGTCACATATTTTGATTGCATGTGATGCTAATCTTTTATGCATCTTATTTTGCTTAGTACGGCAGTAGCATTATAAGATGATCCCTCACTAAAATTTCAAGGTATATGTGTTATCCCTGAGTATGCACCGTTGCGACCGTTCGTCATTGTCGGCGTCAAAACCGGCGGATCTCGGGTAGGGGGTCCCGAACTGTGCGTCTAAGGTCAATGGTAACAAGAGACAAGGGACACGATGTTTACCCAGGTTAAGGCCCTCTCTATGGAGGTAATACCCTACGTCCTACTTGATTGATATTGATGAATATGAGTATTACAAGAGTTGATCTACCTCGAGATAGTAATGGCTGAACCCTAGAGGTCTAGATTGTATGGCTATGATAACGAGTCTCCTATCTGAACTAAGTCCTCCAGTTTATATAGACACCAGAAGAATCTAGGGTTACACAAGGTCGGTTACAAAGAAGGGAATCTACATATTCGGTCGCCAAGCTTTCCTTCCATGCCAAGGAGAGTCCCATCCGGACACGGGTGCAGTCTTCGGTCTTCGTATCTTCATAGCCCATCAGTCCGGCCCATGGCTAATAGGCCAAACGCCCGAGGACCCCTTAGTCCTAGACTCCCTCAGTAGCCCCTGAACCTGGCTTCAATGAAAAGATATCCGACGCGTAGTGCTATCTTCGGCATTGCAAGTCGGGTTCCTCCTTCCGAACTCCAAAATAGTCTTCGGACAAATTGATCGTGTCTGAACCTGTAACATACAACCGTAGAGAGTATAGTATTCTATGAATCCAATCCGCTGACAATTTTTAGTAATGTGACGTCACGCTTGTCGGTCATTATTTAGAACCATTTCCCGTCCCGCCGTTCCATGTTTCGGGGCGTGGTTGTCATTGACACGTCTTGTCGAGGCAGAGATCATGTCCCCTAATTGCGTGATTTTCATCAATATGAGCGTGAGTAACCCAAGTATCCTGCGGGAAAGATTCCTTAGGAATAGGCAGGTTCTTAGGCTTAGGAGGAGGCGTTCTATACCCGCTGCCTTTATAAAGGAACCAAGGGCTGTATTTTATGCCAATCCTCTCCTTAGCCTTCCCAACCTCGAGTTCTAGCACCCAAGGTTCGACTTCATCGTTTCAAGCCTCCCCATCATGTTTGGACCCAGCTCCAAGGCCGATGGGTGGCTTCCTCCGTTACGGAGGAGGATATCACAAAGCTTCGGGCGGCCAGATATTTGACTGCGGAGGTCCACCATAGGCTTCCTGCTCAAGGATAGGTTATTCCGACTCCTAGATTTGGTGAGAGGGTCGTATTCATCTCCCACTTCCTCCGGGGCTAGGGTTCGCTCTTCACCCCTTCGTCCGGGGGCTAATGTTTTATTACAAACTAGATTTTCACGACCTAGCCCCAGACTCTATCCTCCACGTCTCGGCGTTTATCATTACATGCGAGGCCTTCCTCCGAATCCCCCCACACTTCCGCTTATGGCTCAAGACCTTCAGTTTGAAGCCGAAGGTAGTCGACGGGGAACATGCGGAGTGCAGTAGTGCTATGATCAGCCAACTCACCAACACTCCTTGGCAAAAAGGTTCTTTTACCGGAACTTCCAATCATTGGCAGCGGGAGTGGTTTTACGTTATCGAGCCCCGCAGCACCAGGTGGGTAGCTGCACCCACATTCCGTCCTGGCCCACCATTACAGCTTGCATCATGGGTCAACAAGGGGATGGACTGGGGATCAGTTGATGAAGTGCAGACTTTACAAAGCCGCATCCGAACCCTCCTCGAGAGAGACATCGATATTGTCAACATGATCCAAGTGATGTTAGTTCGCCGAATCTTGCCATGCTAGCGCAGGTCTCGCCGCATGTGGGAGCTTAATCCAGAAGGACCACAAACCCTCCAACACTTCTTCGGCACCACACACAAAGGGATGTGGAAGTTATTTTTCGGGAAGCGGAAACATTGGCCGGACACTACCGAAGATGCTGGCCTTAACTGCAACCGTCCGAATACCCGGTAAGCACTTGGATCCCAAACACCTTGTAATTATGCATACCGTAATATGGTACTGAGCACTCTATCTTCTTCCGGGGCTGGACAAAGAAGGCGGAACTAATTATGTGTTCGGCCCCTCTGCCCGAGGGCCAAGTGAATCATGTTCTAACAAGGATGCTGACCCTGGCACCGTACTAGATGCCTATGAAGGAGGGCGAGGCGGAGAGTGAGAGGACCAAATATGGTCCCTATTCCAAGGGTGCATCGGACATTGTGTCCAGAGGAATCAAGATCCCCTCATCCGAAGACAAAAGTGAAGGGGGGGCACTGTCTCCTTTCCTCCTAGGAAGAGAAGGGCCGCCTCCGAAGAAAGGGAGAAGCAGGCTCCTAAGCGAGGCAAGATGCCTCATGTGGCTGGCTTGGGCTTGGAGGACGTCGAAGTGCAGTCTCATGACGAGGACAAGCCTGAGGCCAAGTCGTAAGCGAATCAAGGCTGTTTTAAACATGTCTCGTTCCTTTCTTATAATGCCTGGAATATATATTTTTGGGTTTTTATTAGTTATGCCACCCGTTGTGTCCCACTACTCAGTTTTGCCACTAGAAATTTCAACTGCTCAAAAATGCCATCTCTTCATTAGACACATGCTCATAAATGCCACTAAACACCATTATTGTGATCTCAAATCTCTTTTGCCATGTTATAATGACATAAATACCTATGAACCAACATGTCAGCTCTCCCTCTATCTCACTACAATAAAGTATGGGGCCCACTTGATCCGAACAGCGTTCTTATTTTCCTATAAAATTATTCACTTGGTTATTCCTGACAAGTGGGGCCACACATATCATTGTGAAATAGAGAGAACTGACATGTGGGTCTAAGCTTATTTTTGTCATAGAACATGGTCAACGGGTTTGACGTAAAAATAACATTGTCTAATGGCATTTTAGAGCAAACATCTAACAGAACGGTGGCATTTTTGAGATATCTAATAGCATTTTTGAGCAAGCATCTCACGGATTGATGGCATTTTTGAGCAGTTGTAACTTCTAATGGCAAAAACTGAGTAGTGGGACACAACTAGTGGCATAAATGATAAAAACCCTATTTTTTTTTGTTTTTGCTGCTCAGCACGCAGTCTTCCTCAACAATCCTCTTCCTCAGGGGACCTTCTACCAGAGATGATGGAAAGTGAGACGCCCCAACTAGCCTCTCCGTCCAATAGGACAGACGACTTAGAGGTGTCGTCACGGAGGGTCTCCCCCGACCAACAACTGGTAAAGGGGATGATGAAGACATTACTCGAAGGTGATACTTCGGTGGCCCAGGGTCTGGGGAACAAAAATGTGGGCCCGGGACAATCCGATATATAGCCGGATACGAATGAACGGATCCCTTCAAAGGGTGGTCATACTCCTACGACAGCCTCCGAAGACCGAGAGGCGTCGGATATCTTGACGAACATGATGCGGTAGGCGTCCATCTCAGAGGAACATCGTACCTTAATGGGCACGGTGGCTGAAAACGTCCAATCCGCGAAGAGAGGATTGGATGAGGCCTTTGCGATCCTACTAAGAGGCTTCGAGGTTTGTACTATCATATGTGCAATTGTATTTTATTTGCAAAATGCACCTGTGTATAGATAGTATCCCCTGAGACTCGGGTTGGCTTCCCATGGGAGGCGAACGGAGGATCAAGAAGAAATATTCAAAGGACTAATCTGATTATCTTGAACACAGGCTGCTTCCCCCTGACTACTTCCCAGAATACAAATGTTGCCGAGCTACATCGGAAGCTTCATGTGGCCGGGGATGACATTGCGTTAATCAATATGTGTCTTGATGAATTGCAAGGTATGTATTCAGGGCAGTCCTTCACATATATTGTTGTGATACAAGCATGATGCTAAAAGTTATATACTGTAATATGCATGGTTGCAGATGGTGCTGCCGCCGTTGAAATTCTCCGGGCGGAGCTGGCCCGGGCCAAGGAGCAGGCCCGGTGTAGTAATGCGGCTGCCGAAAAGGTATAGACTGAGTTTAAAGCCGAATGAGCTGCTCGGCGTCAAGATGAGGATAAGATATGCATGATGGCGCTCGAACTAAACAATGTTGTTAACCGCTGTGAATTCCTTGGAAGGAGTGTCGGTGTCAAAACCGGCGGATCTCAGGTAGGGGGTTCCGAACTATGCATCTAAGGTGGATGGTAACAGGAGGCAGGGGACACGATGTTTTACCCAGGTTCGGGCCCTCTTGATGGAGGTAAAACCCTACGTCCTGCTTGATTATTCTTGATAATATGAGTAGTACAAGAGTTGATCTACCACGAGATCGGAGAGGCCGAACCCTAGAAGCTAGCCTATGGTATGATTGTATGTTGTCCTACGGACTAAAACCCTCCGGTTTATATAGACATCGGAAGGGGCTAGGGTTACACAAGGTCGGTTACAAAGGAGGAGATATACATATCCGTACTGCCTAGCTTGCCTTCCACGCCAAGTAGAGTCCCATCCGGACACGGGATGAAGTCTTCAATCTCGTATCTTCATAGTCCAATAGTCCGGCCAAAGGTTATAGTCCGGCTGTCCGGAGACCCCCTAATCCAGGACTCCCTCAGTAGCCCCTGAACGAGGCTTCAATGACGACGAGTCCGGCGCGCAGTGTTGTCTTTGGCATTGCAAGGCGGGTTCCTCCTTCGAATACACCACGGAAGAATTTGAATACAAGGATAGTGTCCGACCCTGCAAAATAAGTTCCTCATACCACCGTAGAGAGAATAATATTACCACAAATCTAATCTGCTGACACGTTTTGGCAGCATGACATCACGCCACGGACCGGTAATTATTTGAACCGTTTTTCTTTAACTAGCCCCGCACATAATGCGAGGCGGTTTCTTGACACGTCTTGTCAAAGCAGAGATCGTGCTCCCCTTATTACGGGATTCTCATCAATACGGACGTGGGTAACCCAACCGCGCCATCAATTACGACGCTTTGGGGATAAGCGAGTTTTACCAGGCTAGTGGGGGCGCATAGTTTAGTGTGCCCTTATAAAGGGATAGGATCTCTCCTTTTCTACCCACGCCTTCTTCCTCCTTGCTCATCCATTCTCGCGCACTCGAGCTCCAGCGCCCAAGTCCGCATCCTCCTCCTCAACTCTCTCCAAACATGTCCGGAGCGGGAGGCAAGTGGATGGCCTCCTCCGTCATGGAGGGGCACATCAAAAAGTTACGTGGAGCCGGATCCTTAGCCGCGGATATCGCGCACCGGCTGCCAGCCGCGGGGCAGGTCGTCCCTACCCC
Source organism: Triticum dicoccoides (assembly GCF_002162155.2). Lineage (NCBI taxonomy): Eukaryota > Viridiplantae > Streptophyta > Magnoliopsida > Poales > Poaceae > Triticum > Triticum dicoccoides. The sequence goes on along the minus strand of NC_041382.1, from coordinate 297,988,250 downwards.
GGAACCTCATGAAAGGGTGGTTTTCCTCCCCCACTTCGTCCATGGACTGGGGTTTTCCCTCCATCCATTCGTCCGCGGCCTCATGTTCTATTATGGGCTGGACTTTCATGATTTGGCCCTGAATTTCATCCTCAACATCTCGGCGTTCATCGTCGTGTGCGAGACTTTCCTCCGCATCCGGCCCCACTTCGGCCTGTGGCTGAAGACCTTCAATATCAAGCCGAAGGTGGTGGCGGCCAACAAGCGGAATGCGGCGGAGCCATGGTGGGAAAAATGCCCAACGTTATATGGCTCGAGTGCTCCTTTGTGGAGACCATAAAGGGGTGGCAATCGGGGTGGTTCTCCAACTGGGTGGCGGCCCCCGAGTTTCGATCCGGAATCCCCACGCGGCTCACTTCCTGGAAGGAGAAGGGCCTATCCTGGGGTTCATCGGTGGAGCTGGACGGACTCCAGAAGTGTATCCGGAACATGACAAGCAAGAAACTTAAGCTTGTCAACATAGTCCAGGTCATCCTCCCGTGTCAACAACGGGATTTCAACTTATGGGAGTTCGAACCGGCCCGGCACCAGACTCTAAGCGAGCTCTTCGACACGACGCATAAAGACGTCTGGAGGGTGTTGTTCAAGGGCGCCGAGGTCCCTCCTTCTCTTACCGAGGACCACGGGCTAAGCGCGAAGCGTTCTGTGACTCCGGTAAGTTCTGTTCACCTGATAGGGTGTTTATTTCCCAATGCTTAACCATGTGTGGGGTCTGAGATCCCATGCCTTTGACAGGACTGGGTGGAGACATCGGAGCAGATCAACTGTGCAGCCCCTCTGCCCGAAGACCCTGCGGATGCTCTCCTGACAGAGATGCGGACTCTGACTCCTTATGAGGTGTTGGATAAGACCAAGAAGAAGGCCAAGGGAACCCGAAAGACTTCCCGGCGCCATGTGGTATCGGACTCATCGTCCTATAACTCCGAGACGCACTGCTCCCACGAAAACGAGGAGAAGGAAGACGAAGACACTCCCCATCCAGCCGGGGGAGACAAGAAAAGGAAGGCCACCCCTACCGGGGAGGCCGAAGGGTCCAAGAAGGGAAGGACTCTCCTTCCGGACTGTTCCACCACCACCGCCGACGGCGAAGACGAGTGGCTGCTTAGGGCTAAGCCCTTGGCGAAGTCGTAAGTATTCGGATACCAGAGTAACTCATAGCATACCTTTGTCGCACTGCTTCTCCTAACGTCGAATATGATTATGCAGTCCACCCCAAGCCCGTATCGATGTATCATCGTCGGACGGTTACTTGGACTCGTCGTACATGAATAGTGATGCACTTCCAACCGCCACCTCTCCTTGCCCTACGGACAATGCCGAGGTACTGTCTCAGGGGGCACCGAGCCGGGGGGAGACAGTCCCGGAGGCGCCTCAAGGCAACCTTCCAGACTCCAGGAGGAAAGGGAGCAAGGCTCCCGGGGGCTCCAAGTTCGGCTCTCATCCGAACACCGCACCGGAACCTACAGTGGTTCCGGACTCGGGCAGGCGTCCCCCTTCCATAAGGGGAAAGATGCCCGTGCCGGTGACCTCTGTCCATCCAGAGGCACCGAACAACCTGCTGGGAGCGCTTCACGGCGCTTCGCGGCGCTTCCATCGACGAAGAGCACCGCACTATTATGAGTGCGGTGATCAAGAAGATTCAGTCCGCCAAGAGCGGACTGACTGAAGCATGTGCCAGCCTTCTAACAGGCTTTGAGGTAAGTATTTAAAATATAGGAAAAATATTACCGCATAGACAGTAGCCCCTGATGCTTTGTTTGGTGTTCACAAAGAAAAGCCGAATAGAGGATCAAATAATATATGCAGGAGTCTAATATAAGTATGTCTGTATGCGTATGCAGGCTTCGCTGCTGACCTCTGCCGCACTGACTGCGGAGGTCGCCGCACTAAAGCAGGGCCTCGATGGGTCCGACAAAGAGCTCGGTCTTGCCAAGAGGCAGCTCGAGGAGAACAAAGGTAAGTAATACATTGTCTATATATATATAAAAGAAAATGTGGTTGCAAAATGATAGGATCATCATGAATATGCCAGGGGCCACGACCGAAGTGGCGACCCTGAAGCAAGCGCTATCCGAGGCCGAAGACAAAGCGGCCAAGGAGCGCACCGAGCGGGAGAAACAAGAGGCATGGGTGGGCGAGGTGCAGTTAGAGCTCCGGGCTCTCGTGAAGAAGCACGAGGCTTTGGAGCTTGACCCGAAGATGCGAGAGTCCGAGCTTGCCGCGGCCCTCGAGAGCACAAAGAATGCCAAGGCCGAAGCCCAAAAGGCCCTCCAGGAGATTGAGGCAATGAGGAGGATCGTGATGGGTAAGGCATTAAATATGCAAAGCAAGCATGTGAAAGTAAATTACTTGTTACTTACCCGAGTCTAGACCTCTCCAGGAGCGTTCGCAGATTTGCCCCGCAGCGTGTCGGATGCCGCGAAATTTTACCAGGCCGAGGGGGGAAGCTCGATGGAGAAGCTGTTCTAGTCTCAATATACTGGGACCGAATACCCGATGCCTATGAGTGACCAGCTGAAGCAACTGGTCGAGCTGCACAAGGCGGCCGAACAGGCCATTAAGGGCTTTATAGTCCGGATGTGGCCTGGCGACTCCCTTCCCAACAGCTACTTCGGCCTGGTGAGGCGGCTTGTGGATGCCTTCCCATGGCTGGAAGTCATCAAGCGGTCCATCTGTATAGAAGGTGCCCGCCGAGCATTTGCCCATGCAAAGGTGCACTGGGCCAAGATGGACGCTGAGAAGCTGGTGAAGGAGGGGCATCTGCAGGGCAAGGAGCATCGCCACCCGGAAATGTATTATGAGGGTGTCCTGAAGGCTGCCCGTCTTGTGGCGGACGAGTGTGCAAAAGATGTAATTTTTGAATGAACTTGCTCATGTGATCCTGTATTATGAAAAGTTGTTCATATGCGTTATACAACGCTTGTTTGAATTTAAAATATTACCTTCTATGCGGCTGTTTATCAAATCTGAGAGATGGCCAGTCGTCGGCCTCTGCCCCCATGCCACGAGTGCTGGGGTGTTCGGGATAAACCTAAGCACTCTTTTTCCCATTGTAGGGTCCTTCGAGGGAGGTGCTCAGCACAATGAACAAGGCAACCGGACTATAATGCTTTATCACTCTCACTTAGCCATAGAATTCTACAATTTTAAATTTTGGCGAAGCCCCTAGTATTTGGAAGGCCGAATTCGGGGCGCTATACACGCCTTAAGTCGGACAAAGCCAACTCCTCGCTCTAAGCAGCATAAGTCTTTAGGGACTCGAAACATCTCGAACAGCGACCAGCTCTCGCCTTATCATGACAGTCAGTCTTAGCTTTCGTTAATGAGGTGCTTAGCCCAGCTGAACCGGGGCACAATCGCAGTAGTTCTCCCAGTGCTACCTTAGACGATATAGCGGAACGTAAGGTACCGAAACATGGGAGCCGGGCAAACCCAACTATTGACCCAAGACATGATTCAGAGCTGATGCATATAATGTTATAAGTTCGGGGTGTCGCACTGTCAAAAGTGTTCGGACTTCTCACGCCGTATTATGGGGTATGCTTAAGCCCCTGGCGTATTGGCCATACCAGAGTGTATGGGTGCTGAATGTCATGAATGAACATATATATATATATATATATATATATATATATATATATATATATATATATATAAAGAAGAATAGAGAATGCGATAATAGTCTAGTGCTATGCATTGTTTATTCAAAAAGGTGCGTTAAAGCAGAATGATACAAGTAGTGCAATAAGCAAAAAGTAGGACTATTTAACATGTCCCCTCCAAGGGCAAGCTAAGGAATGGTATTTAAAGCAGGTATTTCGCTCGTTGTCAAAGACCACCTGGGAGTTCTGTGGTGTGACGTAGCTTTCTGCCTCCTTGGTTGTTGCATCGTGTGTCCGGCAACCGTACTGCCGGATGGGGTTTCCAGAGATTAATGTCCTGAAAGAGAGAAAAATAACAAAGTGGGAAGCCCCTAGTGCGGTTGAGCCACGTTTTGGGGCGTGCCGTAGTCGTGCCCCCCTCCCCACCTGTGCACGTGGTATTTTCAATATGTAATTGTTCATGCGTGACACGGATTTCGTCGTTTGGCTGGGACTGGGGAGGGGCCACATTGCTATGCGAGCTCAGAACGTGCCAGGCGGTCTTGTTTCCGATTACTCCGGGCGCGCTCGAAGGTGTCCGGGTCTTCAATCGCCGAACTGGTGGATTGCCTTAAGAGGCTGCTTTGCGCTTCTGCTGCGAGGGCCGCAGTGTGCTCCTCTGTGCGGAGAGAGCGCTCTGTGTTTCCATTGACTGTGATGACCCCCTGAGGTCCTGGCATCTTGAGCTTGAGATATGCATAATGCGGTACCGCATTGAATCTCGCAAATGTGGTTCGCCCGAGCAGTGCATGATAGCCGCTGCGGAACGGGACTATATCGAAGATTAACTCCTCGCTTCGAAAGTTATCCGGGGATCCGAAGATCACTTTGAAGGTCGTTTTTGTGGGTTACTCCTGATAAAGTAGGTTTGAAGGTCTCTACACCTGGTATGACGCCTTTGAAGGTCGTTTTTGTGGGTTTGATCCTTGAGGGGTCTATGCCAATTTTGTGCACTATGTCCTGATAAAGTAGGTTCAGGCTGCTGCCGCCATCCATAAGGACTCGAGTGAGGTGAAATCCATCAATGATTGTGTCTAGGACCAGTGCGGTGAATCCACCATGACGGATACTAGTGGGGTGGTCCCTGCGATCGAAGGTGACAAGAGGACCATGGGTTGAACTTTGGGGTGACTGGCTCTAATGCATATACATCCCTTAGCGCACGCTTCCACTCCCTCTTGGGAATATGGGTTGCGTATATCATGTTCACCGTCCGCACTTGTGGCGGGAACCTCTTCTGTCCTCCGGTGTTCGGCTGCCGGGGAACCTCCTCGTCATTGCTATGCAACCCCTTATCTTTGTTTTCGGCATTTAACTTGTCGGCCTGCTTGAACACCCAACAATCCCTGTTGGTGTGGTTGGCTGGCTTGTCGGAGGCGCTTGGGTTGCTTCTTGGAGGGTCATCCTCCGCTGTCCCGTCGCCATTGCCTCTTTGGGTGTGTCCACCATATATATGTCATATGACGAGGTGGCTGTCCAGTGCCCTGTGGGCAGTGGTTCTTGTTCGCCTCCTGCATCGTCATCCATGCCGTCGATGTCTTCGGAGTCGAAGTCGAGCATGTCGGTGAAATCGTCGATAGTGGCTACTAAGTGGGTGGTCAGTGGGCGGCGAAATTCTTCGTCATCCGCCTCCCAATCCCGCCGGACATAGTTCGGCCAGGACTCTCCTGACAAGGAGAGAGACCTTAATGAGTTCAGTATGTCGCCAAAGGGCGAGTGCTGAAAAATATCCACGGAGGTAAACTCCATGATCGGCGCCCAGTCGGATTCGATAGGCACGGGCGCAAATGGTTCGGAGTCCGTGGCCGGGGAAGAATCCGGTAGTTCGGCGTCACGGCTCCCATGAAGGGTAAGGTCGATACTCGGCTCGATCGCCGATGAGAGTGCGGCCTCCGTGGCGGGGTCTATCCACCCGTCCATGGATGGCGCAACTGGCTCCGAATTGAGGGTCGAAACGGTTGCCGGCGCGATCTCCTGAACATTGTCCGATGGCAGAGCTAAATCATGCTCATCATGACCGTGTGGCACACTAGGCAGGGGCTTGAATCCGTCGAAGATCAAGACTCCATGGATATCGGCCGTGTAGTTTAGGCTTCCAAACCTGACCTGGTGGCCAGGGGTGTAACTCTCGATCTGCTCCAGATGGCCAAGTGAGTTGGCCCGCAGTGCGAAGCCGCAGAACACAAAGATCTGTCTGGGGAGAAAAGTCTCACCCTGAACTGCATTGGTATCGATGATTGAAGGGGCCATCAAGCCTAATGATGATGACACAGAAGAACTCTCAATGAAAGCACCAATGTTGGTGTCAAAACTAGCGGATCTCGGGTAGGGGGTCCCGAACTGTGCGTCTAAGGTGTATGGCAACAGGCGGCAGGGGACACGATGTTTTACCCAGGTTCGGGCCCTCTTGATGGAGGTAAAACCCTACGTCCTACTTGATTATTCTTGATAATATAAGTAGTACAAGAGTTGATCTACCACGAGATCGGAGAGGCTAAACCCTAGAAGCTAGCCTATGGTATGATTGTATGTTGTCCTACGGACTAAAACCCTCCGGTTTATATAGACACCGGAAGGGGCTAGGGTTACACAAGGTCGGTTACAAAGGAGGAGATATACATATCCGTACTGCCTAGCTTGCCTTCCAAGCCAAGTAGAGTCCCATCCGGACACGGGACGAAGTCTTCAATCTCGTATCTTCATAGTCCAACAGTCCGGCCAAAGGATATAGTCCGGCTGTCCGGAGACCCACTAATCCAGGACTCCCTCAAGGAGAGTGAAGCCAAAATGGTTGAAGTTCACAACGCTTTACGGGAGGCGAGAGAAGCGCGGTTTGAATCTAGAGCTGCCCATGAGGAGATCCGGCAAGCTAGGGATATTGCGTCTGGTGAGCCTTTTTTGCTACACACTAAGTTCGGCGATCCGATGAGTTTTTATACTTGCCGAAGAGTTCTTCTGATGCGGCGCAGTTTTACCAGGTGCGAGAGGGGTATGCAACGGAGAAGCTTTTCTGGTCACAATTAGGCGCGTCAAAGCGCCCCCTGTTGCTGAATGAGCAGATGTCCCAGTGGGCCGAGCTTCATAGGATATCCGGCGCTGCCATGAAGAACTTCATAATCCGGTTATGGCCAATTGAGCCTGTTCCGAATAGTTACTTTGGCTTGGTGCTGCGGCTTGTTCACGCGGTGCTACGTATCGACGCTGTGCAGCGGTTGGTGTGCATCGAGGGTGCATAGATGGCCTTTGCCCGAGTCAAGACATTCTAGGGGAAGATGAAGGCCATCGATGTTGCGGTGAAGAGTCCACCCAAGGGCAAGGACCACCATGAACCAGAGCATTATTTTGAAGACGTCCTAGTGGCCGCCCGCTTGATAGAGGGTCAATGCTCGAAAGACATAATGTTCGAGTGAGGTGTATGGGAATTGTACGAGACAATTTTGTAGTTAATCTGTTTTTATACATTGCTCGAAAGGTTGTCTTCTTCCTGTGCGGCCATTTTAATATAATCTTAAAGTTTTCCAGTCGTCGGCTTCAGCCCCCTCGTAGGAAGTATGGGGGTCTTCGGAAAGCATTTGATCACTCTTGGCCCAACGTCTTGGTCCGTGAAGGAGGTGTCAATGCGGTGAACCAGGCAACCAGAATATAGGGCGTCAACACTTTCACTTAGCCATAGGAGTTTTATGGTGGGTCTACGACATAGCCCCTGGTATGTATGCGGCTTATTCATACGACGCGTGTACATATTTGACCGAAAAGAGGTCCTTCGTGTGACACAGAGGAATCGCTAGAGATTTCGATAAGTCATCGAGTGGTTGACCAGGTCTCGCCGCATCATGACAGTCAGTTATCGGCCTTCTCTACTGAGGTGCTGAGCCAGGTGAACCGGAAGCACAATCGCAGTAGTTCTCCCTTTACTACCATAGCCGATAGAGTGGAACATAGGATAGCAAGCACAGGAGCCGGGCAACCCAACTATTGACCCAAGACATGATTCGGAGCTGATGCATATAAGGCCAAACTCGCGACACCGAAGTATGCTGTAAAAGCTGTTCGGACTTTGTTGGAAACTCAATTGTTCCCGTACGGAGCCCCTGGCTAGTTTAAGCCGGGGTATATCATGTGAAACAACCATAGGATGCGTATTCATTTGCGGAAAGATGCGGATGATTAATTCGAGTAATGTGAACTGGGAGCTAAGCGATATGCTAAAAATTACTTGATATATATAAAGGCCACGAGCCCGGCTATTTGATATGCCCTGGGTCGAAGGCAGAGGAAAAAGGCATGTTACAAGCTCGAAAAAGAGTGCGGTGTACAAAAAGTTATTTTGGACCTCCTGTCGCACGTCTGCGCCGCCTGTCCTCGGCGAGGGGAATCCCTGAAGGAAGTAGCCCCGTAGGTGAGTGTACGGATCCGAACTCCGATAGAGTCGGTCTTAGATGCTTCTCCTTTGCGCCACCTATTTTTTAAGAGATAGTGAAGAAAGAAAAAAAGGAAAGAAAATAAAAAATGTTACCGGAGTGCTTGCAGACTTGTCCATATTATGCTTCCGCCAATGCCCATGGTATCTTAAGTGCGTAGTTATGTATGCGCGGTATAGATTTAACGGGTATATGAGATGGGCAACGGAAGCTGAACTTCTATTTCTGCTCCAGAGTTGATCGATCTTTGGGGGGAAGTTGCTTGTGACCCCCGGCATTTGGCTGGTGAACCACTCTGTCGTCCCTATTTCAGGGCGGCCCCTTTCCCTTGTGTTCAGTGTTGAGCTTGCCGGCCTTCTTGAGGACCCAACAACTTTTGCTGGTACGATTAGCTGGTTTATTGGGGTGGCCATGAATCTGGCAGGGTCGGTCCAGTATCTTGTCTCGGTTGGATGGTCCGTCTCTATTCGCCTTGAATGCCTTTTTCCATTGACCGGGCTTGGGATTTCTGAATCCGGCGTTGACCACTGTGTCGCATGATCTTTCATTATCATTGCGACTTTTGTGTTTGCTTTGTCGTGGCTTGCCATTGCCGTCTCGGATTCCGGAAGTGCCCGAGACGCTAGCGCTATTGTTTCTGCGAGTGAGCCAGTTGTCTTCTCCCGTGCAAAAGTGGGTCATTAGAGCGGTAAGGGCTGTTATGGATCTAGGTCCTTCTTGACCGAAGTGGCATGCAAGCCATTCATCCCGGATGTTGTGTTTAAAGGCCGCAAGGGCTTCCGCGTCTGGACAGTCGACGATTTGGTTCTTTTTAACTAAGAACCTAATCAAGAGCTTCCTGGCTAACTCTCCGGGCTGCTGGACAATGTGACTTAAGTCATCGGCGTCCGGTGGCTGGACATATGTTCCTTGGAAGTTGTCGCAAATTTGTCCTCCAAATCTTCCCAGCTGCCAATAGAATTTTCTGGCAGACTGTTTAACCAGTACAGAGCTGATCCTTTGAGTTTTAGTGGTAGATATTTGATGGCATGAAGGTCGTCCCCATGAGCCATGTGGATATGGAGGAGGAAGTCCTCGATCCATACCGTGGGATCCGTTGTTCCATCATATGATTCGATATTCATAGGTTTGAACCCGTCTGGGAATTCATGCTCCATTACTTCGTCTGTGAAGCAAAGAGGGTGTGCGGCGCCTCTATGTTTGGCCACACTGCGCCATACCTCCGAAGGAGTCCGTTTGCGGTTTTTGGCACGGGCGTGGCTAGGTTTGTCATGTCCGAATAGGTGGTCGTCGTCGCCTGACGAGGTATGTCCTTGCGACCAATAGGTTGCTCTCCAGTGTCCTGCTCTACTACCCAGGTCCTGTTGACGGTCATGTGCACAACCCCGAGCTGTTTTGTTCTTGCCTTTACGTCGAGGTGGGGCGGTCTGGTGTTCGCCTTGAGTTGCCGCTTTATCCGGACCAAGTTGCAGTCGACCTGACGCTTTGTGCGATAATGGCACGGGCTCGAGCGCCCTGTCGTCACCCTGCGGTAGCAATCTATTCTTCGAGTAGCTTTTGGTTGGGCCACTAAGACCGTATTCTTTGGTGGCTAGGACTTCGGTCCATCTATCATTGAGCAGATCTTGGTCAGCTTGAAGCTACTTCTTCTTCTCTTTTAGGCTCCTTGTAGTGGCTATTAGTTGCCGCTTGAAGCACTCCTGCTCAAGAGGTTCCTCGGGCATGATGAAATCCTCAGTGCCGAGGCTCACCTCATACTCACAGAGCGGAAGGTAATTGTCGTCCTCTGAATCTTCGTACGTGGCCTGTTTACCAGGGCTAACCTGCCCATCTCCTTGTTCATCTTGGTCATTAGCTGTATCAACGGGGTTTTCGTTGTCTTCGGCATCGTCGTCCATACCGTCAATGTTCTTGGAGTCGTAATCAAGTGTATCAGTCGAATCCTCGTCCGTGGCTATGAAATGGGTGGTGGGTCGGAAGCAAAATTCTCCGCCGCCAGCCCCTGGTTCGAGCCGGATATAGATGGGTTGTGGGTCATTCACCAAGGACAGGTTTTTTAAGGAATTTAGCACCTCGCCCAATGGCGAGTGTTGGAAGATGCCTGCGTCACTGAATTCGAAGATTGATCAAACGATCAAGCTCGGCGTCCGCGGGCTCACGTGGTTCGGAATTTACGGCCGGAGGCGAGTCCAGAGTTCCGGTGACAAAGACGTCGTGAGAGGATGAGTCTATATGCGGCTCCAACGCCGTGGAATCTATGGCCTCCGTGGTGGGGTAGATCCTCCCGTCCTTGGATGGCGCAGCTTGCTCTGGATCTAGGGCCAGAGCGGGTACAGGGACAATCTCCTGGATGCGGCCAGATGACAAATTTAGGTCATGATCATCGGGGTGACCGGGAGCGGCTACCGCGGTCTCGAATTCGGTGAAGATCAAGTCTCCACGGATGTCCGCAATGTAGTTGAAGCTCCCAAATCTGACCTGATGGCCAGGGGTGTTGCTTTTGATCTGCTCCAGATGGCCAAACGAGTTGGCCCATAGTCCGAAGCCGCCGAACAGGAAGATCTATCCGGGGAGAAAAGTTTCTCCTTGGACGGCGTCATTATTGACGATTGAAGGGGCCATCAAACCTTTTAGCGACGGCACAGATGAACTCTCAATGAAAGCACCAATGTCGGTGTCAAAACCGGCGGATCTCGGGTAGGGGGTCCCGAACTGTGCGTCTAAGTTCGATGGTAATAGGAGACAAGGGACAAGATGTTTACCCAGGTTCGGGCCCGCTCTATGGAGGTAATACCCTACGTCCTGCTTGATTGATATTGATGAATATGAGTATTACAAGAGTTGATCTACCTCGAGATCGTAATGGCTAAACCCTAGAGGTCTAGCTTGTATGGCTATGATAATGAGTCTCCTATCCGAACTAAGTCCTCCAGTGTATATAGACATCGGAAGGATCTAAGGTTACACAAGGTCGGTTACAAAGAAGGGAATCTACATAGTCGGTCGCCAAGCTTGCCTTCCACGCCAAGGACTGTCCCATCCGGACACGGGTGCAGTCTTCGGTCTTCGTATCTTCACAGCCCATTAGTCCGTCCCATGGCTAACAGGTCGGACGCCCGAGGACCCCTTAGTCCAGGACTCCCTCAGTCGTGCCGAGACACCATGTGATGATCGGGTGTGATATGCTCTATGTTCACATACAACGGGTGCAAGACAGTTTAGCACATGCAGAATACTCGGGTTAAACTTGACAAGCCTAGCATGTACAGACATGGCCTCAGAACACTGAGACCGAAAGTTCGAACGTGAATCATATAGTAGATATGATCAACATAGAGATGTTCACCATTGAAAACTACTCCATCTCACGTGATGATCGGACATGGTTTAGTTGATATGGATCGCATGATCATTTAGATGACTCGAGGGATGTCTATCTAAGTGGGAGTTCTTAAGTAATATGATTAATTAAACTTAAATTTATCTTGAACTTAGTCCTGATAGTTTTCGCATATCTATGTTGTACATCAATGGCCCGTGCTATAGTTCCCTTGAATTGTAATGTGTTCCTAGAGAAAGCTAAGTTGAAAGATGATGGTAGCAGCTACATGGACTGGGTCCATAACTTGAGGATTATCATCATTGCTGCACAGAAGAATTACGTCCTTGATGCATTGCTAGGTGCAAGGCATGCTGCAGGAGCAACTACCGACGTTAGGAATGTCTGGCAAGCTAAATTTGATGACTACTCGATAGTTAAGTGTGCCATGCTTTACGGCTTAGATTTGGCACTTCAAAGACGTTTTGAACATCATGGAGCATATGAGATGTTCTAGGAGTTGAAGTTAATATTTCAAGCAAATTCCTGAGTTGAGATATATGAAGTCTCCAACAATTTCTATAGCTGCAAGAAGGAGGAGCACAGTTCTGTTAGTGAACACATACTCAGAATGTCTGGGTACCATAACCACTTGACTCAGCTGGGAGTTAATCTTCTGGATGATAGTTTCATTGACAGAGTTCTTCAATCACTGCCACCAAGCTATAAAGGCTTTGTGATGAACTATAATATGCAAGGGATGAAAAAGACAATTCCTGAGCTCTTTGCAATGCTCAAGGGTGCAGAGGTAGAAATCAAGAAGGTGCATCAAGTGTTGATGCTTAACAAGACCACTAGTTTCAAGAAAAAGGGCAAAGGAAAGAAGGGGGACTTCAAGAAGAATAGAATGCAAGTTGCTGCTCCTGGGAAGATGCCCAAGTATGGACCTAAGCCTGAAACTGAGTGCTTCTACTTCAAAGGGACTGGTCAGTGGAAGTGAAACTTGCCAAAGTATTTGGCAGATAAGAAGGATGGCAAAGTGAAAGGTATATTTGATATACATGTTATTGATGTGTACCTTACTAATGCTCGTAGTAGCACCTGGGTATTTGATACCGGTTCTGTTGCTCATATTTGCATCTCGAAATAGGGGCTACGGATTAAATGAAGATTGGCTAAGGATGAGGTGACGATGCGCGTCAGAAATGGTTCCAAGGTCGATGTGATCGCCATAGGCACGCTACCTCTACATCTACCTTCGAGATTAGTTTTAGACCTGAATAATTGTTATTTGGTGCCAACGTTGAGAAAGAACATTATATCTGGATCTTGTTTGATGTGAGACGGTTATTCATTTAAATAAGAGAATAATGGTTGTTCTATTTATATGAGTAATATCTTTTATGGTCATGCACCCTTGATGAGTGTTCTATTTTTGTTGAATCTCGATCGTGGTGATACACATATTCATAATATTGATGCCAAAAGATGCAATGTTAAGAATGATAGTGCAACATATTTGTGGCACTGCCGTTTAGGTCATATTAGTGTAAAGCGCATGAAGAAACTCTATGCGGATGGGCTTTTGGAATCACTTGATTATGAATCACCTGGTGCTTGCGAACCATACCTCATGTGCAAGATGACTAAGACTCCGTTCTCCGGAACAATGGAGCGAGCCACTGACTTATTAGAAATAATACATACCGATGTACGCGGTCCGATGAGTGTTGAGGCTCGCGGCAGGTATCGTTATTTTCTGACCTTCACAGATGATTTGAGCAGATATGGGTATGTCTACTTAATGAAACACAAGTCTGAAACATTTGAAAAGTTAAAATAATTACAGAGTGAAGTGGTTTGTCTGAATGTCGTAACCGTACTTTATTAGATATGGTGCGATCTATGATGTCTCTTACCGATTTTCCACTATTGTTTTGGGGTTATGCATTAGAGACAGTTGCATTCATGTTAAATAGGGCACCATGTCAATCCATTGAGACAACACCGTATGAACTGTTGTTTGGCAAGAAACCTAAGCTGTCGTTTCTTAAAGTTTGGGGTTGCGATGTTTATGTGAAAAAGCTTCAGCCTGATAAGCTCGAACCCAAATCGGAGAAGTGCGGATTCATAGGAAACCCAAAAGAAACCGTTGGGTACACCTTCTATCACATATCCGAAGGAAAGATATTTGTTGCTAAGAATGGATCCTTTCTAAAGAAGGAGTTTCTCTCAAAAGAAGTCAGTGGGAGGAAAGTAGAACTTGATGAGGTAATTGTACCTTCTCTTGAATTTGAAAGTAGTTCATCACAGAAAACTGTTCCCGTGATGTCTGCACCAATTAGTGAGGAAGCTAATGATAATGATCATGAAACTTCATATCAAGTTACTACCGAACCTCGTAGGTCAACCAGAGTATGTTTCGTGCTAGATTAGTACGGTAATCCTGTTATGGAAGTCATGTTACTAGACCATGATGAACCTACGAACTATGAGGAAGCGATGATGAGCCCAGATTCCACGAAATGGCTTGAGGCCATGAAATGTGAGATGGGATCCATGTATGAGAACAAAGTGTGGACTTTGGTTGACTTGCTAGAGTTCCGATGATAAGTGCATATGATCCATGTATGAGAACAAAGTGTGGACTTTGCTAGAGTTCCGATCATAAGTGCATATGATCCATGTATGAGAACAAAGTGTGGACTTTGGTTGACTTGCCGGATGATCGGCAAGCCATAGAGAATAAATGGATCTTCAAGATGAAGACTGACTCTTATGGTAATGTTACTGTCTACAATGCTCGACTTGTTGTGGAAAGTTTTCGACAAGTTCAAGGAGTTGACTATGATGAGACCTTCTCACCCGTAGCTATACTTAAGTCTGTCCGAATCATGTTAGCAATTGCCGCACTTCATGATTATGAAATTTGGCAAATGGATTCCTTAAAGAAGAGTTGTATATGATGCAACCAGAAGGTTTTGTCGATCCTAAAGGTGCTAACAAACTGTAAAACTCCAGCGATTCATTTATGGACTGGTGCAAGCATCTCGAAGTTGGAAAATACGCTTTGATAGGGTGATCAAAGCATATGGTTTTATACAGACTTTCGGAGAAGCCTGTATTTACAAGAAAGTAAGTGGGAGCTCTGTGGAATTTCTAATATTATATGTGTATGACATATTTTTGATTGGAAATGATATAGAATTTCTGGATAGCATAAAAGGATACTTTAATAAGAATTTTTCAATGAAAGACCTCGGTGAAGCTTCTTATATATTGGGCATCAAGATCTATAGAGATAGATCAAGGCGCTTAATTGGACTTTCACAAAGCACATACCTTGACAAAGTTTTGAAGAAGTTCAAAATGGATCAGTCAAAGAAAGGGTTCTTACCTGTGTTCAAGGTGTGAAGTTGAGTCAGACTCAATGCCCAACCACTGCAGAAGATAGAGAAAAAATGAAAGTCATTCCCTATGCCTCAGCCATAGGTTATATCATGTATGCAATGATGTGTACCAGACCTCATGTGTGCCTTGCTATAAGTTTAGTAGGGAGGTACTATAGCAATCAAGGAATAGATCACTGGACAGCGGTCAAGAACATACTGAAGTACCTAAAAAGGACTAAGGATATGTTTCTCATTTATGGGGGTGACAAAGAACTCATCGTAAATGGTTATGTCGATGCTAGCTTTGACACCGATCCGGATGGCTCTAAGTCTCAAACCGGATATGTATTCATATTGAATGGTAGAACTGTCAGTTGGTGTAGTTCCAAGCAAAGCGTCGTGGCAGGATCTACGTGTGAAGCGTAGTACATAGCTGCTTCGGAAGCAGCAAAGGAAGGAGTCTGGATGAAGGAGTTCATAACTGATCTTGGTGTAATACCTAGTGCATCGGGTCCAATGAAAATATTTTATGACAATACTGGAGCAATTGCCTTAGCTAAGGAATCCAGATTTCACTAGAGAACCAAACACATCAAGAGACGCTTCAACTCCATCCCCGATCAAGTAAAGGAGGGAGACATAGATATTTGCAAAATATATATGGATATGAATGTTGCAGACCCGTTGACCAAGCCTCTACCACGAGAAAAACATGATCAACACCAAGACTCTATGGGTGCTAGAATCATTACAATGTATTCTAGATTATTGACTCTAGTGTAAGTGGGAGACTGAAGAAAATATGCCCTAGAGGCAATAATAAAGTTGTTATTTATATTTCCTTATATCATGATAAATGTTTATTATTCATGCTAGAATTGTATTAACCGGAAACTTGATACATGTGTGAATACATAAACAAAACAAAGTGTTCCTAGTATGCCTCTACTTGACTAGCTCATTAATCAAAGATGGTTAAGTTTTCTGACCATAGACATGTGTTGTCATTTGATGAACGGGGTGGCATCATTAGGAGAATGATGTGATGGACAAGACCCAGCCGTTATCTTAGCATAACGATCGTTAAGTTTTATTGCTATTGCTTTCTTCATGACTTATACATATTTCTTTGACCATGAGATTATGCAACTCCGGAATACCGGAGGACCACCTTGTGTGCTATCAAACGTCAAAACGTAACTAGGTGATTATAAAGATGGTCTATAGGTGTCTCCAAAGGTGTTTGTTGGGTTGGCATAGATTGAGATTAGGATTTGTCAGTCCGAGTATTTGAGAGGTATCACTGGGCCATCTCGGTGATAAGCCTTGCAAGCAATGTGACTAATGAGTTAGTTGCAGGATGATGCATTATGGAACGAGTAATGAGACTTGCCGGTAATGAGACTGAACTAGGTATGAAGATACCGACGATCGAATCTCGAGCAAGTAACATACCGATGACAAAGGGAATGACGTATGTTGTCATTGTGGTTTGACCGATAACGATCTTCGTATAATATGTAGGAACCAATATGTGCTTCCAGGTTCCGCTGTTGGTTATTGATTGGAGATGTGTCTCGGTCATGTCTAAATAGTTCTTGAACCTGTAGGGTTCGCACGCTTAACGTTCGAGGATGATTTGTATTATGAATTATGTGTTTTGGTGACCGAAGATTGTTCGGAGTCCCGGATGAGATCACGGACATGAAGAGGAGTATCAAAATGGTCGAGAGGTAAAGATTGATATATTGAATGATAGTATTCGGACACCAGAATGGTTCCGAAATGTTTCGGGTTTTTATCGGAGTACCGGGGGCGGGGGGTTACCGGAGCCCTCGGGGGAAAGATATGGGCCACATTGGCCATAGATGGGAG
>NC_041382.1:297929128-297971448 GCF_002162155.2 Triticum dicoccoides | reverse complement strand
GGGAGGGGGCGCGGCCCCCCTTTCCTTCTCCTCCTCCTACTCCTTCCCCCTTTCCCCTTCTGGTAAAAGGAAAGGGGGGAGTCGAATTGGACTAGTGGTCCAAGTGGGACTCCTCCCACTTGGCGCGCCCTAGGCCGGCCTCCTCCCCTCTCCCTCCTTTATATACGGGGGCAGTGGGCACCTCTAGGCACATCAATTGTTTCTTAGCCGTATGCGGTGCCCCCTCCACCATTTACTCCTCCGATCATATTGTCGTAGTGCTTAGGCGAAGCCCTGCGCAGATCACATCACCATCATCGTCACCACGCCGGTGTGCTGATGAAACTCTCCCTAGACACTTTGCTGGATTAAGATTTCGAGGGACGTCGTCGAGATAAACGTGTGCAGAACTCAAAGGTGCCGTACGTTCGGTGCTTGATTTGTTGAATCGAGAATACGTTCGACTACATCAACCGCGTTAAGCTAACGCGTCCGCATTCGGACTACAAGGGTACATGGACACACTCTCCCCCTCTCATTGATATGGATCTCCTAGATTGATCTTGCGTGATCGTAGGAATTTTTTTGAAATTGCATGCTATGTTCCCCAACAAAACCTGCCTTATAAAACCCTCCCCCCTTGCCATTTCGGGCACCCCTGCTGCCCTAGCCTCCTTCACCCCCTACAGCCGCCACCCACATCATTTTCCGCGTCGGCGAACCTAGCCCCACCACTTGGCGCCGCTCCACTCACCGTGCCGCCACCTGAACAGTTGCTCCGCTGGCAACGGCCAATCCTGGTGCGCCACATGTCGCCCTCAGCATCTCCCACAGCGCCACCTCACCCTCCCTAGTGCTTTAGCCACCGTGGGCCCGCCAGATCCCATTTGAGGCCCGTCGGGCCCAGATCCTGCCGTTATTCACCCTGGCTCCCGTGCCCCTTGCCGGAGCTCCTCTCCGCGTCCAGTCCTGCCACCGGCCGGCGAGCCGCTAGAGCAGGCCAGGTCGCCGCAACCGCAGCCGGAGCTGTGCCCTACCATCTCTTCTTCCGCCTTCCCCATCTCTCGCTGCTCCTCACCATGGCACTCGCGCACTATAGGTTGCCACCGCCGCCAGACCGCAAGACCTCGCCTCCCTCGCTGCTCCTTCCCAGAGGCTGCGTCCGCCGCTGCCTCACCTTGTCCCGCCACCGCACCAACCCTCGCTGTCGGCTGCAACACCTCCCCTCCGACCATATCAGGCCTCGCCGGACCCGGATCTGCCCAGTGCGGCCGGTCCCGACCTCGTCGTCGCTTGCCTCGCCCTAATGCCGGCAAGCTCCTCGCGTCGGCCATGGCCTCCAAGCAACCCCATGGGACCTCTTCGTCCCTGGATGACCCAAGCCCCCATCCAAACAGGAGCCCGCTCCGCTCCATCCCAGTTCCCCGAGGTCTTAATTTCGTCCAAGTCCCTGAGCTTTAAATATCATATATGCATGTTCTGCTGCTGGTTTCTTCGTGTGCGTTAGTCCTATGATAATGATTTGTATTTAAAAGTTGTTATACTCTTCGTGCTCTACTTGATGGTGGTTGTTGAATTCATGTTAGAATTCATCTTCATGTCATAATCTTCATTGCAAAAGTGCATCCTGATGTTAATTGCTGCTAACTACAAAAAAGTGTTAAAACTTTCAAACTTGCCATGATGTTTTCCACTCATACATTGATCATATGCATATGATTCCTTCGTGTGATTTGCTCAATGTGTTGTGTACTTTGATTTCATTTCCTTGGTTGCCATGTAAGGTTGCTGTCACATGTCTCTTTCTTGCTCTAAATTTACCATCATGCTAAATCTGTCAATCTTTTAACAGCATGTTCCATTTCGCAAAAATCATATTAATTAATCTATGCATCATATGAATTTGTGCCCATGTATTTGTTGGAGTTTTCCATGTCTACTACATGACCATGACATTTTCGTAAATATTAAAATTGCTATGCTTTCTGTTATGTGCATTCAAAGTAAGCATCATGATGTTAATGTCACGGTTGCATATTGTCTTGATGATTCCCATGCACCCGTTGCTCCTATGGATATGTCATGATGTATGATTTGAGGTCCATGATATGTAATAGCATGCCATACCACTTCATGCCATGTTTAAGTACTGTAGCATATTTGTTTCATGCCTCCGACATGCCATCATATTAACTCGGCTCATGTATATGCCCAGTTTTGCAGAACTTCGCATTTTGCATTGATCATAGTAAATTAACCATGATGCTTATGAACCTAGACCATAAATATTAATTGAAGTATGTTATCTCTACTTTAAGTGCATATCAAACTTGTGCTCATATGGTTCTTGTAGCATGTTGATTTGATGCTTGCAATATGCCTAGTTGATGTTCTGGGCAGATTCTTATTTAAACTTGACTTGGGTGTATGTGTTGAACGGTTGCTCCATTTTGATCATGTCCTATATGAAACTTGCTTACAATTGCATGTAGTTTTATGATACCTTGTTGCATCCTTTATTTGAGTGTTTGTGATTGTTGTTTGCATGCATTTTGCACCAATGTCATGTTAAACTTGTTTAGCTCATACCTTCTAGACTGTAGCTCCAAATTAAATGATCTACATATGTAACTTGACTAGAAAAACATGGAAATCATCATGGTGAACTTTAAATTGTTGTTTAACAACTCTAACATTATGTTTTATTCAAAACAGTACAAAATTCTAAATTTGCATATGGGGACTTTCTGGAATTATTATGTATTGTTTCCGGCCTCATTTAAACTTGCTTTGATGTGGGGTTCTTCATGAACCATCTCTTGCAATGAGTAAAAACATTTAACCTTTTCATACATCATACTTGGTTGTGCATCATGCTATGTTCATGTTGTTTGTTTACCATGCTGTTTGCTTCTTTCCGGTTGTGTGCTTCTTCTCGATAGTTCCCGGTTTCATTGCGATTGTGTGGATGCGTTCGACTATGTGGGTTCGTCTACTTCATGGACTCGTTCTTCAGGGAAGATGACCATTACCTTGGATACCACTACTATCTTTGCTTTGCTAGTTGTCTGTATGTTATCCCTATGTCGCTCTACCTACCACTTGTTTGTCAAGCCTCCCAAATTGCCATGATAAGCCTCTAACCTTATCCACAATCCTAGCAAATTGTTGTTTGGCTATACTACCGCTTGCTCAGCCTTTCTTGTAGTGTTGCTAGTTGCAGGTGCGGTGCAGGTTGTTCCTTGTTGGGACATGTATATCCTGGGATATCACAATATCTCTTATTTAATTAATGCATCTATATACTTGGTAAAGGGTGGAAAGCTCAGCCGTCTGCCTTGTGTTTTGGTCGACTCTTGTCGGCCTAGTTTCCGTCATACCGTTGTTATGTTCCTTGACGACCGCTCCCGAACACATGTGGGTGTATGGGAACCCCCTGTCCATTCACTTAGGTTTAAACTCCTCCAGCAAGGGCCAACTTGGTTTTAATTAGCCTAATAACAACTAAAACTTGCATAGGGACTTTCTGGACCCCATGGATAATTAATCAACAAACCGGGCTAGTGCTCCTCATGAGTGTTGGTCCACCTACCTAGCAGTCGGTGGTGCTGCCTCGAGGCAACTCGATGGTATTTTGGCTATCGTCCACTTAGCATAGATGGTGTTGTCCCGAGAACGAGATACCTGCGGCTCTTATCGGGGTGATGACACCCCCGGGTGGTCTTGTTGGTTTAGTTTTTCCTTTGCTGAGTGGCTTGTCCACCGGAATTCCCTATTGTAAGCATCGTGTTCTTCATGGTGTGAGGATGTTCCAACGGATGCGCATGGAATTTATAATGGACCACTTGGAGCACACATGTAGGGTTAAATATTTTCGAAAGTCGTTCCCACGGTTATGTGACAGATTGGAAATTTATAATATCTGGTTATAGAGAACTTGACACTAGGTCTGAATTAAAATACACCAGTCGCGTGCGTAACCGTGACCGTCTCTTTTCGATTGAGCTTGAGAAGATATCATGGTGGAGTTATGTCTGACTCGTAAGTAATTTAGGATCACTTATTGATCATTACTAGTTTGCGACCGCCATGCGTTGTTACTCTTCTTACTCTTGTACTCGTAATTTAGCCACCATACACTGCTTAGTGCTTGGTGCAACCTCACCACTTAACCTTTCCATGCCCATTAAGCTTTGCTAGTCTTGATACCCATGCTAATGGGATTGTTGAGTCCTCATGGATCACAGATTACTACAACAACAGATGCAGGTACAGGTAATGCGATGATATGACGTGAGAGCGATGCTTGCTTGTTTTGGAGTTCTTCTTCTGCTTCTTCTTCTTCGATCAAGGGATAGGTTCCTAGTCGGTAGCCTGGGCTATCAGGGTAGATGTTTTTTGAGTTTTCATTTGTGTTTCATCCGTAGACTGATGTTGCTCTTTTGTATGATGTTTGATGTATTTGTGAGGCAAATGTATTCCTTTGTCTGTATCCCCATCTATTATGTATATGGTACGATGTAATGATATCCACCTTGCAAAGCGTCTTCAATATGCGCCTCTATCCTTGGTGGGACCTTCGAGTTCCTCTCAGACAGGATCGCATATTGGGCGTGACATGATGACCACGTCGTCCACATATGCTTCGACTGTTTGACCAATTTGGGTTTCCAGGCATGTTTGAATCGTGCGCTAATATGGTGCGCCTGCATTTTTTAACCCATAGGGCATTGCGTTAAAGAAGAATGGTCTGCATGGTGTGATAAATGCGGTTGCTGGTTGATTGGATTCCTTCATCTTGATTTGGTGATACCCCGAGTAAGGGTCGAGGAAGCATAACGAGTTGTCTCCGACGGTGGCGTCGATGACCTGGTCTCTTCGGGGGCAAAGGAAAGGGGTCCTTGGGGCAAGCTTTGTTGAGGTCTTTGAAGTCGACACATAACCGCCAGGATTTGTCTTTTTTGGCACCATGACCAGATTTGCCAGCCACTCGGGGTGTTTGATTTCTCTGATGAATCTGGCTTCGAGTAATTTGGCTAATTCTTCTCCCATGGCTTGACGCTTGGGTTCGGAGAATCGGTACAGCGTCAGTCTAACTGGCCTGAAGCCCTTAATTATGTTCAGACTATGTTCTGCCAGCCTGCGTATAATACTTGGCATGTCCGAAGGGTGCCAGGCAAATAAATCCCAACTTTCACGTAGGAATGCGCACAACGCCTTTTCAAACTCCGGGTCCAGCTGGGCTCCAATGGTTGCTGTCTTATTGGGGTCTGTCGGATGCACTTGGAACTTGATGGTTTCGTCAGTTGGTTTGAAGGATGTAAACTTGGGTCTTTTGTTGTGGGTGACATCAACCCTGTCTACTACTATACATAGTGTGGTCAACTCTTCGGCTGCGAGAGCCTCGGATAGTGCCTCGAGGTCTAGGGATGTTGTTTTGTTTTCGGCTCAGAGGGCTTTGTCCGGGTCCCTGGCTATTGTGATCGCACCATTGGACCCTGGAATTTTGAGTTTCATGTACCCATAATGGGGTATAGCCTGAAACTTTGAAAATGCGTCACGCCCCAATAGGGCGTGGTATCCCCTATGGAAGGGTACAATGTGGAAGAGTAGTTCTTCGGTCCTATAGTTCATCGGAATGTTGAACACTACGTCTAGAGTGACTCGTCCGGAGCAGCACGCCTCTTTGCCGGGTATGATTCCCCGAAACATAGTGTAGCTGTGTTCCACTCGAGATTTGTCGAATTGCATCTTGTCAAGGGTATCCTCATAAATGAGGTTTAGGTTGTTGCCTCCATCCATAAGAACTTTAATTAATCTGAAGTTGTCCACAATGGGGTCGAGGACTAATGCGGCGGGTGCTCAGATGGGCCGGGCCCTTGGTTCATCCTCCGCGTCGAAGGTGATCGGGGTGTCCATCCAGGAGCATGCTGTTGTGACCTGGTGGACTTGAGTGAGCTCTCGAAGGGCTGTTTTCCTATAATCATTTGAGGAGAAGGTTTCATGGATGGTTAGAACGTTATTGTCATTAAATGGAGGTGTTTCTGATCCTCCGCTGGTAGTTTGAAGGCGGAGTATGGCATCGCCACTCTTGGTGACCTATTTAACCATCCAACAAGCTTGAACCCTGTGAGTTGGATATGTGTTTAAAAGGGCCAAGTGTATGGGACATGGTTTGTCCAGTAGCTCGTCCAGGACTGGTCTGGGTCCGAAGAGGGATCCTTTTCTTTTTTCAGCGGGCTCGTGTTCACGTCACCGTTGTGCGTATGCACGCTTGTCCCAGATTGTACTTGACTGTTCGACGTGGTTTGGCTCCATGCGCATTTGTTGTTCCTTCCAGGTGCTCTCCATGGCGCAGTATTTGCGTACCAGGTCCGACAACTCGCTGAGGCTTTGCACGTGTCGACGAGCGAGGGCGTTCATAATCCCTTTTATTGGTAGTTAGACCGCAAGGTCGTAATCATGTCTTGGTAGCGGTAGCTTGTGATTTTTTCTTTGACCAAGAGGAATCTAGCCCAATAGTGGTGGGCCGTTTCTCCAGGTAGCTGCTTCATGTACATCAAGTCCCAGATGTCTGGGGGTCCCGAATTGCCTAGGGAGTACGCGAAATGGGGGTGGGTGGGAGAAAATTTTGTATTACCCCAGGTTGTGTGTGTCTAGAACTCTAGCGGCGGTATCTGCGACACCTGAAGCACTTGATGTATTGGGTCTGGCATCTGCACTGTAAGCGGATGATGACGGGGACTTAAAGTCAAGTTTTAGGTCAGAGTTTCACTCGGGGCCTTCTTTGGGGCTTGAAGATCGATCATTGATCCGGAAGTAACTTGTTTTAAGCTTTGGCGATAGGAAACCCTCGGGAAATTCTTCAATGGTGGCGACGAGGTGCGTGACATGTGGGGTATGAATTTCCCTGTTGTCCGATTTGAGCCCGATCCAATCATAGACCGAGGATTGACCGTCGGAGAGTCCCATGGCCCCAATCTGATCTAGCAGATTGTTTGCGGATGAGAGGTCCGCCGCGTCCATGCTGCCCGAGTGTTCGGAGCCGACTCAAAGTGTGGCCGCATCGGGTTTGTTCGAGACACTGTTCAGACGGCGTGCGACCGATGAATTGAAGGAATCCAGGTCTAAGGCCAGGTTTTGCATATCGTCGGTCTCCATATTCGAAGTCAAAACGTCGAGATCGGCGGGTTCCCGAAGGTGAACCCGGGGCTTAGCAAGTGTAAGATCTCCCCGCCCATTAGCGGTGAACTCTAGGCTCCCAAACGTGATTTTTTTTGACCGAGGGTGATGCTTCCATCCTGGCCTGGGGGGCTGGATGGATCAGTATGCGGCTTGATGTTACCGAGTGCAGGTGCTCGGCCAAGGCATGAAACTTCCCTGGCATAGGTGGACACTGACCCTTCCATCGATCCGACAGCGGAACTCTTAATGAAAGCACCAATGTCGGTGTTAAAACCGGCGAATCTCGGGTAGGGGGTCCTGAACTGTGGATCTTGGATCAATGGGGCACACGGGACGCGGGACACGATATTTACCCAGGTTCGGGCCCTCTCTAAGAGGTAATACCCTACGTCTTGCCTGATTATATTGCATATATATATACGGGGATTACAAAGTTAACCTACCACGAGATCAGAGGACTAAACCCTATCTAGTAGAATGGTGATTGTTCGCCTAGCCTCTACGGACTAAACCCTCTCGCTTATATAGACGCCAGGGGTACGAGGGTTTACATGTAGTCGGTTACATTAAGGGGACATTGAACCTTCGAACTGGACTTGGAGTAAACAACAAGGCACAAAACGTCTTTGGTTTGGATACAGTGCGGCCCAACAATCCAGCCCATGTGAGACAGGCCAGCACCTTGAGGACCCCCTAGTCTAGGACTCCCTCAATGCTATCGTGCTTCGGGCGTAGCGGCCTCGACACCTTCGTGCCCCGCCGAGTCAGCTCTCGCCAAGAGCCTCAGGGGAGCCTTGAAGGAAATATGCCCTAGAGGCAATAATAAAGATGTTATTTATATTTCCTTATATCATGATAAATGTTTATTATTCATGCTAGAATTGTATTAATCGGAAACTTGATACATGTGTGGATACATAGACAAAACACGGTGTCCCTAGCGACCCTCTACTAGACTAGCTCGTTAATCAAAGATGGTTAAGTTTCCTAGCCATAGACATGTGTTGTCATTTGATGAACAAGATCACATCATTAGGACAATGATGTGATGTACAAGACCCATCCGTTAGCTTAGCATAATGATCATTAAGTTTTATTGCTATTGTTTTCTTCATGACTTATACATATTCTTTTGACTATGAGATTATGCAACTCTTGGATACCGGAGGAATACCTTGTGTGCTATCAAACGTCACAACATAACTGGGTGATTATAAAGATAATCTATAGGTATCTCCAAAGGTGTTTTTTGGGTTGGCAAAGATCGAGATTAGGATTTGTCACTCAGAGTATCGGAGAGGTATCTCTAGGCCCTCTCGATAATGAACATCATGACAATCCTTGCAAGCAATGTGAGTAATGAGTTAGTTACGAGATGGCGCATTATGGAACTAGTAAAGAGACTTTCCAATAACGAGATTGAACTAGTTATGAAGATACTGACGATCGAATCTCGGGCAAGTAACATACCGATGACAAAGGGAATGACGTATGTTGTCATTATGATTTGACCAATAAAGATCTTCGTAGAATATGTAGGAACCAATATGAGCATCTAGGTTCCACTATTGGTTATTAACTGGAGAGGTGTCTCGGTCATATCTACATAGTTCTCAAACCCGTAGGGTCCGCACGCTTAACGTTCAATGACGATTTGTATTATATGTGTTATGTGATTTGGTGACCGAATGTTGTTCGGAATCCCGGATGAGATCACGGACATGAATAGGTGTCTCGAAATGGTTGATAGGTAAAGATTGATATATTGGATGATAGTATTCGGACAACGGAAGTGTTTCGGAATGTATCGGGTACATATCAGAGTATCGAGGGGGGTTACCAGAAACCCCAGGGGAAGATATGGGCCATAGGAGGGAGGCAGACCAGGCCACAAAGGGGTGGCGCGCCCCCCACAAGTAAGGAGGCCAAATAGGACTAGGAAAGGGGGCGGCACCCCCCTTTCCTTCTCCCCATCTCTCTCCTTCCCCCTTTTCCCCCTCCGGTAAAAGGAAAGACGGATCCTACTACGAGCCCAAGTAGGATTCCTCCTACTTGGGCGCTCCTAGGGCCGACCTCCTCCCCCTCCCTCCTTTATATACGTGGGGAGGGGGCGCCTACAACACACATCAATTGTTCCAAGCCGTGTGCGGCACCCCCCCTTCACAGTTTACGCCTCCGGTCATATTCACGTAGTGCTTAGGCGAAGGCCTGCACAGATCACTTCACCATCAGACAACACGCCGTCGTGCTGAAGGAACTCTCCCTCAACACTTTGCTGGATCAAGAGTACAAGGGACGTCCTCGACATGAACGTTTGCAGAACTCATAGGTGCCATACGTTCGGTGCTTGATCGGTTGCATCGAGAATACATTCGACTACATCAACCGCATTAAGCAAACACTTCCGCTTTCGTTCTATGAGGGTACATGGACACACTCTCTCCCTCTCATTGCTATGCATCTCCTAGATAGATCTGGCGTGAGCGTAGGAAATTTTTGAAATTGCATGCTACGTTCCCCAACAGTGGTATCAGAGCCAGGTGTATGCATAGATGATATGCACGAGTAGAACACAAAGAGTTGTGGGTGGTGATAGTCATACTCCTTACCACCAATGTCTTATTTTTATTCGGCGGTATTGTTGGATGAAGCGCCCGGACCAACCTTACATGACCATGTTCATGAGACCGGTTCCACCGACAGGCATGCAACTTGTTTTGCATAAAGGTGGCTAGTGGCTGTCTATTTCTCCAACTTTAGTTGAATCGAATTTGTCTACGGTCGGTCCTTGTTGAAGGTTCAAACAGCAAACTTGAAGAAACATCGTTGTGGTTTTGATGCGTAGGTAAGAACGGTTCTTACTAGAAGCCCGTAGCAGCCACGTAGAGGACATCTAACTTGTGTTTGCAGGGCATGTGGTGATGTGATATGGTCAAGGCATGATGTGATATACTTTGTTGTATGAGATGATCTTGTTTTGTACAAGTTATCGGCAACTCGCAGGAGCCTTATGGTTGTCGCTTTATTGTATGAAATGCAATCGCCTTGTAATTGCTTTACTTTATCACTATGCGTCAGCGATTGTTGTAGAAGCAATAGTTGGCGAGACGAGACGACAACGATGCTACGATGGAGATCAAGGTGTCAAGCCGATGACGATGGAAATCATGACGATGCTTTGGAGATGGAGACCAAAGGCACAAGATGAGGATGGCCATATCATGTCACATATTTTGATTGCATGTGATTTTTATCTTTTATGCATCTTATTTTGCTTAGTACGACAGTAGCATTATAAGATAATCCCTCGCTAAAAATTTCAAGGTATAAGTGTTCTCCCTGAGTATGCACCGTTGCGACAGTTCATCATGCCGAGACACCATGTGATGATCAGGTGCGATAAGCTCTACGTTCACATACAACGGGTGCAAGACAGTTGTGCATGTGCAGAATACTCGGGTTGAACTTGACGTGCCTAGCATGTACATACATGGCCTCGGAACACTAGAGACCAAAAGGTCGAATGTGAATCATATTGTAGATATGATCAACATAGAGATGTTCACCATTGAAAACTACTCCATCTCACGTGATGATCGGACATGGTGTAGTTCATATGGATCACGTGATCATTTAGATGACTTGAGGGATGTCTATCTAAGTGGGAGTTCTTAAAGTAATGTGATTAATTGAACTTAATTTATCATGAACTTAATCCTCATAGTTTTTTGCATATGTATGTTGTAGATCAATGGCCCGTGCTACCATTCCCTTGAATTTTAATGCGTCCCTAGAGAAAGCTAAGTTGAAAGATGATGGTAGCAATTACACGGACAGGGACCGTAACTTGAGGATTATCCTCATTGCTGCATAGAAGAATTATGTCCTGGTGACAAGCCCCCTCCCGCTAATGTAGATGTGTTGAACGTCTGGCAAACGCAGTCGGATGACTACTCTATAGTTCAATGTGCCATGCTTTACGACTTAGAATCAAGACTTCAAAGATGTTTTGAATGTCATGGACCATATGAGATGTTCCAGGAGTTGAAGTTAATATTTCAAGAAAATGCCCGAGTTGAGAGACATGAAGTCTCCAACAAGTTCTATTGCTGCAAGATGGAGGAGAATAGTTCTGTCAGTGAACACATACTCAGAATGTCTAGGTATCGTAACCACTTGACTCAGCTAGGAGTTAATCTTACAAATGATAGTGTTATTGACAGAGTTCTTCAATCACTTCCACCAAGCTACAAAGGCTCGTGATGAACTATAATATGCAAGGGATGGATAAGAAAATTCTCGAGCTCTTTGCTATGCTCAAAGTTGCGGTGGTACAAATCAAGAAAGAGCATCAAGTGATGATGGTTAACAAGACCACTAGTTTCAAGAAAAGGAGCAAGGGAAAGAAGGGGACTTCAAGAAGAATGGTAAGCAAGTTGTCACTCCCGGCAAGAAGCCCACGTATGGACCCAAGCCTGAAACTGAGTGCTTCTACTACAAAGGGACTGGCCACTAGAAGCGGAACTGCCCCAAGTATTTGGCAGAGAGAAGGATGGCAAAGTGAACAAAGGTATATTTGATATACATGTTATTGATGTGTACCTTACTAATGCTCGTAGTTGCGCTTCGGTATTTGATACTAGTTCTGTTGCTCATATTTGCTACTCCAAACAGGGGCTACGGATAAAATGAAGATTGGCTAAGGACGAGGTGACGATGCGCGTCGGGAATTGTTCCAAGGTCGATGTGATCGCCGTCGACACGCTACCTCTACATCTACCTTCGGGACTAGTTTTAGACATGAATAATTGTTATTTGGTGCGAGCATTGAGCATATACATTATATCTAGATCTTGTTTGATGTGAGATGGTTATTCATTTAAATAAGAGAATAATGGTTGTTCTATTTATATGAGTAATATCTTTTATGATCATGCACCCTTGAAGAGTGGTCTATTTTTGTTGAATCTCGATCGTGGTGATATACATATTCATAATATTCATGCCAAAAGATGCAAAGTTGATAATGATAGTGCAACATATTTGTGGTGCTGCCGTTTAGGTCATATTGGTGTAAAGCGCATGAAGAAACTCCATGCGGATGGACTTTTGGAATCACTTGATTATGAATCATTTGATGCTTGTGAACCATGCCTCATGGGAAAGATGACTAAGACTCCATTCTCCGGAACAATGGAGAGAGCCACTAACTTATTGGAAATAATACATACTGATGTATGCGGTCCGATCAGAGTCTCACAATGGGTATCGTTATTTTTTGACCTTCACAGATGATTTGAGAAGATATGGGTATATCTACTTAATGAAACACAAATCCGAAACATTTGAAAAGTTCAATGAATTTCAGAGTGAAGTGGACAATGATCCTAACAAGAAAATAAAGTTTCTACGATCTGATCGTGGAGGCGAATATTTGTGTTACGAGTTTGGCTTTCATTTAAAAACAATGTGGAATAGTTTCACAACTCACGCCACCTGGAACACCACAGCGTAATGGTGTGTCCGAACATCGTAACTGTACTTTATTGGATATGGTGCGATCTATGATGTCTCTTATCAATTTACCACTATCATTTTTGGGTTATGCATTATAGACATCTGCATTCACGTTAAATAGGGCACCATCTAAATCCGTTGAGACGACACCGTATGAACTATGGCTTGGCAAGTAACCTAAGATATTGTTTCTTAAAGTTTGGGGTTGTGATGCTTATGTGAAAAAGCTTCAGCCTGATAAGCTCGAACCCAAATCGGAGAAGTGCGTCTTCATTGGATACCGAAAAGAAACTATTGGGTACACCTTCTATCACAGATCCGAAGGAAAGATCTTTGTTGCTAAGAAACAGGAACTGTTTCAGAATGTATCGGGTACATATCGGAGTACCGGGGGGTTACTGAAACCCCCAGGGGAAGATATGGGCCATATGGGCCATAGGAGGGAGGCACACTAGCCCACAAAGGGGTGGCGCTCCCCCCACAGGGAAGGAGGCCGAATAGGACTAGGAGAGGGGGCGGCGCCCCCTTTCCTTCTCCCCGTCTCTCTCCTTCCCCCTTTTCCCCCTCCGGTAAAAGGAAAGGGGGCAAATCCTACTAGGAGCCCAAGTAGGATTCCTCCTACTTGGGCGCGTCTAGGGCCGGCCTCCTCCCCCTTCGTCCATTATATACATGGGGAGGTGGCTCCTACAACACATATCAATTGTTCCAAGCCATGTGCGGCTCCCCACTCCATAGTTTACGCCTCCGGTCATATTCACGTAGTGCTTAGGCGAAGCCCTGCGCGGATCACTTCATCATCACAGTCACCACACCGTCGTGCTGACGGAACTCTCCTTCGACACTTTGCTAGATCAAGAGTTCAAGGGACGTCATCGAGCTGAACATGTGCAGAACTCGGAGGTGCCGTACGTTCGGTGCTTGATCAGTTGGATCAAGAAGATGTTCGACTACATCAACCGCATTAAGCAAACGCTTTCGCTTTTTGTCTATGAGGGTACATGGACACACTCCCCCCTCTCGTTTCGATGCATCTCCTAGATAGATCTTGCATGAGCGTAGGAAGTTTTTGAAATTGCATGCTACGTTCCACAACAAGCCTTACCGACGTGCAGAAGATTGAGGGGAGTACTAGAAAGATACAATAAAAAGCACAAGTCAAAATCAAGACTAGGATGGGGTTGCCTACCCGGCGCTCGTCGAAATCATGCACCTTGGGGACGGTGTCGAGGCAGCATCGCGCGTCCTCTTCGTGCCCTGGCACTCGCAGATGGCCCACAAGTATAGGGAATCAATTGTAGCCTTTCTTGATAAGTAAGAGTGCCAAACCCAACGAGGAGCTAAAGGTAGAATTTATATTCCCTTCAAGTTCTATCGATCACCGATACAACTCTACGCGCACTTAACATTCGCTTTACCTAGAACAAGTACGAAACTAGAAGTACTTTGTAGGTGTAAAGGGATAGGTTTGAAAGATAATAAAGAACATGTAAATAAATTCTAGGGGCTGTTTAGATAAAAAAATAATTAAGTTAGTTCTAGTAGAGAGCTTTTTGTCACAAGAAAGTCATTTGTCCCTGGGCAAACGATAACTAGATCGGTAATCATTATTGCAATTTTATATGAGGGAGAGGCATAAGCTAACATACTTTCTCTACTTGGTTCATATGCACTTATGATCGGAACTCTAGCAAGCATCTACAACTACTAAAGATCATTAAGGTAAAATCCAACCATAACATTAAAGTATCAAGCCCTCTTTACTCCCATAGGCAAACAACCTACTTACTCAGGTTTGTGCTTCTGTCAGTCGCGCCACCCACCATAAGCGAATCATGAACATACACTGGTACAGCAAGGTGCTATACACACGATTTTTAACCCCTTTCCGTGATGGCATTTTGAACCGTCGCCAAGTGAGTGACTGTGATAGGGGGGTCCTTCCCACACAACCCAGAAACCGTCGAGGATATTGAGCCATGATGCAGAGGCATTGCCAAATGTAATCGTATGTGATGCAGCACACACTAATTTCTTTTGCACATGTCGGATTGATGATTAAACGTTTCTAATGACGCGGTAAAACCAAATGGTGTGTCATAATTAACCGCCTGGGAAACAGCGTGTAAGGCACACGGGGCAACATATGAACTGTGTGTGATATGTGCCCCATCGCACACGAGTTTTCTACGGAACCCGCCTGCCATGCAATACTCCATCGCACATGTTTTCCAACAATTACCGTGTGCGATAATGTTCTATCACAAACGGTTCATGAGTCCCTTCGCACACATACAAGTGCTGCAAACCGTTTGTGATTTGTTGTGTAACACTGACGGTTGCGGCAAGAGTGACGTGTGCTTTTCGTTTGGGATCCCACACCTTTCCTGAAAAATTTATGACTGGGATTGTATTTTACATTGGGCATGGTTTACTTCGAGCTCTCGTGTGTGATAACGTGATATCACAAACCGTTCCGGAGCCCCTACGCACACGTAGTAGTGCTGCAAATCGTTTGCGATATGCTATGTATTACTGATGGTTCCGCTATGATTGACATATGCTTTCCGATGTGGATCGCACACACTCAATTAGTTGAACCATGTGTGAAGTAATTGCCAGGTTGAAACAAAAATATCCCATTTGAATTGGCATGCAAAAAAGCAAATTCGCCACAATATTCAGTAGAACAAATAGTGTCCATAGGAAGAACATTCATCAAATTTCGCAACAATTGCAATTGAACAAATGGTAGCTAAATTCCAATGATTTGTCGACACATATATGCATTACATAATAAATCATAGTGTACAAAATACGAACACCTCATCAGATGAAAAATAGTGGATCCATGTGTATATGTTTAGCAGCTAACTCTTACTCAATGTTTCAGGGGAAGGCATGCTGAAATCTTCATTATCACCAGTGGGATTGATGTAGTGATTCAGGAAGAAGTCGCTGATAAATCTCCAAACCATCACCAATTCACCAGCGGGGAGCGGTTCAGGGGTCATCGGTTCTAACTGGAGTAGAAGATATTAATTAGGATAGACTTACTAGTACTAATTCGCGAGCATCTTCACAACTATCAGCAGATTTGCAGATGGAGATCATGTGTCTGCAAACATAGTATCCACAATGCTTGGTCGCTGCTTGTTGCTGAGGACACTGATTTTTTTGTATAGAATTAGTCATGTATTTGTCCTGTTAGCAACAACCTAACCGGTGTTAGATGTATTTTTTTTTCTTTCGACGGAAATAGAAAGAGGTTCATTTAGAAGCTTGGACATTTGAATAGCGTAAGAAAAGGTATTTGTAGACTATTCGATACATTTTCCAAAAATAACGGATTTCGGTGTGTTACCGGAGAAATGATCTCGTGCTGCAGAGATAGTTCCCTCTTGAACAAGTTCCCTGGTTTAGTTTTCCACAATGCGAGCACACTGCAAATGAAGATGAATTTTGACAACATTAATTATTGAACCAGATATGAATGCAAATTAATTTCAACATCATAGAATTCAATACCTATCCACGAATTGATGAAGATACGTCAGATGCTGAGCGTTTGTTGACTCTTTGAGAGAATCCATGTAGTAAATTGTGTTCTTGTTTGGAACAACGAATACCAATATCTAGTGATTGCTACATTTAAGAAAGCCATGAACTTACGAATTACGTCAAAATCTGAAAGAAAATCAGTGTACGCATGGTTGTTTACTTGACTTACCATTCATGATATGGCCAGAGAAATGATTCTGCATGGGACGTGTTTTCAAAGATACAGACGACCGTGTTAATGGCCCCGTCCTGTAGGTCCTTACCATCTGATGTTGTGCAATTTGCTAATGCAGGATCTATGAAATACACACTCTCCCTTTTTCTTCTCTGCGTCTTCAATCCCCTAAGAGGAGTAAAATGCAGTTAGCTATTTATCATTTACAACCTTGTATGGGGAAGTTGATCAGAGTTTATTAAGTACTTACAAAATTTGGCATCTAACAAGAGTGGCATCGAGCTCGTTGAAGTTAAAAAAGGGATGTAAGTCCTTGAAACTCACACTGATGGAACCAGCATCATGACGGAAATGATCTCTGTTGTAGTGGACTAGCAGAACATGATGACCTGCTGACATTTGATCCATGCAATATTTATGTAACTCACGGCAACTGGAGCTGCACTCATCAAAGTATTCGCCAAAAAGAAATGGCTGCCCATGGACATAATTGCGTGCTTCAAGTACGTCTCCCTTATTTTTAGCAAGCTGCAAAGATATTTCTTCATCATCCATGCCGTCAGAAATAATATTACTCCCTGATTCGAACAAATTGTTGTTAATTTGGTTCTGGGCG
This sequence comes from Triticum dicoccoides, assembly GCF_002162155.2. Lineage (NCBI taxonomy): Eukaryota > Viridiplantae > Streptophyta > Magnoliopsida > Poales > Poaceae > Triticum > Triticum dicoccoides. The sequence continues at coordinate 297,954,418 of NC_041382.1, read as the reverse complement.
ATTAGTGCTTTATGTAAGAGGCAATTGTGCTCTTTCCTCGTCACTCTCACGGTGCGCTTCCTCGCGGGTGCGGCCTTTTTGGCCGCTTCCTTCTTGGTACTTGAAGCACTTCTGGTACAACGTCTAGTTGGCTAAAAGGTAGACTACCGAGCAGGGAAGCTTCGATAGACCACTTAGCAGACAATTTAGCTATGCTGGACCGCTGACCTGGCGGTGCTGTTGTGACGGACTACTGGTTTGTACAAGCAGAGGCATAGGACTACTGACCATGCGTTGAAGCTATGTTGGGTTTTTGCGCAGGTGGTGCCAACTTGTCGGTGTGCTGAGGAGGCTGTGCCAACGCGTTGGTTTGCTGAGCAGGAAGTGCTAACGCATTGGTATGCTAATCACACGGCTGCAGACCGACAGACTGATGAGAAGTCGGTTTTGGACCTACAGACTGCTTCACAGGCGGTTCCGAAGCATCAGACTGCTTAGCAGTCTGTTCCACCAGCTTGGTCTGCTGAGCATGTACTGCAGCTGGGTTTTCCCCTGCTACTTCGGCGGTCGACATCTGAACCGATGTTGTGTCTTTAGAAGTTGTAGGCCTTGCCACTAGCTTCTCTGGGGAAGACGATGACATTGCCTGTACGGAACAGAGTCAGGCCGACGGATCACAGGCTAATACATCAGCCGTCGGATTATGAGTATTAGGTTCTTTAGGGGAAGCATGCGAGAGCTGTTGTGGCAAGGAGAGCGTAACCGGTTGAGGGGCGACATTGGTTGCTCTTGGCGGGGCTTCAGGGATCTCATCCATGAACTCTATTTCTGTTCAAGGTCACTAGATGTGATGTAATAGTGTTTTTCCCAAGGTCCTTTGCTCATAAAAGTTTCGTAGGATATTCTCCAGGGAAAATTCATTGAATCCAGGCTTTACTTCGGTCACATAGCACTTCACACAGCCCGACTTCAATGGGAAATTGTCCAACCAGAGGCCCTCTTCTAGGAAGGGTGGGAAAACCCAGGATGTTGCACATTTTAATGTACCTTCATAATGTGTAAGCACGCCCTTTAGTCTGTCTTTCATTCCAGATAGATCAGATATAGCATCATCATGAGTAGCTGCAGTCTCAGTGTCGCTGGGGTGAGCTGATGCATGGCTGCTCATGTGCGGTGTTGTCGCGCAATAACCAGCATCCTCCATGCTCGCCTCCCCTCCCTTCTGCTGGCTATCTATCAGTGTTAGAGTCTTCTGCATCATCATTGACTCCTCAATATCCTTTTGAACAGTCGGATACAAGTCCTTATTAAACCTTCCAAACAATTCATTCTTCTTCATTTCACTCCTCGCTTTTTTATGCTGAGCCTCTCTTCTTTGCTGAGTGTGGAAGCCCTCTTGTGCGGGACATTAACACCTATACCCCTTGCACGGTGAGGGGGCTCTCTTGTTTCTAGAGCATCAGACAGAATGGCACATGGCCTTGAGTTCCTATAGAACCTTCTAGGGATCTTGGAAACCTTTAACATCACGTGATAGAGTTCTGCATCATGTGAGTTTTAAAAGTAATAAGTTCCGTCATCACGCCTCCTTGCACGTGCCCGCAAGTAGTCTCTAGCACTTTCGCCCCTGATTTCACTAAAGGGTGATTTCCCACCCGCCTCTACTGCTTCTTTGTCCTCCTGGTCCCATATCGGTTCCATGCCATAGTATCCTGCCACACCCCACTACTGCAGGTTGTTGCTAACGCTACACTACGATCAGAGACCCTTTGACAAAATTGTGTGCGATGCATTAATCGCAAACGATGATGTAAAAAACCGTAAATAAAGATGCAAAACAATTGCGATGGCAGAACCATCAAACACGATTCCCATTTTAGTTGCGTGTGCTATGCAGGGCATACGGTTCAGTTCAATTAACTTTTTGCGATGAGGAAAAAAACAGAAACGGGCAACCAGATGAAGGTGTGTGCAATATACGGCATACAGTTCACTCGGAGGAACTGTTTGTGATTAGGCAACACAAAAGAAATGGTCAGCCATATCAAGGTGTGTGTGATATACGACATACAGTTCACTTGGATGAACTATTTTCTTTGAGCCAAGAGAACAAAAACAATTAAATTTAACAAGATGTGTGTGATACACGGCAAACAGGTGTGTAGTCAGAAATGTGTGCGAAGACTGATAGTAACACAGGCAATTGCTGCTAATAAGACATGTGTGTTGTGCATTTGGATTGCTTACGGAACAAGAACATATATACACACACACACACACTTATAAGGACATGGTTGCATAACCAAATTAAATATCCAATTACATAGGTGGCTACTACACACAAGACATTTGCACAAAACCAAAGTAAACTATTACCACTACAAAAAAATACACTTCTGTGATGATACGTGTTTGTCACAGTAGGTCACATTTTCTGTCATGTATGTACATCCATGACGATTTTATGAGAGAATCATGATAGTCATACATGTGCAGTCCTAGAAGTGTTCCATGACAATACCAAAATTATCATCACAGAAGTGTTCACTTCCATGACGATAAATGACGCATCATGGAAGTGCTTTCGTCAATGGTAACCGACACATGGCATCAATCGTAATGGGTCATCGTTAAGCTATTGGGTCCGGTTTTGGATTCGATAACCCGTTAACAGCCGGACCAATGGGGATTTTCCACGTGTAAAAATCTCATTGGCCGAAAGAAACACGTGTCAGCTCGTCATTGGGTCAGATAGGCATCTATGATATGTCGACACGTGCGACGGCCCACCACTGGCCCATTTAGCTTACAAAGGCCAGCCCGTTTGACTTGGTCAAAAGTTAGCGGGCCGGCCATGAAAATCCTGTTAACGATATGTTCGCAAATAGCCCATTTTATGGCCTAGTAACTCACAGCCCATTAGGGCCTTCCCGAAATCGGTCCAACAATGTCAAGTGGGTCGTCGAATATAACACCAGCCCATTTCACTTTCGGCCCATGTATGGCCTGCGGCGTCTTTCGGCCCATATGAGGCCTTTCGTATCTTTAGGCCCATTAGTGGCCCACAATGACTCTAGCCCATAATGAACAGTAAATTTCTTTGTAACCATTATCGGCCCATGATTCACATGGGCTGTTTCCAGCCCGTGTTAGCTTTTGGCCTACTGACGGTCCATATGTTCTTGGGCTCCTTTCCGGCCCTCGATTACTTTCAGCCCGTTACTGGCTTGTTCCCCTAATGGGCCAAATTTGGCCCGTGGAAAGAATCGGCCCGTTTGTAGCATGTTAACCCGTTGCACCGTTTCCAGCACATCCTATATTCTGGCCCATTAATGACCCATTATGCCTGTGACAGAATTACGCCTTTGCTATCCTCCGGCTTGTTAACGGCCCGTTTCCATGCTGGGCCGATACCATTTATCTGACAGCCCGAGGCCCAACGATTCTATGGCCCTTTGGAGGCCCATTTATCCGACGGCCCGTAGGAGGCCCATGGATCCTACGGCCTGTAGCAGGGTCGCGGTTACCATGGTCGGTATATGGCCCATGGTTGTTGCGGCCACTAGCAAACTAGGGAAAAAGAAGACTAGGAAATAAATAAGCCCAAAACTAACGTTAGGCTATTAAGGTGATTCCACAGATTACATCCACTAGGAATCAAAGATCGCCACCAGTGCAAATATAGGGAACACCCTACACTACACAAAAATGGCTTGTCGTTTTCTTCAGCCGGTGGCTACACGTTAAGAACAAATTTTGTATCGCAACAAAACAAATTATAACCATAAAACAAAAGGAAGGTTGGCATAAAAGTTAACAGTCTGGCAGATAAATGCACCACCAGAAGTTCAGAAGCTCAGTTCCTTTGACCTGACTGTTACGTTTCCATATTGTATTGTCCGATGGACCACCATAACCTTCGCTTTCATTTCTCCTAGACTCCTGAACAACGTAGAAAATGGCTGATAGTATGGTTTCAAAACCATGCATATCTTGACGACATCGAACAATGGTTGTCCTTGTTTCACAAAGGGTCTCTGTTAAGGAATGGACTTGTGTCTGGAGTGCATATATATAACATTGTTTTGAGCTTGCATATCTTGATCATGAGGCAATTTGGACGAGATTGCCTTAACAACCAACCCAGTATTACGTAGGAACGTGCTTTGGCACTGTTAGTGGACAGGTACTGACCCACTGCAGCAAGAGCTGACATTGCGGTTATAGTTGCCTCGTCACCTTCAGAAGGTGGCGGTTCCTCCATTTTTTCCATAGCTTGCTGAAATGTTGAGTTTTTACATTAGTAGTACTAGAACATAAGATATTAAGGAGGCAGCAAAACCAAACAAAATAGCTTTGGTCTATATATAGAATTTATTCTGGTGAACCCATGTAAAATATTAGTTGTATTTTACTGCAAAGTACATAATAAAACCAGGTTCCAAACATATGAACATGTACCATGGCTAATGTATTGTCTATTTCTTCACATTTTATTGACAGTTAAGGATAGACAAAGTTTATAATACGGTAAGCATAGTATGACATCATTCATATCACAAAACAATCGAGAACAGACAAATAGGCAATTGTAACGTTGTGTGGGCAAGTCCAGCACGGAACTAGATTACAGATCAAGATCAAAGGAACATCACTCCTCTCTTTTAAACCTTGTAATTTGCAATGATACGCTAAGACAATTGTGTATCAAATTTAAAAGAGTAATAGACATTGGCTGCAAACCATGTAGTTCAATGCACAAGTCAGAGTAAGTAGTAGTTAAAATGCATGAGGATTAAGGACTTACAACAGCGGCTTTGACTGGTGTAGTCATGCCCTTCAACTTGCTGGTGTGACAGTCCTTGAAGATTTCCCCAACATTTGGTTCAGGTACTTTTTGGTCCTTGCGGCTTTCCTCTGCATTTGGAACAAGTTAATATAGATCTGCTAATATAGTACAGCGAAAAGAGTGAAATAGCAGCTAATTACAAGAGCCACACAGTGTGCAATATAGCTATGAGATCCTGTCTTCTGTTGGAATTTCACTTTCATACGGTTGGCCTTGTTCTTTGAATAGTTCACCTACAAGAAGATAGATTTGTGAGGCACATGCGTAAATAGGACTTCAACATGTGATCTGATCACATATATATAATGTACCTGATACTTTGGATCACACAGTGTTTAACGAGGCCTCTCCAGTCTTCATCCGATATATTTTCCACTGGAGATGTTTGCGCAAGTTTACTATTAGCCTTGCTTTCAAAGTGAGTTTGCCTCAAGTTATACCGATACTGCTGCAGAGCAGATTTGAAAACATGGGTGTAAGCTTGTCAGGTTGCATCATCTTGGCTATCCAACTTGAACCTTATCTCTTGAAAATTATGGGAGTCTCATTATCAACAACCTATAAAGTATGGGACAGAGCAAGATGATATTACTAGTTTCCATACATAACCATACTTATAGATAAATGGTTGAGGAAGGTGTTGAACTGGGTTTCGTCTTTGTCATTCCTATACTGAATCCATGTTGGGAGGATACATACATGACACCTAACAGCAACCGCTGCCTCTAATACTAACTTGGCTAACTCTGTAACATCACGTGGCCTTTTTAAACCTACCTCAAAATGGATCTCCATTCTTCCTGCTCTAGATTTAGTTAACCTATCGAGCATTATCCCTGATGTTTGTTTCCTCTTGTGCCTAGGTGCTAGTCCAACAAGGAACATAGGAAGTGTTAGTGTACATCAAACTATGAGGCTACATATAAAGAAGCATGCAACTATAACTTGACTCCAGCAACTACCTTCTTGCTATTGAAGCTCACAAAGTTCATATGATTTGGCTAACTCGTCTTGTGTCAAGAGTGCTTCGGAAGTAGTGTTAGGTGGAAAGGGAGCTTGGGAACGTGGTGCTAACTGAGTTGACCAACGAGTAACTCGTGTAGCTGGTGGTACTGTGGAAGGTGTTGCAACAACTAGGGATGTCTCTGCTTATTTGGTGGGAGCTATTGGTTTCTGTTTGGCACGTTCTGCAGCTCGTGTACCACGAGATAACCTATTTGTACAATTTTTCACTAGACTTAGACCTTCTGTTGCACCATCAATACCAGGAGAATCTGCAGGATTCTTCTGCTTCCCTTTCCATGTCATTATGTGTTCCTTCCTCTTTCTCTCTACCATGTTAAGTCAAGCCGACAAGAAAAAGGAATAACAATTTAGTACTTGAGAACAAATTGATGTGTGATACAGACGAACTGAACTTTGATGTTAGAAAATGACATGATAGGAGGATGTAATAAGTACGAAAAACAGGATTGCATGAGATAACCAGAACTATTATGTGTAAACTAAGCAAAAGACATTTCACTAAATTAGTAGTAATGTAATCGAAGGTAGACACCATATGAAATATGCTACAAATATCGCTTGGCCAAGTTAACGGTGTCTCGTTAGAACTGGCATTTAAACAAATGCGAAGCAGTACAAGAAATATATCATATGAAAGATGCAAACAACATCACACTACCAAGTTAAAGGCCTCTCGTCGTTAGAGCCATTGCATATTCATAGCTTATGATGTGCAAACTAAGGAGAAGGCATTTCAACAAATTAGAAACAATGAAAGCTAGACACCATATGAAAGATGCAACGAAGATCACTCTACCAAGTTAAAATGGTCTCGTCATAAGTGCCAATTCAACAAATTAGAAGTAGTACAAGCTAGAAAAGAGTGCGAGATGTAAGCTATATCACACTCCCAAATCAAACGTGTCTTGTGATAAGTGATTGTTGCGGGTTACACAACAGTAGTACTATGATGTAACAACATGGTGTGATAGACAAATATTGTATGTTCTTAGGAACACGTGTCTTATTCACAAGTATAATGTGTAAAGTAAGAAGCTCGAATTCAACAAAATTAGAAGCAATACAAGCTAGACATCATACATAACATGCAACCACATATAACAGTGCCAAGTGAGAGGGAGCACCTGTGATGGTGCACTAGGGGAGACGTGCTCATCATCAACACAGCGACGTTGAGTGTCTATGCATGTGTTGTCTTGCAAATCTTCTTGGGGGGGTGGCGGAGTAGAATCTGTAGAGGCCCTCCGTTTGGAAGGAGCACCTTTATCCGCTGCCTTGCTACTTTCCTTCTGATTTATTTAATTTGAATTGTCAAGTAAAACCAACAAGAAAAATTAATAAAATTCACTCTTCGGAACTCATTCGTGCATGGTACTAACAATCACTACTTTGATGTAAGGAAAACACATGATACCAGGATGGAATATGTATGAAAAACATGACGGCATGGCATATTCACAACTGTTTGTGTAAACTAAGCAGAAGCCATTTCAACAAATAAGAAGCAATGCAAGCTAGACACCACATGAAAGATGCCCAATATGACTCTGCCAAGTTAAAAGCGTCGCATCATAAATGGTGTTTCAACAAATTAGAAGCAACACATGCTATAAATCATATGAAAGATACAACTAATATCACACTTCATATACTAAAGGTGTTTCATCATATTGATTCAAGCGGGATACAAAAAAACAATAGTTTTATGTAACGACATGCTTAATAGACAGATGCACTATGTACTAAAAATAGGAAGGCATGTCACATTAACAGGTATAATGTATAAACTAAGCAGAATAGCACATGAAATTTAACCAGATTGGAAGAATTACACTCTAGACAACATATGCAACATGCAACAACATATCACGCTACCAAGTTAGAGCAAGGACCTGCGATGCTTGTGTAGGGGAAATGTGGTAATCAACTATAGAGCTATGTTCACTATCTTCATCTAGCCTTGTTGTTTCTTGAGAATCATGTCGAGAGGCTGACGCTGCATTCTTTAAATGAGGATCTTTACTCAGAGTAGACCACTCGCCTGACTGCCTCATCATTAGTGATTGATGAGGGATACACAAGAACATTAGTTTGATGTAAGAACATGGTTAATTAATAGACAAATGTACTAGTATGTACCAAAAACAGGAAGTCATGTCATATTCAAAGGTATAATGTGTAAGCTAAGTAGATGCAATTTAACCAAATTGGAAGCAATACAAGCTAGACATTCGGCTGGAGTGGTGAGCATGATCATCTAGGACCTGAGAGCCTGGTGGGAGGCGGGCTGCTTCGCCACCATCGTGGCCTTTTAGTTGGCTTCCAGGTGATGCATGTCTGTGTTGGGCTTGTCACTGGCTCGGCCAGTGCCCTAACTAGCTATTTGCCTTCTGGTGCTCCCGGCATGGTGGTTCATGTAAAAAATATATTTCCTTTTCATAATAAAGACCAACTTAGACCTTTCGAATACAAGCTATGCACAATATGCAACATGCAACCACATATGACACCGTGAAGTTAAAGGAGGCACCTGGGACGGTGGTTCATTGCAAGCGAGATCATCAACTCCAGACCTACGTTTATCGTCTCCATTTGCTGACACTACACCCTTTAAAGTGCTGAAACGTGTCTGGCCTAGCCGCGTATGAAGCTAGAGCGACTTCTCTCTTCTCTTTTATGCTTTTGTCAAGGCAAAGTCTAAAATACCCTTGCATAAAAATACAATAGTGAGAGTATGGGTGAAGTGTGTGCAGAACTAGTGCACTGTAAAAGTAGCAGATAGCAAGTGGCTGAAAAATAAATGATAGGAGACATATGATAGCTCTATAACATTGCATGGAAAACAAAAAATTAGATTCTACTCGGTATGATTTTGTAATATATGAGCACATGGATGGCTGGGAAATGCAGGTACTCCTCCAGCACACCACCACATGTGGTCCTATCAAAATAACAGTCGACTGAAAATAAATAGGTTAGTCGATTTTTTAATGAACCGTCTGATCTATAAGGAACGGGCAGATGGCCTTCGTCTAACTCCCGCCAGTCACTGTTGATGATCTTTATCGAACTGCCAGGGACCACCGGCTCAGACCCCTGCCCCGCCGCCCCACCCTCCCCTCGACCTCACACCACCGCCGTGCTTGGCAGCGCCCCCGGCCATCCCTTTAATCCCAACCGACCTCCAGATCGGGAGACAACATCTCTAGGCCCCACACGCCCCTAATATAAACACTTAGGCACTGCTTCCCCAGCGTAATAGGTGGACTAGCTCCTGTTACGCCGGGGAATGCTTTCTTTAATTGGGAATCAACTGACCAGGAATTGAAATCCAGGGGGTGACGGTCCTCTAGCTAAGGTGAAATAGTATCTGAGGAGAAACCTTGTGTATCGGGAGTTACTAGGAACATCTAGTATCAAGAAGAAGCGGTCAACTAGTGTCTTCTGTGGGATGAATACCGTGCAAGCATACACGTAAGATTTGCAAGAAAAAGGGAAGAGGAGTACCATTTCCGGTTGCCAGTGTTGTGTCCTCCATATGTCGCGGCGAGTTTCTTCTTTTTGCCGGGGAAACCGATGTTTTGGAGGAGGGTGCAGCCTTGGATGAACCCATGGCCAAATTATTGAATGTGTTGCCGTGGCCGTATGTCAGTGGAGGAGAAGCATAACCGAGGCAGCAAAGGACGGCGTAGCAGGAACAGCTCCGGTGCGGTGGACGGTGGCGAAGTTGGAGCGGCAGCGGTGAGGCGCAGGACGACATGGTTGAACTGGCTTGGTTACAGACAGCTTGGCCTCAGCTTCAACTACTAGCCGTGGAGGGCATTGCGGTTGAGGTTGCGGTGGACGACGACGTCGGGGTATTGGCTCCGGCGTGATGGAGGAGGGCGGCGGTTGATGGGTGGGATGGGGTGGCGGACGGAGGACGCCGGGGTTTCGCGGCTGGTCGAGAGGTAGTTTTGGCGCCCACGGAGTACGAATGGGGAATCATACGGGGGGTAGCCGAGCTAAGGAAGAACCATATTTCGGTCTGTGACGCGCTTGTTTTTGGCTTTTTTGAACAGATGGGACGCGCTTGTTCGAAATTTGGGGAAAGTACAAACATTGCCCCCCTCTTAAATTTTGGACCTACTTCAGGTCGGGGGTAGGATGGTAATCCCATATGTCCCAAATAGTGGGCGCGAGTGATTTCGTCCACGCGCATGTGTGCTTAGGCGTCCCTTGTGTATGAATGTTTTTCGGAGGCGGTTGCGTGGCATCTAGATGAAGCTACAAACCTACCCCGGTTTAGACCTTTGGTCGTCGGGCCGGTAGGTTTCATAGGTCGGAGTTAGAAAAGTAATTTCCTTCTACTACCAAACATTGGTCTCACGCGGTTTCGGGCAAGTAGAGGCTCTTTTGGCGCTTCGTTCGAAATTTTGAAACAGAAGCATTCATGTTTAGATTAGTCCTGAACTTTGAGGACCGACCTAAATAGATAACGTTAAATTTGACATTGTATGTTTGAAAACTCATTAAATTATCCGCATCCTTTTAAAATTTTGATACTTGAAAGTCCTATAACTACGATTATTTTGGAATGGAGGAGCTAAATTTGAATCTATTTTGTACACGACTATATATGCTATTATGTACAAAAGCAGGGAAAAGATTGGTGCCCCTATAATTTAGGTATGATTTACAAATGACATGATATCGAACTCAAATAATTGAATGGACTTCTTGTTGAATTCAAATTTTTTAAACCACCGTAAGTTGAATTCAAATGTATGCTAGTTCATAGTTAGCTATTTATAATGGTCATTGAGGGAGTCCTGGATTAGGGGGTGCCCGGATGGCCGGACTATACCTTCGGCCGGACTCCTGGACTATGAAGATATAAGATTGAAGACTTCGTCCCGTGTCCGGAAGGGACTGTCCTTGGCGTGGAAGGCAAGCTTGGCAATACGGATATGTAGATCTCCTACCATTGTAACCTACTCTGTGTAACCCTAGCCCTCTCCGGTGTCTGTATAAACCGGAGAGTTTTAGTCCATAGGACGAACAACAATCATACCATAGGCTAGCTTCTAGGGTTTAGCCTCTCTGATCTCGTGGTAGATCTACTCTTGTACTACCCATATCATCAATATTAATCAAGTAGGTCATAGAGTTTTACCTCCATCAAGAGGACCCGAACCTGGGTAAAACATCGTGTTCCCTGCCTCCTGTTACCATCCGGCCTAGACGCACAGTTCGGGACCCCCTACCCGAGATACGCCGGTTTTGACACCGACATTTGTGCTTTCATTAAGAGTTCCTCTGTGTCGTCACTTTTAGGCCTGATGGCTTCTCCAATCATCAACAGCGATGCAATCCAGGGTGAGACTTTTCTCCCCGGACAGATCTTCGTATTCGGCGGCTTTGCACTGCGGGCCAATTCGCTTGGTCATCTGGACCAGATCGAAAGCTACGCCCCTGGCCATCAGGTCAGATTTGGAAGTTTGAACTACACGACCGACATCCGCGGAGACTTGATCTTCGACGGATTCGAGCCACAGCCAAGCGTGCCGCACTGTCACGATGGGCATGATTTAGCTCTGCCGCCGAACAGTGCCCTGGAGGCCGCACATGTGTCCGCTCCAACCCATAGCTCGGAGCCGATCACACCAACCGAGGTTGGGTCGTTAGATACCGCCTCGGGGGCTGCAATCTCTATGGCGATTGAGCCGAACACCATCCCTATTCTCTGTGAGGCCCATGACTCCAAGGAGTTAGACTCCTCTCCAGACTCTGAGCCCTCCGCGCCCCGACCGATCGAACCCGATTGGGCGCCGATCATGGATTTCACCACCGCGGACATCTTTCAGCACTCGCCCTTCGGCGATATTCTAAATTCATTAAAGTCTCTCTCTTTGTCAGGAGAGCCCTAGCCGGACTATGGTCAGCAAGGTTGGGATGCGGATGATGAAGAAATTCAAAGCCCACACACCACCCACTTCGTAGCCACTGTCGATGATTTAACCGACATGCTCGACTTCGACTCCGAAGACATCGACGGTATGGACGCAAGTGCAGGAGACGATCAAGAACCAGCGCCTATAGGGCACTGGAAAGCCACCTCATCGTATGATATATACATGGTGGACACCCCAAAAGAAGGCAATGGCGATGGAACAGCGGAGGATGACCCCTCCAAGAAGCAGCCTAAGCGCCAGCATCAGCGGCGCCGCTCTAAATCCCGCCAGAACAAAAACGGTGATTCCGGCACGGGAGATAATAACACCCCGGACAGTGCCGAAGACAACCACCTCCAGCAAGATTCAACACAGGAGGATAGAGAAGCCAGCCCTCATGAGAGAGCGGCAGACAGAGAGGTCAAGGATGATAATTATATGCCTCCCTCCGAAGACGAGGCAAGCCTCGACGACGACGAATTTGTCGTGCCGGAGGATCCCGTCGAACAAGAACGTTTCAAACGCAGGCTTATGGCCACGGCGAGCAGCCTCAAGAAAAAACAGCAACAGCTTAGAGCTGATCAAGATTTGCTAGCCGATAGATGGACTGAAGTCCTTGCGGCCGAAGAGTATGAACTCGAACGCCCCTCCAAGAGCTACCCAAAGCTCATGTTGCTACCCCAATTAGAGGAGGAAGCACCTAAACCTACATCACCAGCGCATGATGCGGCAACCGGCCACCCTGTGGCCGCGACAAAGAGGCCTCTCGGCCCTCCACTCAAGCCGCACCCCGGTGCCGCTCAAAAAATACCAAGGCATGGGAAAATGCGCCAGACCTGCGAGACATATTGGAGGACAAGGCAAGGCAAACAAGATCGATCTACGGATCACGTGGGCGCCCCACGGCACGAGACAGTACTCGTCACGCCGGATACAGTAAATCCGACCGGGCTGAACACAGTAGACAAAGCTCGTTTGAGCTGTGTTGTGATATAGCCCAATACAGAGGCGCCGCACACCCACCATGCTTCACAGATGAAGTAATGGATCATCAAATCCCCGAGGGTTTCAAACCCGTGAACATCGAATCATATGATGGCACAACAGATCCTGCGGTATGGATCGAAGACTATCGCCTTCATATCCACATGGCCCGCGGTGATGACCTACATGCCATCAAATACCTCCCACTCAAGCTTAAAGGACTAGCTCGGCATTGGCTTAATAGCTTGCTAGCAGAATCAATTGGTTGTTGGGAGGACCTGGAAGCCGCATTCCTCGACAATTTCAAGGGCACTTATGTGCGACCACCAGACACCGATGACCTAAGCCACATAATTCAGCAGCCAGAGGAATCGGCCAGACAATTCTCGACACGGTTCCTAACCAAGAAAAATGAAATTGTCGACTGTCCGGACGCAGAGGCCCTAGCAGCCTTTAAGCATAACATCCATGACGAGTGGCTTGCATGGCACCTAGGACAGGAAAAGCCGAAATCTATGGCAGCCCTCACGACACTTATGACCCGCTTTTGCATGGGAGAAGTCAGCCGGCTAGCTCGCAGCAATAACATGACCAAGAGCCCTGGTAATTCGGATACCAAGGACAGCAGTGGCAGGTCGCGTCGCAACAAGCAAAAGCGCCACATTAACGGCGACAACGCTGAGGATACGACAGTTAATGCCAGATTCAGAGGCTCTAAACCCGGTCAGCGGAAAAATCAATTCAAAAGAAATACTCCGGGCCCGTCCAGTTTGGACCGAATACTCGATCGCTCATGCCAGATACATGGCACCCCCGAAAAACCAGCCAATCACACTAATAGGGATTGTTGGGTGTTCAAGCAGGCATGCAAGTTAAATGCCGAAAGCAGAGACAAGGGGCTGCATAGCGATGACGAGGAGGAGCCCCGGCCGCCGAACAACAGTGGACACAAAGGTTTTCCCCCACAAGTGTGGACGGTGAACATGATATACACAACCCACGTCCCTAGGAGGGAACAAAAGTGTGTGCTAAGGGACGTATACGCGATGGAGCCAGTCGCCCCAAAGTTCAACCCATGGTCCTCCTGCCCGATCACTTTTGATCGAAGGGACCACCCCACTAGCATCCATCATGGCGGATTCGCCGCATTGGTTCTAGACCCAATTATTGACGGATTTCACCTCACTAGAGTCCTTATGGACGTCGGCAGCAGCCTGAACCTGCTTTATCAGGATACAGTGCGGAAAATGGGCATCGATCCCTCGAGGATTAAACCCACCAGAACGACCTTTAAAGGCGTCATACCAGGTGTAGAAGCCAACTATACAGGCTCAGTTACACTTGAAGTGGTCTTCGGATCTCCGGATAATTTCCGAAGCGAGGAGTTAATCTTCGACATAGTCCCGTTCCGTAGTGGCTATCATGCACTGCTCGGGCGAACCGCATTTGCCAAGTTCAATGCGGTGCCGCACTATGCATACCTCAAGCTCAAGATGCCAGGCCCTCAAGGCCTCATCACGGTCAATGGAAACACCGAACGCTCTCTCCGAATGGAGGAGCATACGTCGACTATCGCAGCAGAAGTACAAAGCAGCCTCTCAAGGCAATTCTCTAGTCCGGACATTAAACGTCTGGACACTGTCAAGCGTGCCCGGAGTAACCTACACCAAGACCGCCCGGCACGTTCAGAGCAAGCGTAACAATGCGGCCACAACCCCAGCCCTTGCGAAGTTGCGAAACCAGTGCTGCGCGTACATAACTATGCTCTGGGAATACCATGGGCACAGGGGGAGGGGCACCATCATGGCACGCCCGAAACGCGGCTTAAACCGCACTAGGGGCTGCCGATTTCTTAATTTTCTCTTATTTTCAGGACTCCATTCTTCAAAAGGCTTCTCCGGCAGTATAATTGCCGCACAAACGATACACCCAGGGAAGCAGAAAGCTACGCCACGCTATGGAACTCTAAGGTGGTCTCTATAACGAGTAGTATACCAGTTTCACATGCCATTCCGCAGCTCGCCCCTAGAAAGGACATGTTAAATAGTCCCATCTTTTGCTTATTGCACTATTTGTATCGTTCTGCTTCGATCGCAGCTTTTTTAAATAAACAATGCATAGCTTCCGTCTATTATTGCATTACCTTTTTTTATGAATATATGTTCATTAATGACATGTTGCACCCATACACTTTGGTACGGCCAATACGCCAGGGGCTTAAGTACCCCACAATACGGTGTGAGAAGTCCGAACACTTTCACAAGTGCGGCACCCCGAACTTATAGCATTATATGCATCGACTCCGAATCATGTCTTGGGTCAATAGTTGGGTTTGCCTGGCTCCTATGTTTTGGTACCTTACATTCCGTTATATCGGCTAAGGTAGCACTAGGAGAACTACTGCGATTGTGCCCAGTTGAGCTGGGCTAAGCACCTCAGTAGAGAAAGCTAGAGCTGACCGTCATGATGAAGCGAGAGCTGGTCGCTGTTCGAGAGGTTTTCAAGTCCCTAAAGACTTATGCCGCTTAGAGCGAGGAGTCGGCTTTGTCCGTCCTAGGCGTGGATAGCGCCCCAAACTCGGTCTTCCGAACACTAGGGGCTTCGCCGAAATTTAAAATCATAGAACTCTATGGCTAAGTGAGAGTGTTCAAGCATTATAGTCCGATTACCTTGTTCGTTGTGTTGAGCGCCTCCCTCGAAGGACCCAAGAATGGGAAAAAGAGCGCTCATGTTTATCCTGAACACCCCAGCACTCGTGGCATGGGGGCAGAAGCCGACGACTTGCCGTCTCTCAAATTTGATAAACGACCGCAAAAAGGTAATATTTTAAATTCAAATGCGTTGCTTAGCGCATATGAACAAGTTTTCAGCGTACAGGATCACAAATACGAGTTTACTCAAAAATTACATCTTTGGAGCATTCATCCACTATAAGGCGGGCATCCTTCAGGACGCCCTCATAATACGCTTCCAGGACGGGATGCTCCTTGCCCGGCGGCGGCCCGTCCTTCACCAGCTTCTCCACGTCCATCTTGCCCCAGTGCACTTTAGCACGGGCAAGCGCCCTACGGGCACCTTCGATGCAGACGGAGCACTTGATTACTTCAAGCCGTGGACAGGCATCCACCAGCCGCCTCACGAGCCCAAAGTAGCTCCCAGGCAGAGCCTCTCCAGGCCACAGCCGAACTATGAGGTCCTTTATGGCCTGTTCGGCAACCTTGTGGAGCTCGACCATTTGCTTCAGCTGGTCACTCAAAGGCACCAGGTGTCCGGCCTCAGCATACTGAGACCAGAACACCTTCTCCGTCGAGCTCCCCTCCTCGGTCGGTAGAAGGCAGCGGCATCAGACGCACTACGGGACAAATCTGCGAATGCTCCTAGAGAGCTCCGGACTCGGGTAAGTAACAAGTAATTCACTTTCACGTGCTTGCTTTGCATAATGAATGCCTTACCCGCTGCTATCTTCTTCATATCTCCAATTTCTTGGAGGTCTTTCTGGGCTTCGGCCTTGGCAGACTTTGCGCTTTCGAGGGCTGCCGCAAGCTCAGATGCTTGCGTCTTCGAGTCAAGCTCCAAACTCTCATGTTTTTTCACAAGAGCCTGGAGCTCTTTCTGCACCTCCTCCACCCGCGCCTCATGCTTCCCTCTCTCTGTACGCTCCGCGTCCACTCTGTTTTCAGCCTCGGACAGCTCTTTCTTAAGGGTTGCCACCTCGGTCGTGGCCCCTATAATAGCACATTGATCCTGTCATTTTTTGCAACCACATCTTCTCTATATACTTGCGCAAGGTATTACTTACCTTCCTTCTCCTCGAGTTGCCTCTTGGCATGGCCAAGCTCGTTCTCGGACCGCGCGAGGTTTTGCTTCAGCGTCTCCACCTCCGTAGTCAGTGCGGCGGAGGCCAGCAGTGAAGCCTGCATACGCATATTGACTTGATTATGTTAGACTCCTGCGAATGTTATTGGATCCTCTATTCGTCTTTTCTTTCTGAACGCCAAACAGAGCATCAGGGGCTACTGTCTATGCGGTAATATTTTTTATTCTTTACTTACCTCAAAGCCTGTTAGAAAGCTGGCACAGGCTTCAGTCAGTCCGCTCTTGGCGGACTGAACCTTCTGGATCGCCGCACTCATAATAGTGCGGTGCTCCTCGTCGATGGAGGCGCCGTTAAGCATCTCGAGCAAATTATTCGGTGCCTCCGGTTGGACGGAGGTCACCGGCTCGGTAGGCTTGCTCCTCTTGGAAGGAGGCTGCCTACCGGAGTCTGGAACCGTTGAAGGTTCCAGCGTGGTGTCCGGCTCAAAGACGGACATAGAGCCCTTGGGGGTTCTACCCCCTTCATGACTGGAGTCTGGGAGGTCGCCTTGCGGCGCCTCTAGGGCCACCTCCTCCTGGCTTGGAACCTGTTGGGACAGCACCTCGGCATCGTCCGTTGGGTGGGGGGAGGTAGCCGTCGGAAGCGAATTCACATCCGACGAATCCAGGGAACCGCTCGACGACACGTCGAGCCGGTCTTTGGGTGGACTGCATAAACATGTTCCACATAAGGAAAAGTTATGCAATGGAGGAATACTATGAATCACTCTGGTATCCGGACACTTACGATTTCACCAGGGGCTTGGCCCTGTGCGGCCACTCCTCTTCGCCGTCGTCGGCGTTGGTGGAGCCATCCGGAGGAAGGGTTATCCCCTTCTTGGACCCTTCGGCCTCCCCAGTTGGGGCAGCCTTCCTTTTCTTCTCTCCCCCGCTGGAGGGGGAGAGGTCTCTTCTTCCTCCTCCTCGTCTTCACGGGAGGAGTGCGTCTTGGAGTCGTCGGATGATGAATCCGACACCCCCAGGCGCCGGGCACTCTTTCGAGTCCCCGTGGCCTTCTTCTTGGCCTTCTTCTCCGGCACCACATAGGGTGCCGGAACCAGCAACTTCGCCAAGCGAGCGTCCGCTGGGCCTTCGGGCAAAGGAGCTGGACAGTTGATCTGTCCGGACGTCTCCTGCCAATCCTGTCAAAGGTAAGGGAGCTTAGATCCCGCATGGAGTCAAACTATGAAAAACTAATACCCTGTAAAAGGTAAAAACAGCTTACCTCACGAGCGCGACGCTGCGTGCTGAATCCGCGATCCTCGGTAGTGGATGCGGGGGCCTCGGCGCCCTTGAAAAGCACCTTCCAGGCATCTTCGCACGTCGTGTCGAAGAGCCTTCTCAGAGTTCGGTGCTGCACCGGGTCGAACTCCCACAGGTTGAAAGCCCGTTGTTGACACGGGAGGATCCGACGGATGAGCATAACCTAGACTACGTTGACAGGTTTGAGCTTCTTGTCCACCAGGGTTTGGACGCATGTTTGGAGTCCGGTCTGCTCTCCTTCTTTACCCCACGACAGGCTCGTCTCTTTCCAGGAGGTGAGCCGCGTAGGGGGTCCGGATCGGAACTCGGGGGCTGTGACCCATTTAGGGTTGCGCGGCTCAGTGATATAAAACCACCATGATTGCCACCCCTTTAGGGACTCCACGAAGGAGCCCTCGGGCCATAGGATGTTGGGCATCTTGCCCACCATGGCGCCTCCGCACTCCGCCTGGGTGCCACGCACCACCTTTGGCTTGACATTGAAAGTCTTGAGCCATAGGCTCAAATGGGGGCGGATGCAGAAGAAAGCCTCGCACACGACGATAAACACCGAGATATTGAGGAGAAAGTTCGGGGCCAGATCGTGGAAATCCAGGCCATAGTAGAACATGAGCCCCCGGACAAATGGGTGGATAGGGAAGCCGAGTCCGCGGAGGAAATGGGGGAGGAACACCACCCTCCACTACTAGGAAAAGGCCTACTAATGGCGCACCGGTTTTGCCTACTAATGGCGCACTACCGGTGCGCCATTAGTATCACGCCACTAGAATTTTTTACTAATGGCGCACCACTGGTGCGCCATTAGTATCTGGTATGCTAATGGCGCACCAGGAAGTGCGCCATTAGTATGTAACACCATGCGCCATTAGTATGCCTCCCGGGGGGCCATATGTAACCATCTGCTTTGTCATACTAATGGCGCACTCTGTCTTGATGCGCCATTAGTATCCTTTGGCATACTAATGGCGCACCTTGTGGTGATGCGCCATTAGTATGAATATTTGGGTTTTTTTTACTTTTCTGATTTTCGCACATGTTACAAAATATATTATTGGACAGAATATAGAGAGCAGCACACAGCAACAACAAATTCATCGAATACAATAGAAGATTAGTCTCCGAATACAATTCATCATATTAGTCTCCGAATTCAAAAGACCGAACAAAGATAAAACATTACAAGTCTCAAGACTGCGAGTATCAAGTTTGTCTTCACATTACAAGTCGATATCGATCATCTAAACTACCATCACATAGAAGAGAGCTGCGGTCATCACGATGAGCATCATCGCGATCAAACTAGTCTTCATCCGGTTCCTCCAACGCTCCCTCCTCTCCCCGCTAGATAGCGGGCGTATCTAGATTGGGCCTCCGCCCTAGTGGTGTACCTTTGTAACTGTTACTGCTGAAACGGTGAACCTGTCTCCGACACTCCTCCCCGTCGTCGTAGACTCCGGGAACCTTACCCTTGTACACGACATATGACGGCATCTCTATGCACAAGCCAAACGACAGACAATACATAATCAATATGTAAGTATGCAACAAAAGGATCAGAAGAGAAAAGCAAGACATTAATAGCATGATTCATGGTCCTAGTAATAAATAGCATCGATTACATCTAAGTTGAACAACTGTCCAAACCAAAGAGACATACGAATTCATTAAAGTTTAATTACAACATGAGCCAATCAATGTTTCAGAACTACATATCACTACTTTCGACTCGACTCATCGGACAGGAGCGTGGATGAAGCCGCCGTCTGTCGTGATGGTCATGAAATCGCGGGCGTTGTCACCCTGCATTTGTAGCATTTCATCTATCTCACTATTGGACGGTTGATATCTGAGGAAGAACTGCCCCAAGGTATGAAGGACATCTTGAGTTGATGATGTCCTCAAACTCCGACTGGATGCGAAAGAATTCTTGTCTGAGGTCCGCGTCCTGGATTGCCGACAAGCTCGTGGCCCAATCTTTGAGATTATCTGGTAGCAGAAGGTGATGATTGTCCCTTACGATCGCCCGCATGTGATGGAGGGTGTAGTAGGCATCCTTCTGACCGCCAAGCGGCTACTTGACGTAGCAGAACTTCATATTGTTTGAGAACATGTGCTTGCCGTACTTACGAACTGCCCTGGTGAAGGTGCCTCCAGATTTGGCATAGCTGGGGAGAACATCATCAGGAACTTTCTTGACATTTGTGTAGTCTATCTTGGAGTTACAGTTCAGGTCTAAATACGTGGCCATGGAATATTTCGGGCTTAAGAGGATGAGTGTGCAATGTGTGTCACTTCACTGAACACGGAATGTTAGAAAAAAAAGAATGATCGCAATGTAAGAAATCATATGTTACGGGGCGGTTAAGGGATGACTTACTCGGGAAAGTAAGGCACAAGGAAGTTATCCTTATCTGCGTTTGCCAGAATGATGCCTTCGAGGTGTGAACTCGCAACTTGGTGGTCCCCAGCGCTGCTCAAGTGCTTGGCATGCATGTAGAAGGGTCGACTATCACGATGTCCGGGGTCTTGTCTCTAATGATCCGCATCTCCATACTCAGCGAAAACAGCCAAACGAAGGTGTAGTGCAGCGGATGAAGGTTAAACATAGAAAAGATGTTATCAAACCGCAGGATGATCGTACCCCCGATGTCTCCATCCACAAAGCCCTTGCCCTCTGGCACCTTGGCCACGAAAACCGGGTATGCCACATCCTTCTCTCTGAGACGCCGCTTCTCCAAAGAAAGAACACTGTCGTGCAGACTACGCATAGCACCGGTTGCATCATTGAGCATATTTGGCGGTAGCATCGCCCTACCCGCCACATGCACCCTCCTCAAGATATCCTTAGGTGAAGGTGGCCCGTCCTGAGCACGGATCGAACTCGGTGCCGGCTGGCTCGCACCGGCGCCCTTGTTAGTCTTTTGTTTCCGTCCCTTCTTCTTGATCTCCTGTAATGGGACCAAGTTCTGCTCGCAGACCGCCTTCTTGAGCATGTTGGGGCTGATAATATTTCGCACCTCAGCTATCTGAGGCTCGGTGAAGGCGGGAGCTGGAGGCGTGTCCTGAGAACTGAACGCCAGACGACGCCTGTTGCAATTGGATTTCTCCGCTGTACCAGCTAGATCGCGGTCGTCTTGGTTGGGTTCTTGAGAAAGAGGCCCGCAGAACTCGTCGACGTACCGATGTTCAGCGAAGTATTTATCAACTTTGGTAAATTTACCGTCGTTGTTGTCGTCGCCGTCCGGATCCTGTGCCATAGGGATGTCCGGCAGGTCCGGTAGCGTTGCGGCGTTCTTGCCATGGCTTGGCGCAGGCACGACTGGCGGTCTTGTCTGTGGGGTGGTGTCCCCCTCCCCCAAACGAATCTGGCTCTTCGGCCAAAGAAGGGGCCAGTTTACGCAGGCGCTGAGGGTCATCTCATTTTCTTCGTCGGCCCCAGCGGGTCGATCGGAGGTAACAGCTCGTCGCAGCCTGGCAGCACCCGAACCACTTCAACCCTATACACTGTGGGTGGCATCGGATTACCGTGGAACATGGGGTTGCCCAGTTGAACGATTCTGCCCTTGGCGACATCGACCAACTCGCTGCCCACGAAGTGCAGAAGAGTGCAAGGAACATCGATGGTCAGGGATGCCCAGTCAAAGGCAAGGAGATGAAGTCATCGACCGAGAGGCTTAGTTACCGTGATGCCGTCGAGCTCGGCTAATGTCGAGGCACCGCCAACGGTGGGCGTGCAATTGATGGAGGGGCCGCTTGCTGGCGAGGTGCCGGCCGGCGTACACCCGGGTGCATTAAGCTCCAATGCCCGTGCCGGCGCCGGAGACACGAATACCGCCTCCGCCGGAGACACCAATGGCGCCGCCGGAGACAGCAATGGTGCCGCCTGCACGCTGTGCGAGTTGCTGGCCGTGAAGCTAGGAACCGGGGGAGGCCCCTGTTGGCCGCCCGCAATCCACGTCGTCAGCCCATGAATCAACATAGGCACCATGGAGTTGAGCTTCGTTCCCAGTTGTTGTTCCACTTGCTCTTGGACAAGCTCCGGAATCCGCGCCACTTGTGCCTTGAGTGCTTCAACCTCGCGCGACTGGCTTTCCGAGCTGGTCTTTTTCTCCTTTCGCCCACCAGCGGTATAGTATGACGACCATTTTGTGGACAAGCCTTTGCCGGCCACACGACCAGCTGACGTTGGCTTACTGAGCTTATCTTGTTTTTCATTACGTTCAACGCCCTATTTAAAGGGGTGTCGAAAGGGGAGCTCTGAGACAACCCCGCGCTACTGCTTTCAGTCTCCTTCGCCAGAACAAGCTCAAGCGCCCTGGTCTTCGGATCCGTGGTAAGCTCCTTTGTTATCGGGTCCTCCTTGTACCGGGCCCTGACATAGTTCCTGGTCTGGTTGTCACTGCTGTATTTCTCGAAGCGGGGCGGTAGGCCTTGCTCGGCACGCTCCGCGTCCTCCTTGTCCCATGTAGGCTCCGCCACTCTGTAACCGCCGAGACCGAGTTTGTGTTCCCCTAAGTTCAACTCCCGCATTTATTTCCCTCACTGACTTGATTCGGAGGTTGCACTGCTCACGCACTTGATCTTGAACTCCTTGTAGACCTCTTCGCTGATCGAAGGATTTTTCGCCTTGATCTTCTCATAACTATCACCTTCCTCAATCATTCTCTTCACCGCGCTTCTCCAAGTAGACAGGGCCTTGCTCATCCTCGTGAGGGCGGCACTGTTCACTTTATTCCCTGCGAAGCTTGTGTTTTAAATTCAGCGGGGAACTTGTATTGTTCGTGCAGCTTCGTGAAGAGGAGGTTGCGCAAATTCCCTCGGTCCTTATGCCTAAGGTTCTCGGTGTTGATCGAGAAGGTGCTCCGGAGAATGCACCCGAGATGAACCGAGTACCCCTTGACTATATGTTTGGGCTCCGTTGGATGCCCGTCAGAGTCCACTTGAGTAAATTCCTCCTTGACGGTGCGGAGCGCGTTCGGGCGCCGGTCCTTCCGTTGCTTCTTCGGTTGGTTGCCATCTGTGTGTGCGCCGCCATCATCAGTGGTGGCATCCTCGGCGGCACAATCAGTGGTGCCATCCCCGACGCCACTAGGGGTTGTGTAGTCAGGATCTGTGTGTTTACGGCGTCCTCATAGCGGTGAGGTTGTTCCTCAAACTCCTGGGACAGATCCCAGAATTGCTTGCCTCCCGAACCGCTGGCCTCATCATTGTGGGCCATGTTTCGCTCTAAATAGGAAAAAAGTTTGGTCAAAAAGTTGGTTATTTTCAAGGAACAAGATCATGGTCTCATCATTTAGGGTTTGTCGACACCGAGGCATCCTAAAAGCTAAGCTTTTATCATTTAGGGTTTGTCGACGCCAAGGCACCCTAAAAGCCTAAGCGTACATCATTTAGGTTCTCATCGACACCGAGGCACCCTAAAAGCCAAGGTTTCATCATTTAGGGTTTGTCAACGCCGAGGCACCCTAAATGCTAAGTTTTCATCATTTAGGGTTTATCGATGCCGAGGCACCCTAGGTTGGGCCTTATCACATGGCACTAATCAGCTGGCTCTATTGCCACCTATGTTGGGTTTATCATCTAGGGTTTATCGATGCTGAGGATAATTTCTAAGTTGGGCCTAGTCACTTGGCTCTATTGCCACCTATGGTTTAATGCAGCAAGAATGAAGGGGCAGTTGATCCTACTTAATTAAGTACTAAGATACCCCGGCCCATGCATTAGTAGCAAGTACCTCATATGTCCGATTTTTAGCAAAGTCATGCTAAAATTCACGGAAAATTTCAGCATGACCTTTGCTGAAAATAGGACATATGGAGTACCCGAATTTGCCGGAACGGCAGTTAATCGACATTCCGGCAAACTCAAGGGCCTCTCGGGGTACCTGCAAAATCATCACGACACGAAGGGCCTCTCAAGGGCCTCAAGCAGCAGCGGCGTATCCCAGGACCCCATTTTTTTTGCTAAATTTCTTTGAGCAACAATCAGAGCAGAAAATCCAGCATATTTCTATACAATTTTTTTGTATATATCAGGTTTTGGCTTCATTTGCAAATGCATTCCATGTACTGCAACCCTCGAGAATTCCTAGCATGAGGTTTGTCCATCACTTTTGGCTCACTTATTAATCTACTCATCCTATGTCAATATCCACATGCTATGTCATCTGATGTTCCTAAATCATTATAGTTTAGGCACCATACAAGATTGTTAGTTCAATGTGCTTTATATCCTAGTTATACTACTGCAGGAAAGGAGGATCATCATACACATATATATGTATAGCAATTGACAGGAGCTTCATCATTTTTAGTAACAACAATACATATATAGCAATTGGAAGCAAACAGATGTACACATAAGATAGAAATGTAGTGCTGAAAGTTTAATGCTTACAAAAGACTTGCTGAAATAGTGAAGAATATGGAGTCACCAAGCTGGCTAATTAACTCCCAAAGTCCACTAGCAAATCCAAGATCTAATCCTGTTACACACATCATAACAATTTAAGATAATTAGGATAAGGATAGTAGGAAATGAAAAAGAAAGAGCTCAAAAAACAATCACAACAGAAAAAATAATAAAAACCTAGTCCTAGAAGAAAATAAATCCTAAAAGAAAAGAAATCCTAAAATCTGGAGCAAGTCCTAGCAGTAGTAGTCCAACTAGATGGCCACCACTACTACTCCTATCTCTGTTTAGCATCATCCACACGATAGTCCTAACTCTGTGAATTTCAAAAATAAAATAGAAGTCATGTATATAGTTCAATGTTTGAAACATAAGGCAAGATAGTCCCAATCTTTGAGACTTCTCTTATGGTATATATATACTGATTAATTACTGAATTTGAGCATGTTGTATCACCCGCGGACTATTACGCAGTCGCGATGACGGAGCTGGGAGTGCATGGCAAGCAAAGAGGAGAAGGTGATGTGAGATAAATAATAATCATGAGCAAATTGCAGGACATATGAGTTGGCCATTGGAATTTTTTTTGACACAGCTGAACATCAAAGAAGGTGCCGTAGAAGCAGCTGCTACTGCTAGATCCACTACATACATACTAGCCACTCTAAAACTACATCAAAATCAATGGGAGATGAATTCATAAGCAAGTTAAGCCCTGGATGGGCGCAAATGTACAGACATGAACAAGGCATAACACATCAAAATCTTCATAAACAAGTCATATATCATAGGAGATCTATTAAGCCCTGGAACGGCGGAGACAGGTGCATGGAGAAACGCACCTTAGTGGAGAAGAACCGGGAGGGCCAAGGGGAGCGGGACGCGGAGATCTTAGGAGCAGATACCTCCACAGACGGTGAGGCCACGGTGGTCGGAGGTGGAAGAAGGCGCAGACGACGTAGACGGTGGAGGCGTCGGTGTCGTAGAGGC
>NC_041382.1:297882008-297928842 GCF_002162155.2 Triticum dicoccoides | reverse complement strand
GTGGAGTCCGGCGAGGGTCGGGGCAGCGCGGGTGGGGGCGCGGGGCCGCGGGGGCGGCGGGGGTGGAGTCTGGTGAGGGTAGGGGCGGCGGCATCGTGGGTCGGGGCAGCACGCGGGTGGATCTGGTGGCGAGGGAGAGAGGGTCGAAGGGGATCTGGCGAGGGAGAGGGAGGATAGCTAGGGGGAAGCTTACTAATGGCGCACCACACCTTGGTGCGCCATTAGAAATCTTTTTTTATTAGATAGCAATGGCGCACCCCGCAGCGGTGCCCCATTAGAATGTTTTTTTATTACAGTTAGAGCACAGGTTATATTGCACCTAACCCAATCCACATCAGAACCCGCCCACTAGCCCGACTGGTCAGCACGCAGCACACACACCAGGAGGTCCTGGGTTCGATTCCCAGGCTCCGCAATATGTTTTTTTGCATTTTAAATGCTGTTTGATATTTATTTGTGTTTAAATGTGTTCAAACTTGTTTAAATCATAATAGTAATATTTTTTTATAGAAACAGTAATAATTTTTTTAAAAATATGTTCAAATTTGTTACTTGAAAATATCATCGGCGGCGGTGGTGGAGCGAGGGAGGGTGCGGGGGGCCGGGTGCTCGTCGGCGGCGGTGGAGGGTGATCGAGATCGAGTGTCCTCATGAATTCAAAAAGTGCCCGTGAAATTTGAACATATTCATTATATCAAAAAGTGCCCGTGAAATACAATCGAGAAATGAAGACTACGATTTAAATACAATCGATCTTAGCTAGCTATCTGTTCACAATCTTCTTGCCCTTCTTTTTCGCAAATGGAGTTCTTCTGTGGAACGGACATCCTTTAGGTAGGGTGGTCCTGCTTCTTCTTGTTGTGTGTGCTGCTACTTCATCGTCGTCGTCATGTTCGATCTTCGGGTCGCCGTACTTTTCGAAGTCTTGCTCATTGGCTACTCCATCCATTCCGATGATCTTCCTTTTGCCTCTCCTCACAACAACAGGACTGGGCTTTGAGGGGTCGGTAATGAAGAAGCATTGGTCCACTTGGGAAGCCAGTACCCATGGCTCATTTTTCGCGGTGACATTTGCGCCCGTTGTCTTGGATTTGGCTTCGGGTATAACCATGGTGGTGAAATACCGGTCTTCTTTTAGGACGCTCTTGGCCCATCTGACACGGAACATCGGGACCTTCTCTCCAGCGTAGCTCAGCTCCCAGATCTCCTCGATCCTTTCGTAGTATCTGTCCTTGTCGTTACCGGTGTAGTATTCCATCGTTACCCTGGAGTTCTGATGACCATCGCTCTTCATGTCCTTGTTCTTGGTGTAGAATGTGTACCGTTGATATCGTACGCCTCATAGGTCATCAGGTTGTGCTCAGCGCCCTATGACATGGAGAATATGAGTTGTTCTTCCACGGAAGAATCCTCATGTAAAGGGTAGGACAGAAGCTTCTTCTTGAACCAACGCGTGAAACATGAGTTGTGCTCTTTGATTATATCTCTGTCCGTCCTCTGTTGGGCTCGGTCATTGTACGTCTTCTCAATAAAGGTTTTGTGCTCTACCACCCAAGGATCGACCACGTCTATGTGTTGTAGTGCGACTAGGTTTGCTCTTTCAAAGTCGGCGAGTCGACCCTCGAAGTCGACATGCATTTCGCGGCGACCCTCACGGTGACCCCATCCAGCGAGCCTGCCGAGGTGCCTGTTGACGGGCAGACCAATGGGGTTCTCGATGCCTAGATAATTCGTGCAGTAGAAGATGCACTCTTCGGTCAGAAAGCCCCTGGCTATACTTCCCTCTGGACATGACATGTTGCGAACATATCCTTTGATGACACCATTCATCCTTTTGAACGGCATCATGCTGTGCAGGAACACCGTGTCGGATTTCGGGTTCCGGCAGACCCTTGAGGTTCGAACACTGGGGTGCGCGCGGAGCTTTCGTCTCCTACCTACCTGCACCCTTCCGCCTTGCTAGGATCTAAAGCTCAGGAAAGAACAACACAAAAGACACAGGGTTTATACTGGTTCGGGCCACCATTGTGGTGTAATACCCTACTCCAGTGTGTGGTGCGGTGGATTCCCCTTGGGCTGATGATGATGAACAATACAAGGGAGAACAGCCTCGCGAGGGTATGTTCTTGGCTGGGACGATGGACTGCTGGGAGGAGCTCAGTCGCCCTTCTCTCTCTCTCTCTCTCTCTCTCTCTCTCTCTCTCTCTCTTTGACCTCGGGTCCTCTCTCCTTGTGTTCGTGTGGTCTCCCCCTTTCAATGTGGGTGGCTCGTCCTATTTATTGAGGCCCTGGTCCTCTTCCCAAATATCGAGCGGGAAGGGAGCCAACAATGGCGGGCTAATTTGAAAGGGGACAACTAGTACTAGCTATCCTGACAAAAGTAGTCTTCGCCTGCGCAAAGCTCTGGTAATGACGCTGTCTTGGGCTCCACGGTGACCTCCATCTCGTAGTCCTCCTGGTCTTGGTCTCGTTGCACTGAAATGGCAACCTTTGCCTGATGCCTCGGTACTCCGCGGCTGCGCTTGCCCCCCTTGCACCAAAGAGGAAAGGAGGACACTGCGCGGGCTGGGACCCGCCTGGCGCCCTCGGTCGTCATGGCTTGCGTCACGGGCACCTCGTGAGGTACCCCGCCTTGGTCTCTCCGCCTCCTCGTGAGCCAGCCTGACGAGGCCGTGCCTGAGGAAGCTTCGTATCATCCGCCCCGCGAGGCTTGGCCCCTCGCGAGGGTCTTGGGTTTGCGTTGGTGAAGATGGGCCGTGCTGGGCCCCCTTTTGAGCCACACCGCAGGACGCGGGCAGGCAAGTCTGGGGACCCCCGTTCCCAGAACGCCGACAGTAGCCCCCGGGCCCAAGGCGCTCCCGGACTTGGCCGTGCAGGGAGGCGGAAGGGCGAGGGCGAAGCGCTGCGGGCCCTAACAGTCGGCGGCCTTGGGCGCCGCGTGGCGGTTGATTGGACATGGGCGCCTTAGCAACCATGCGAGTTGATGAAGGAGCGGCATCTGCCTAGGCTTTGGTTTTTACTTTCTCCGGTTTCTGCTCAGATCCCCCTTCTTGCGCCTCTCTTTCCTTCCTCCAAAGTTTCCAGATCTACTCCGACCGCGTGACCTAGGAAGCCATGGCGCCTCGTCAGTCCCCGGCGGTAGCTTGGTACTCGCCTGCCCTGGACTCGCCGAACGTGTCAGAGGCGAGCCTTGCCTGGTTGCGCCGGATGGCGGCGGCGCGGGGCATTGACGGGGCGAAGGTGTTCAAGGCTGGCTCCGCCACCCCTGAGGGTCAAGGGAGCACCTTCTATCCGCTCTTCGTAAGTTCCATTGCTGCTGGCCTGGTGCCTCCCTTCTCCGAGTTCTTCTTCTCTGTCCTCCGCCATTACAAGCTATAGGCTCTGCATCTCCACCCCAACTCCGTCCTTCTCCTGGCAATCTTCGCCTATTACTGCGAGGCTCACGTAGGGGTGCAGCCCTCCGTGGCCTTGCTGCGCCACTACTTCTACCTCCGGACCTCTCACGGTACTGCTTCCGCGTGCGCGAGCTTCGTCGCGTACGGTGGCGCCATTGCCATCTCGAACCCCGGGAAAAGGATTGAGGGCTTCAGAAGCAAGTGGGTCTTGGTAGATGCCGGGTGCATTCACCCTTGGCTGATGTTGCCCATGGAGCAGCCCACGAGCTCCAGCAATTGGGGCCGGGCGGAGCTCGCGGACCCCCGCACGAAGCTGGGGTTGGAGAAGATGGACACGGATCTGAGGCCGGCCAACATGGCGGTAGCGAAGCTGACCAGCGCGTCGCTGCTGTGGGAATTCCTGGAGCACCAGCTGGCTCCGCTCCGGCAGTACTCGCTCCCAATGTGGAGGCCCCATCCGAGCCCCGCGGCTTTGGCTGACGGAGATCTGGCCGCGGTCCTCCAATCTCTGGTCGGGGCGATGTGGCGAGGTTGGTAGGTGCTCCTACGCCCTTGTTCCTCCATGACGACTGGGAGCAGGTAGAGGAGTCCATGCCCGCCTTCAACGGGGATCGGCTCGTGCCCATGGAAACTCCCGAGGAACCGGTGGACGTGCCTTCCGACGACTCCAGCGAAGAGGAGGAAGGAGGGAAGCGGGGAAAAGGGCCTGACTCAGAGGCGACTGACGGAGAGTCGAGGGCTCCCCTCCACCGGCGCAGGTCCCGCGTTCTCCGCCTCTCTTCGAGCGAAGATGACGAGGATGACGATGAAGACGATGACGAGCGGGACGGCGGGAGCTCGCCCCCGATCCCGAAGAAGGATAGGACAGGGCTGATCTCCCGAGGGTCTACCCCGGCCCCAGGGCGGACCGCAGATGCACCTTCCGCCTCTGAGCTTCCCGAGGTTGACCCTTCCAGCCGGCTTTCAGGCATCAAATTTGGCCGGAGGCCGCTTGAGCTCGCTGTCGACGACCCGTAAGCATTCGGTTCCCGTCTTTATCTCTTGTTCTGCTGCTGAGGCTTGATGTCCGCATCTCTTGGATAGGCTGGTGCACGTAGAAAAGAAGCCGAAGGGGGCTCCCGGGGTTCCATCCGTGGCAGCGCCTCTGCCCGCGAAGGAGAGTGACCGCGACGCACGGGCTTCTCCTGCCCGGTCGTCCTCGCGAGGCCTGTCTGAGCCGGCTGGGGCGAGCTTGGCCCCCACGGCCCAGGTGACTTCCGAGGTGTCCTCGCCTGCTGCCGCCACTACAGCCGTTGGGGTGCACCAGGCTCCACCTCAGGATGCTGTGGCCGCGCAGCCGCCTTCTCCTTCTACTCCACCGACTGGTGTCTCTCCGACTCCTTCTGCCGTTCTGGATCGTTCTGTCGCTGAGCTGGACCGACTGCGGTAGGATCTTCTTGGTGCCGACCCTCGCTTGGTGGCCGGGCGCTTGGAGCTGACTTCCGGATGGGTTCGCTCCGATGCTTCGATTCGGGCGGTGCTGGTCCAGGCCTCGACGGGTTGCGATGAGGAGAAGCAGGTCGTCCTTGAGGCGACACAGCACTGGGGGAGGTGGTCGTCGTCCGTGGTCGCTGCAAGGCGCTGGAGGGCGAACTGCAAGATTTGCGGGACCAGCTCGCGAACGAGGTCCGCCTTCGCCAAGAGCAGGAAGAAGGTGTGAAGGCTCGCGAGGCGGCTCTCGAGGAGAGGGAGGTCAAGCTTAAGAAACTCCGCGATCGCCTAGGCGCGCTGGAGCAGGAGTTGAAGGCGAGGAAGGCCGAGCTGGACGACAAGGCCCTGGTTCTTGCCGAGGACCGCGTGGCCTTCACGGAGATGGAGGCGAGGGCTCGCCCCTCACTGACGACGCTTTACGACAGTGGCCTGGAGAGCCCACTGGCTGGCTCCGAGGACAGCCCCGCCAAGCTGCTTCCCTTCCTTGTTCATGCTCTTGAAGATGTCGCCCTTGGCCTTGGCCCCACGGCCGAGGCCGAGACGCCTGTCCTATCTTCTGCAGCACTCACGCGGGTCCTCACCCACATCAACCTTCGCGATCCCAGTGTCGACCTCGACAGCCTGCTGGAGCCAGTGAGCAGCGAGCATGCCCCTACCGCTGCTGAGGCCGTGAAGGGTCGCGCAGAGGCCCTGCTGGGGAAGTTCCGGGCCTTCAGCACCAAGCCGAAGAAGGCGCTGCAGACCCCGCTGCTCCATGAGGCGAAGCCACTCCGCGCTGCTCCACCGCCGAGAAGTGGCTCCGCTGTGGCTCCTGTCCTGATTTTAATTCCTGCACATGTATCATGCCTCGAGGAGGCGCTCAAACTTGCATTTGGTATCGAGATAATAGTGTGGACTGTAATGTTTGCTTTTGAATTCCTTGAATTTATGCTTCTCCTTCCTACTTGCTTATGTTCTACACCGGTAGAGCCCGGCCCCGCGCATACCTCACCCAACATTAGCCCCGACCGGAAACCAGGACGGGACCAAAGGAGTGAGGGGCTACGTGACAAGTTAGGCTCCTGAGTCGCGATGCTCAGGAGTCCCCCTTGGCGCACGAACAGCAAGCAGGGAGGCGTGATGTAGGTGTATCCACCATTCTACGTCTGCAGAGCCCGGCCCCGCGCATGCCTCACCCAGCATTAGCCCCGACTAGAAACCAGGACGGGACCAAAGGAGTGAGGGGCTACGTGACCAGTTAGGCTCCTCAGTCGCGATGCTCAGGAGTCCCCCTTGACGCTCCAACGACCTTCGTACGTTGGCTCCGCTCGGGGAGGGACGCGCGACGAACCAGGTCCGAGGGGCCTGGCTGGGTGGCATGCGTCTGGGCGTGATCCAGGCCCAGCCCCCGTGCCCAGCCCCCTCGCGCGGCACTCCCGAGGGGAGGCGTTAGGATGAGGCTAGACACTGAGCTCTGGGCTCCCTGAGGTTGATGCAGCCCGGGAGCCACCCTCAGTTGTTTATCACCAGCATGGAGCATAGTGCTACCGTATGTGTACGGGCATAGCCGCTCCTCGGTAGTGTCGTCAGCCAGCGCGGAGCATGGTGCTTCCACTGGTACGTGGGAGGGGCCCCCCTCCGGGAGGAGCACCCGGGGCGTGTACAACCCTGCCCTGACACCTGGCTGGCACGGTAGGGCCTGGCGAGGTGTATCTGGGCACCCGTGAGCTAGTGCGGGACTCACGGGGCCCTACCTCTAGGCGGGTTGCGCCTGGCACTGGGCCTTATCTTGTGATGCGTTCCTGCAAATTTGGTTAGATGTCAACACTCTACGTCCTCGGGTCCCGGCCCTCGAGCTGGTTTCAGCCGTCGCTGTTATGCCAGGTCGCGATGCCGTTGACAAGGCCAGAGGGTGAGGGCTGGAGAGCCAGTAAGAGCCCTGAGTCACGATGCTCAGGTACACCCCCTTTAACGTGCAAGTGGTCGACATGGAGAAGAAGAGGTGCCGTGGATCGGCAACAATAATCAAGCATGGCGGGTATGACGCACAACCGGAAATAACTGCAAATGAGATACACGCCGCTGGGTCTGGCCCGAGTGACTTGGGGATCGTGCGGCCCGAGGGGCGCCCCCAACAAGGTAAGCTAGCAACATAAAATAAAAGGGGTACATGCCGCAGGGACGAACCCACGCGGCCTGGGAATAATGCAGCCCTGGGGGGGCGCTCCCAGCTGCAAGTAAAACTTGAAAGATATCACCTGATGATGTTGAGGAAGAAGGAGCGTTGATGTAGCAGGCTCGGTGGGCTGCGGGAGCCGATCCTCATGAGCCCCCAGGCCCAGGGGCCTCGGGAGGCTCTGGAGGCGCTGGCGCCTCCTCGCGGGCCTTCTCCATCCCTGCCAGGGCAGCGGAACGCCTGGCCTCTCGTGCCTCCATGATGCCCCTCATGAGGCGCTGGTACGCGTCAGCCGCGTTTGGCAGGCCGTAAGACATGCGAACGTAGCTGTGGGGTGGGCCTCCGCACCGCCCCACTCGCGAGGGCCAGAGGTGCTCCAGAGATGCGATTCGGTTGAGCCGTGGTATGTCGATGCAGACGTGCAGCCCACCATCCATGCCTGGAAGGGGGGCCACTGCTGGTAGGCGGCGGCCGCCTTTCATGACTCTTGACTTCTGTAGCTCCTGAATGGCCTTGCTGATGAACTCCTGAGGGTCTAGATCTCCTTGCCTTGCTCCTTCTTGAGGGAGACGTGCTTCAAAACACGCCTCCATGTGGTGCCCAAGTGCCTCCCTCGTGACCCAAGCTAGGTCGGTGGCCCTCCAGGGGAGAGCCCCCGAGCCCTGCCTGAGGAGGGCGCTGGGCGCGCTTTCCTATGCGATGGAAGGAGGTTCCCCCTGGGCAGGCGCGGGCCTAGAGGGGCCTTCCTCCTGAGTGGTCGGGCCGGATGATGTCTTCTTCTTCTTGGGGGCGGTCTTGGGAGGCCTCCTGCTCCCACGATCCGGGTCTTCCAGTGACGCGGCCTGAAAGGCTCGTTCCAGGGAACACACCGCGTCCTTCTCTTCACAGGGCACCGTGGTGACTCCTCCACTTCCCGACATCTTGAGGACGTTGTAGCCGTGGTGAGTTACGGCCATGAACTTGGCCAGCGCTGGGTACCCAAGGATGGCGTTGTACGACAGGCGAATGTGAGCGACGTTGAAGTTGATGAGCTCGGTGCGGTAGTTGTCGCGTGCCCCGAAGGTGACAGGGAGGCGGACCTGCCCAATCGGGACCGTGGAGCCGTCAGTGATACCGGAGAAGGGCTTGGTTGGCTGAAGCTGGCTGTAGGGCACTTGGAGGTTGTTGAATGTTTCCACGAACAGGGCGTTGAGCCCTGTCCCGCCATCGATGAGGGTCTTGGTGACCAGCACGTTGCTGATGATTGGGGAACAAAGCATCGGGAGGACTCCGGCTGTAGCCGCACAGTTGAGCTAATCTGCCGAGCTGAACATGATGGTGCATGCCGACCACCTAAGAGGGCGCGTGGCTTCTAGCCTGGGGAGGACTGCATTCACTTCGCGGGCGAACTGCTTGAAGATGCGCTGAGAGGCTGGGGCTTGTGCCCCGCCCAAGATGCAGGCGATCGCGTGCGGCTCCTGGAAGCCCCCAGCCCCCTCGTCCTGGTGGCGGTCTTCGTTTCTTCTTGGCAGCGGCGGCAGCGGTGGGAGGCCTGCATTGCCTTGCGGGCGATCCTCGCGAGGCTGATCCCTCTAGTCCCCCTCGCGAGGCTGATCCCTCCAGCCTCCCTCGTGAGGCGGGTCTTGCCAGCGATCCTTGCGATGTTGGTCGCGCCACCCTTGGCGTGGCCACGATCTTCCCAGCGTCCTGCGTTCCTTCCTCCTCCTCGGCCGTAGCCCCGGTCACTGCGGTCAGGGCGACGGCCGATCCTTCCTTCTTGCACGGCTTGGAGCTCTTGACATTCATTGGTGTTGTGGGTGTGGAGGTCGTGGTACACACAGTACCGGCCGCCCTTGGAAGGTTCGGGCTGATCCCTGCCTCGCTTGGTGTCTGGTTCTGCCGCGAGCACGGCAGCCCCCTTGCGCTTCACATCCTTGGTCTTGGGCTTCTTCTTTTCTAGGTCTACGGCAGGCAGCTCGAGGAGGGAGAGACGCCCTTCCCCGGCCCTGGCGCACTTGGTTGCCAGGTTGAACAGCTCCAAGGAGGTACACAGGTCTTCATGCATCGCCAGCTCCTCCTTCATCTTAACGTCGTGCACGCCGTCGGAGAAGGCCGAGATGATGGCCTCCTCGGTCACCTTGGGAATCTTGAGGCACGCGTTGTTGAAGCGCTGGATGTACTTCTGCAGAGTCTCCCCGGGCTGTTGCTTGATGCGGCGCATGTCGCTTACGGCAGGTGGCCGGTTGCGAGTGCCTTGGAAGTTGGCGATGAAGCGGGTGCGCATCTCGTCCCAGGAGGAGATTGTGCCTGGAGCCAGGTTCAGGAGCCAGGTGCGGGCCCCGTCCTTGAGTGCCATGGGGAACCAGTTCACCATGACCTTCTCGTCTCCGTTGGCAGCTTCGATGCCCAGCTCGTAGAGCTGGAGGAACTCCGCAGGGTCAGTCGTGCCGTCGTAGCGAGGAGGCAAGTCTGGCTTGAACTTGTCGGGCCACGCGACGCTGCGTAGCTCGGTGGTCAAGGCGCGGCAGCCTGCTGTGGCCACGGGAGGCCTTGGATGATGGGGAGCTTGGTCTTGCATGTCCCCATGCGCTGCAACTGGGTGTAATGCAGGGTCTTGACGCGCGGGAGCAAGAGCATGGTCGCGACGTGCTGGAGCAGGGAGCGCCCGGGCAGCTTCTTGTGGGCGAGGGACTTCTTGACAGCTCTGCTCCTGCTGCGCTGGCGCCTGCCGGAGCGGGTTCCGCCCAGGGGCCACGTGCCTTGGATCCATGGCGCCTTCCTGAGGAGGAGGCGGTCGGGGCGCCGCCAGAGCTTCATTGCCCGCGCGGGGCGGAGTGCGGTGCAGCGGAATGGACGGCACATGAGAGCCCCCTGCGGCGCGGACGAGCTCGGTGAAGTGTTCGAGCCCTTCTTCGTAGACGTCGTCGACGGGGCGGTAGCGCAGGAGCTCGTTCGCCGCAATGAGTGCAGCTCAAGCCTCCATGGGCGCACGGAGCGCGCGGGACGAAGAACCAGCTGGGGTGAGCGAGGGAGTTGTGGTGCGGCCGTCTTGCCGCACGGACGGATGCTGGGACGATGCTTGCCGCTCGTCCCCCGCCGGGCCGGTGGCGACTTGACGGCAGGTGACGGGGAACGGCGAGGGCGCCGCTGACGGGGGCCGTCTGGGCGGCGCGGGAAGCGAGCGCGGCCCGGCGCTTGGCGCGGGCCCGACGAGCGTCAGACATGGGCGTGATGGTCGGAGGAGAACGGGGTGGTGGAAGACGAATCCTGGTGCACCCCTACCTGGCGCGCCAAATGTCGGATTTCGGGTTCCAGCAGACCCTTGAGGTTCGAACACTGGGGTGCGCACGGAGCTTTTGTCTCCTACTTACCTGCACCCCTCCGCCTTGCTAGGATCAAAAGCTCAGGAAAGAACAACACAAGAGACACAGGGTTTATACTAGTTCGGGCCACCGTTGTGGTGTAATACCCTACTCCAGTGTGTGGTGCGGTGGATTGCCCCTTGGGCTTATGATGATGAACAATACAAGGGAGAACAGCCTCGCGAGGGTCTGTTCTTTGCTGGGGCGATGGACTGCTAGGAGGAGCTCAGTCACCCTTCTCTCTCTCTCTCTCTCTCTCTCTCTCTCTCTTTCTCTCTCTCTTTGCCCTCGGGTCCTCTCTCCTTGTGTTCGTGTGGTCCCCCCCTTTCGATGTGGGTGGCTGGTCCTATTTATAGAGGCCCTGGTCCTCTTCCCAAATATCGAGCGGGAAGGGAGCCAACAATGGCGGGCTAATTTGAAAGGGGACAACTAGTACTAGCTATCCTGACAAAAGTAGTCTTCGCCTGCGCAAAGCTCTGGTGATGACGCCGTCTTGGGCTCCACGGTGACCTCCGTCTCATAGTCCTCCTGGTCTTGGTCTCGTTGCACCGAAATGGCAACCTTTGCTTGATGCCTTGGTACTCCGCGGCTGCTCTTGCCCCCCTTGCACCAAAGAGGAAAGGAGGACACTGCGCGGGCTGGCACCCGCCTGGCGCCCTCGGTCGTCATGGCTTGCGTCACGGGCACCTCGTGAGGTACCCCGCCTTGGTCTCTCCGCCTCCTCGTGAGCCAGCCTGACAAGGCCGTGTCTGAGGAAGCTCTGTGTCGTCCGCCCCGCGAGGCTTGGCCCCTCGCGAGGGTCTTGGGTTTGCGTTGGTGAAGATGGGCCGTGTTGGGCCCCCTTTTGAGCCACGCCACAGGCCACAGGCAGGCAAGTCTGGGGACCCCCGTTCCCAGAACACCGACACGCCGGCCCGAGTTGGATGATATCCTCCACGATATGGACCAGTAGATGCACCATAACATCGAAGAATGCGGGCGGGAAGTATATCTCAAGCTCGCATAGTATCACCACGATCTCTTCCTGTAGCCTTCTGAGTTGCCTCACGCCAATCGACTTCCGAGAGATGACGTCGAAAAAGTTGCATAGGCCAAATAGCGTTTCACAGGCGTGCGTGTCCATGATCCCACGGATTGCAACTGGAATTATCTGCGTCATCAGCATGTGACAGTCGTGAGACTTCATCCCGCTGAACTTCTGATTCGCTGGGTCTAGGTATCTGCTTATCTTCCCCGCGTAACCGTAAGGAAGTTTTACTCCTACGAGGCAGGTGAAAAACTGCTCGATCTCCTCCTGACTTAGAGTGAAGCACGCGGGATGGTAGTCACTTCCGGTCTTCTTGGCCTTTTTGCCTTTGCGACGAGTTTCTGTGTCCTGCTTCGCCTCATCATCATCATCATCATCATTAGCGTGAAGCTCCTGCCTGATGCCCATTGATTTCAAGTCTTCCCTTGCTTTCGGCCCATCTTTGGTCCTCTTTGGCATGTTGAGAAGGGTACCAAGCAGACTCTCGGACACGTTCTTCGTGATATGCATGGCATCAAGGCTATGAGGCACACGGTGGATCTTCCAGTACAGCAAGTCCCAGAAAACAGACCTCGTTTTCCATACCTTCAGTAGCGGCTCTGGCTCCTTTCGCTTCTTTCCCGGCTCTGGCGCCTTTTGCTTCTTTCCCGGCAGTGGGCAATCTTTCCAAATTTTCAACAGCTCGTCTATTTCCTCGCCACTCCTCGTACACGGGCGTTTTCGGGGATCGGTTTCACCATCGAACAGATCCTTGCGTTTCCTCCATGGGTCATCGTCGCGAAGCCACCTTCCATGTCCCATGAACACGGTTTTCGAAGACCCGGGATCTCTATCTAGCTGGCGATACATTGTGTCATCCATGCACCTTACACATCTAGAAAATTCGTGGACTACCTGCCCCGCGAGATATCCGTAACCAAGATAGTCGTGCACCGTCGTGAGCAGTGCGACTCTCATAGGGAAATATTCTTTCTTTGCAGCGTCCCACGTATTGGCTGGCGTTTTCCACAGCGTGTCTAGCTCCTCTTTCAGCAGCCCCAGATACAGATTGATGTCGTTCCCTGGTTGTTTCGGCCCTTCAATTAGCATACTCATGTGAATGTACTTCCTCTTCATGCACAACCAGGGGGGAAGGTTGTACATCCACACAAACACAGGCTAGGTGCTATGTGTGCTGCTCTGGCTGCCAAACGGATTGGCTCCATCGGTGCTCTCGCCCGGCACGATGTTCCTTGGATCCTTCCCAAATTCTGGGTATTTGAAGTTCAACGCTTGCCACTGGCTCGCATCCTTAGGGTGACTCAGCATCTTGTCTTTTTTATTTATCTCCGGATCATTTCCGTCATCTTCCCACTTCTTCTCCTCCCTATCCACGTGCCAATGCAGGAGCTTTGCTACCTTAGGGTCCGCGAAATACCGTTGCAGACGAGGAGTGATCGGAAAGTACAACACCGATTTTCGAGGAGCTTTCTTCCTCTTCTTGTATCGAGTGACGCCGCACACCGGACATATGGTAGACTCCCCATGCTCGTCCCGATAAATGATGCAATTGTTCATGCACACATGGTATTTCTCGTGCGGTAAATCCAGAGACCACACGATTTTCTTCGCCTCCTCGAAACTGGTCGGGCACTTGTTCCCCTTGGGAAGATGTTCGTTCCAGAATGACATGTTCTCGTCGAAGCATGCGTTGGTCATTTTGTGTTTTACCTTCATCTCCAGAGCCATGAGCATTACTTTCAGGCAAGTATCCTCGGGCCTGCATCCTTCATACAATGGAGTAACCGCGTCTATCTCCAGTTGATCCAGCTTGGCTTTCTCTCGGGCGGCAGCTCTTGCATTATCCGTCTTCTTGAGAAGCAGCTCTTGAATATGAGGGTCCTGCACCCAGCCTCCATCATCGTCTGCTCCGGCATCTTCATCTTCATGATCATGCCCTTCGTCTTGATCTTCCTCATCATCATGTACGACATCTTCTACATGATGACTATGTACAGCATCACCGTCGTGATCATGTCCTGGAGATTCTTCGTCTTCTCGCCCGCCCTCGCCGCGGTGGTACTTGTCTTGTTGCCCTTCCTCATTTCTTGCCCGGCCCCCATGGACGACTTCATAGTCATCTTCATCACCTTGCCACCGATAGCCATCCATGAAACCACGCAAGAGCAGGTGGTCCCGCACCTGCCCGGAATCCGGGTCTGCAATAAGGCTCTTCAGCTTGCATCTTCGACACGCACATCTTATCTCCGTCTCGTTCTTTTGAAGCATCTCGGCCTTCGCGGAGCTCAAAAACCTATTCACGATGCCTTCGGTCATCGTGCGGACCATGGTCGCCTGCGGGGTAGAGCAAAACGATATTTTAGAACCAAGAAAAAATTTGGCATGACCTTCCCTAAAAATAGGACCAAAAAGAATGCATAGTGCCAAAATTCTCGCCGAAACGGAAATGAATCAACATTCCAGCAAAATATTGGCAACTATCGCATTTCAAATACCGGTACCTGCAAACACAAACATATATGCAACACCACAAACACATGCAACACCACAAACATACATAGATCTAGCTAGGCCACAAAAAGTGCATGTGCACGTTGTTGGAGCGAGCTAGGGAGAAAAAAAGTAGATCTACATCATGAAGATAGCTTTCCCCTTACTTACCTATCAAAAAAGGTAATTTCACCACTTAATTTTGATGAATCTATGGTGGAAATGAGGTGAGGAGGAGGAGGCAGCCGAAAGTTTGGAGAAGGAGGTGGAGGGAATGAAGTGAGGAGAGTGAGTGGGTAGGTGTGGCTGTCCAAAATATCTTGTTGGGGTCCCAGGTTACTAATGGTGCACCACCTGCAAATGCGCCATTAGTAACCCTGGTTACTAATGGCGCACCTGCAAGTGGTGCGCCATTAGTAGTTTTGCAGAAAAGTAAAAAAAATATACTAATCGCACTTTTACAGGGTGCGCCATTAGTAGTTTAAACTAGTAATGGCGCACTGTGAGGCGGTGCGCCATTAGTAGTTTTGCAAAAAAAAAGAATAAAAAAATTCAGTACTGGCGCACTCCCTGTCTGGTGCGCCATTACTAGTTAGAACTAGTAATGGCGCACTTCGGTAGGATGCGCCATTAGTATGTATGTAAAAATGAAAAAAAATTATCACTAGTGGTGCACCTATTTTCTGGTGCGCCATTAGTGTCTTCCACACTAATGGCGCATCACCAACTGGTGCGCCATTAGTATATAGTAGTGGCACACTACTTACCTGGTGCGCCATTAGTATCAATCCTATCTATAGCCCTTTTCCTAGTGCCCCTCTTCGGGAAGCCGGTGCACAATGTCGTTAGACAAGTATCCGGCCTTCCTCAGTTTTTTGATGTGTCCCTCCGTGACGGAGGAGACCATCCACTTGCCTCCCGCTCCGGACATGGCTGGAGAAGGTTGAGGTGGGGTTTGCGGACTTGGGCGCTGGAGCTCGAATGCGCGGAAATGGATAGGCAAAGGAGGAAGAGGGCGCGGATGAAAAGGTGGATCCTTATCCCCTTATATGGGTGGACGCGACTATGCGCCCCCACCAGCCTTGTAAAACTCGCTTATCTCCCAAGCGCCGTAATCGATGGCACGATTGGGTTACCCACACCCGTATTGATGAGAATCCCGGAATAAGGGGACACGATCTCTGCTTTAACAAGACGTGCCAAGGAAACCGCCTCGCTAAACGCGCTGAGGTGGGACAATAAAACGATTTGAATAGACTTGGCCGTAGTGTGATGTCACGCTACGGAATACGTCAGCAGATTAGATTTGTGTAAATATTATTCTCTCTATGGCAATATGTGGAAACTTATTTTGCAGAGCTGGACACTACCTTTGTGTTCAAAATCTTCTATGAAGTACTTGGAGGAGGAACCCGCCTTGCAATGCCGAAGACAATCTGCGCGCCGGACTCGTCGTCATTGAAGCCTGGTTCAGGGGCTACTGAGGGAGTCCTGGATTAGGGGGTGTCCGGATGGCCGGGCTATACCTTCGGCCGGACTCCTAGACTATGAAGATACAAGATTGAAGACTTTGTCCCGTGTCCGGAAGGGACTTTCCTTGGCGTGGAAGGAAAGCTTGGCGATCCGGATATGTAGATCTCCTACCATTCTAACCGACTCTGTGTAACCCTAGCCCTCTCTGGTGTCTATATAAACCGGAGAGTTTTAGTCCGTAGGACGAACAACAATCATACCATAGGCTAGCTTCTAGGGTTTAGCCTCTCTGATCTCGTGGTAGATCTACTCTTGTACTACCCATATCATCAATATTGATCAAGCAGGACTTAGGGTTTTACCTCCATCAAGAGGGCCCAAACCTGGGTAAAACATCGTGTCCCCTGCCTCCTGTTACCATCCGGCCTAGACGCACAGTTCGGGACCCCCTACCCGAGATCCGCCGGTTTTGACACCGACAGTCATTGTGTAACTTCGTATGTATAATGTGCTTTACACACACAACATGAACTATACTCACGTTTATATTCGATTGCTAAAGCGATGCATTGTCTGGAGTTAAAAATACTAACTATGTGGATCAATTACGTCGAATAATAACATAGACATGCTCAAATTTGATAGAATCTAGATGTCTGATGGATCAATAACTGTTCCTTACGCGAATTGCAAATATCATGATCCCATCCTAATATTTGCATACAATTTATTTTTTTAATCAATGTGTACATTAGTCTTTTATGTGTAGTTTCACTCTCCATCAGTGGTGTCTCACACATGCTCACACACTCTCTCCCGAGGTGTCTTTCTCTCAGACATGCTCTCGATATAACCCTCCCTCCCTCTCGTAACCATTTACGACTGTTTTCACTAACCTTTATCACAAGTACTCTTCCCGCCACAAGCATACACATGCACAATCCCCATCAACCCTTTCTATATACATAGACATGCCTACGTGTCTCCCGTACGCACATTATCTATAGGCCTGTTTCTCACGCATTGTCTCAAACCTCTCTTCCTAATTGACGAGTATGACTCTAGCAGAGCATTCTGTAGGATGCCCCTTAAAGTTAGGTTGGATGAATAGTAATATCAGAGATAAGGGGTTACCTCAGTCTGAGGACCTAGGATTACAAATCCTAGCCGACTTTGTCAGTGGACACAGAGTCCTTCATGATTCTGCTATCTTTGTCTTGTATGACTAGTCATCCATGGGTCTCCCTAAATGTGTCACGGGCCAACCAATCTGGCGCAGGACGGAACCGAACCAAAGGCCTCACCTCGACACACCGGACGTCACGCGGTGACACACCCTCTGCCCCCAGGTCTCGTTATCTTCTCACACCCACACATACCAACACAGACAACACACAAAAAATTCTCCTCGTGCCTCTATCCCCTCCCCCTTGCATATACACACTCAAGCGCATCTCTCGCTGTGACATCATAGTCGTCTCTTTCTCTCTCTCTCTCTCTCCCTCTCTCTCTCTCTCTCTCTAGACCTCTCTCGTTTCTTGTGTGATCTCTCCCATGTCCCCCCGCCGGCCCCTCTATCCATGCCTCTCTCGAATATGTAATACACACACATACCTCTCTAGGCCCTGCCAAATACATCAACTACACATTCACACATGTTAAATCATGTACCCCATTGATCTAAAAAGCCCTCTCTTCATGTATATTTCATTTACAACATTCCTTTTGAATAAAGTGTGGCCAAAAAATTATTTTAGAATTTCTACATATATACAACATTACAAAGTTATATGGAGGAGTATGAACGTTAATTTGCATTACATGGTGCCCATAATGATATTTATTCCGCATTGTGAATTTTTATATTTTTATACTATATATAAAGTTGGTCATAATAAAGAGAAAAGAAGAGCATCTCTCTCTCCATCGCATACACCCCCTCTACGCCCCTTAAACGTACACACACAAACTATCTCCAGGTCCTCTAAAAGTATGCCCCCAGCACATTCACGCATGTTCCATCTTTCTCTTGCGATATATACAGAGACGATCATTATATTTAAAGAGAAAGCATGATACGTACATTGGACTTCAGAATCTACTCATTACGGTCACCATTTATGTTTTGTGGTTATTATATAGTCACGGGCTCACTGTATAGCTCTGTATTTTCTCAAGACATGACTAGTTGCCCAGTTAAATGGTCCACGTGGCACCTCTAGTGTTGCATCACATTATCTCACTACCATTGGGCCCACTTGTCGGCATGTATCTACTCTACATCTCTACTATTATAAAAAACAGAGTTGGTGATGATGGTGTGCCTGCCATCCTGCAATATACGCCATCCGATTTATATCCGACGGATAGGAAGGAAACTATGGAAATTTTGCAAAAAGATA
The DNA here is from genome assembly GCF_002162155.2 of Triticum dicoccoides. Taxonomy (NCBI): domain Eukaryota; kingdom Viridiplantae; phylum Streptophyta; class Magnoliopsida; order Poales; family Poaceae; genus Triticum; species Triticum dicoccoides. The sequence continues at coordinate 297,911,089 of NC_041382.1, read as the reverse complement.
CCCACACCCCTCTCCACATTTGTAAATAAGGCATTCCCTCGTTCATCCTTTTCTCCCACAAGATAAACTACTCATACAAATGCATCTTGATGTTCCGTGCAACGCATGGGCATCTTGCCAGCTCTTATAAAAAATAGAGTTGGTGATGATGGTGTTCCTGCCATCCTGCAGTATAGGCCGTATGATTTATATCTGACGGATAGGAAGGAAATTATGGCAATTTTGCAAAAAGGTACCCACATACCTCTCCACATTTGCAAATAAGGCTTTTCCTTGTTCATCCTTTTCTCTCACAAGATAAACTAGTCATACAAATGCATCTTGATGTTACGTGCAACGCATAGGCATTTTGCTAGTAAGAATGAAAACAAACGACAAAAAAATATTGGACGGTCGTTCGAAGTCATGATCGCGGGGACAGGGCACAAGGTGGCCTTGTATTGGTATGCCGAGCCGTCTGTTTTAACACACATGAGCTGGTGTGGTGATTATACACACACGGACGCATGCACACGAACTACATGCATGCAACACTCACACAAACACATGCAGCCACGCATGCACACAACACTCACATGTACACACGCAGCCACGCACGCATGCATGCATGCACACACCACACGGCCAACACACACTCTCGCGCTCAAGTTCTCAACCTACACGTGCATGCACACACATCAGGCCCTGATAGACACATACACAACCAGGTGGTTCCCACGCACGGGTTGGAGTCTTGCCACGCCTGCGTAAATTCGTGTTTATCTGACGTTTTACCTATGCGAACTGATAGGTGGGAACCACAAGGAACGTAGTCAATTTAACTAGTCCACATGGTGCCACGCAGACTATTTGGCCAGTCAATAGAGTGCAATCCGATGCTGAACAATGAGCAAGTGACCGTATAATCACCGCAAAACGTATATAGTGACTGTAATGAGCATATTCTGAAGTCTGGTGATCGTATTACGCTTTTCTCACTGTAGGCCCTCGAAAACTACATATGTACACGTTCTCGCATGTTACATCTAACAACTATGCAATACAACACTACTACTACACTCTAACACAATAAATCATACGTGTTTTTAGTTTTACTAGATATCATATTGTTACTTTATTATTCAGTTTGCGTACATTAAAATTGCCTTTGAAATGTATGGCCAGTATCATCTGCCACGTGGGAAAAATCCCGCTCTTTCTTGTTTAATTGGTTTTGTATCGATGGATCGTGTGAAACAGCAAAACTATAGTACTATAGTACTATAGTACAAGTAATAGTTCATTGGGCCATCATGTCATGTACTTCTCCATTATAAGAGTGGAGTGCTTGCTTTCATAAATTTTCTAGTCCCTTTCGTCGACATGTGGGACATCAAGTGTCACATCCCTAGCTTCTGGTGCTGCCTAGTGTTTGCATCATGTTTAAATTTTGAAACTTGAACTGAGGAAAATTGGAAGCCTCAAAACCCTAAATAAAAGAAGGGCAAAAACCCTAAAATCTCATTCATTGTTCCAAAATGCTCTTCTTAGTTGTTTAATATTTTTGGCAAGGGTTTTGATCCAAACCAAAAATAATGAACATTTTAAAAGGATTTATTTTTGGGATTTTGAATTTAAATCAGTAGCTATTTGAATTTGAATTATATTCATATAATTAGAACATAATTTCAAATACCCCTGAAATATTTTATGAGCTTTTGGAAAAGTCCATCTAGCAAAATAAAAATATTCAGAGGAGTTTTTGGCATTGTTTGAATTTGTTTAAATTCAAAACAATGGCAAAAGATATTAATAAAAGAAAACAGAACAATAAAACAGAGCAGAGAGCACATACCTGGCGACTTACCTGTAAAGCCCACCTGGTGGCCCAACAGGACCGGCCCAGCGCGGCCCAGCCCACCCTTTTCCTGTCGTCTTCCTCCCCTCGCACCGAAGCAGCTCGGTGGCGAGCGCTGGCGATGCCCCGGCCACCTCCTGCTTGCCGCCTTCCCCTCGTCGCCCTGGACTCCGTCCGCGACGGCACGCAGCCCCTGGCCCTTCACACTCCCTCTGTGCTCCTCCCCCCTTCTCTGCTCTCTCCCGCAGCACCACCGACACGCCACGATCACCGCCGATGCCGATTGCCGCAGCCACCGGCCACCCCTCGCCCTCCCGCTGAGCTCAGGAGCTCCACCACTCCGTCCTCGACCCACCTCACCGAGCCACGCCCCTCCAGAAGCCCCCGAACGACCTCACCGGGCTCGTCTTCTACCTCGGACCCGCCGGCCATCACCGTCAAATTCGTCGGCTCCGGACCCTCCCCGACCTCGCCGAGCGTTCCGTCGTCATCGCGGTGAGCCCCGTCGTGTTTCCCCTCTCTCCATTCGCTCGCCCCCATGCTGTACCCGCCGTCTCACCGCAACCGGAGCTCGCTGCCGCCGGCCATGTGGCCGTCGCGGCCATGGCTTGTTTCGGTCGCGTCCAAGCACGGCTTTGAGCTCGTGGGGCTCACAGGAATCCCATGCGCAGCTCAGCTTGTCCAAAACCCCACCAGGGCCTCGCGCCGTTACCACCCGAACTCCGGCGCCGCCGCGAGCTCAGTTGCGGCGAGCCCCGGCGTTCCCGTAGCCTCCCACCTACCCCATCAGATGCGGGAGAGCCTGGGCTACGCCCCGGTGCCCTCAGCCGCCGCCTCCGTCGCCTTTAGCGCAAGTCCGGCGTGCCCCCGCCGTGCTCTGTGGTCGTCGTCGGCTAATCTCCGGCCACCTGACGTGGCTGGCTTAATTAGCCACTAACCACCGCTTCGTGTCACAGACAGCCGGGCCCCACCGCGTAGCTAACTGGCTAACTAAAATAGATTAGGTTTAATCTAATTGCAGTGGCCCCACGCGTCAGCTTTGACCGCGCTGACGTGGCCTTTGACCCGGCCCCACCTGTCATTGACACTAACCAGCCCTGTGTCACTGACGTGTGGCCCCCCACGGGTCAGGTTTGACCCGGGGCGCCCAGTTGACTCTGCTGACGTCACAGTGACGTGGTGCTGACGCCATGAATCATTTTCTGGATTTAAAATAAATTCAAAAATTCCAGAAAATTGTATAAACTTCTAAAAATCGTAGAAATTCAACCGTAACTCCAAATGAAATAATTTATATATGAAAAATTATCAGAAAAATTCAAGGAATCCATCCGTACCATTTTCATGCATGTTTGAACAATGTTTGTCCTCTGTTTTGGAAAAAACAAATAAAGGGCATTTAAATAATCATATATGGAGTTGGAATTTGAATCTTGTATTCAAACCAACCCCATTTAACTTGTTGCTAGTTGCATTAGCCCAAAACACATTCATATTGCCATGTCATAGCATGCATCATATTGTGCATTGCATTGATCGTGTTTCTTCTGTGTTTGCCGGTGTTGTTCCCCCTCAATAGACGTTGTACCGACGATGTGATCGTTGACACTGATGAAGACTCAATGCTATCTTCAGAAGTGCCAGGCAAGCAAAATCCCCTTGTTCATTCCGATACAATCCCACTCTCTCGCTCCTGCTCTCTTTTACTGCATTAGGACAACAGCGATTCAACTGCTACTTGCTGCGGTAGCTGAACCCCTTTACCCTCTGCATGGCCTGTCATTGCCACAGTAAATAGATGAAGCCCACTAGTATGAGTAGGAGTTGTTTGAGCCATGTTGTGCCTACTCATTCATGTTTGTTTGTCATGCCTGCTATTGCTTAGAGTTGAGTCAGGTCTGATTCATCGGGGATGAATCAGAGGTGTGTGAACATGTCCTTCTGTGTGTGAGCTAAGTGGTGAACACGATTTGGTAAAGGTAGCGGTGAGAGGCCATGTAGGAGTACATGGTGGGTTGTCTCATTGAAGCCGTCCTTAGGAACTGAGTTCTGTGTTTGTGATCCATGATTCAGCTACTACCATACATTGGGCCCTGAAATATGACCCCGCTCGACTTCTTATTCACCCAAGTTCTCTGTCCAGGAGTTGCAAGTAGTTTCTGGTGTTTGTAGTATGCTGGAGGCCGTGCACAGCGCTGACCGGAGGGGTGGGCTGTGATGCGGTAGGCACGTGGCACGGTGTACCGGGCGCCCGTTTGGTGTCTCGGGAACCCTGTTCACATCGTTTGGGGCTGTGAGCGAAACTCCAGCCGGATCTCCTCATGGATGGAACCCGAATAGGCGATAAACCTGGACTAGAGACTTGAGTGTTTAGGTAGGTCGTGGTCTACACCCACGTCGGCTTTCGCTTGAAGTCTGCCGAGCACATGTCGTGTGCAGACGCTAAGTGGTGGAAACATGTATGAAGAAGTACACCCCTGCAGGGTTAACATCATCTATTCGAATAGCCGTGTCCGCGGTAAAGGACTTCTGGGTTGCCTATAACAGTTCATAGACAAGTGAAAGTGGATACTCTAAAATGCGCAAGATAAGCGTGAGAGCTATGGATGGCGTTCTCGTAGGGAGACGGGAGCGGATCCATAGTGGTGTATTGATATGGTGAATATGTGGACTCGTGTGCGCCACCTCAAAGAGTTGCATTGCAGTCGTAGTTCAGGTTAGCCACCGAGTCAAAGCTGGCTTGCTGCAGTCAAACTCCACCATCCCCTTTGTTGATAATGATGCATATGTAGTTAGTTCTGATGTAAGTCTTGCTGGGTACATTTGTACTCACGTTGTTTAATTTATGTTTTTGCAGAGAGACTTCAGTCTCATTAGTAGTTCCACGTGGACTTCCATGTTTAGCTTGTTACCTCAGCTACGATCTTGTGCCCTCGGCAGGATTTGGTAGATAGTCAGGCTTCTCAGCCTTTTTCGTTTATAGATGTCTGTACTCAGACATGTTAAGCTTCCGCATGTGCTTTGACTTGTATGCTCTGATTGTTGGGTCGTGAGACCCCTGTTTGTAATATCTCGCTCCTCGGAGCCTATTGAATAAATACTTGAGTCGTAGAGTCATGTTGTGATGCCATGTTGTGTTTGCACATATCGAGCATATTGTGTGTATGTTATTGAAATCCTTGGTATGTGTGGGATCTGACTATCTAGTTGTTTATCTTTAGTAGCCTCTCTTACCGGGAAATGTCTCCTAGTGTTTCCACCGAGCCATGGTAGCTTGCTACTACTCCGGAACACTTAGGCTGGCCGGCATGTGTCCTTCTTCGTTCCTGTGTCTGTCCCTTCGGGGAAATGTCACGCGATGGATACCGGAGTCCTGTTAGCCCGTTACAGCCCGGTTCACCGGAGTCCTGCTAGCCCAGTGCTACAGCCTGGATTCACTCGCTGATGACCGACACATTCGATGCTGGGTCATGGATGCCTGTCTTTGTAAGTCTGTGCCACTTTGGGTTTACGACTAGCCATGTCAGCCCGGGCTCCTTATCATATGGATGCTAGCGACACTGTCATATACGTGTGCCAAAAGGCGCAAACGGTCCCGGGGAAAGGTAAGGCGACACCCGTGGTAATACCGTGCGTGAGGCCGCAAAGTGATATGAGGTGTTACATGCTAGATCGATGTGGCATTGAGTCGGGGTCCTGACAGCGTTGGTATCAGAGCTTGACTGCCTGTAGGATTACCAAGCCAAACTGGTCGAAGTTGAGTCTAGAAATTCTTTAGTTATATAAGGGAATTGATTGTGGGATGGAACGTAAGGCTCTTTTTACTCCTTATACCTTATGCCCTTCTGATCTGAGTCATCTTATCTTTCCTACGGGGTTAAGAAACTAGGCTTTCTCTTCTTTCTATCAGGATCACGTGTTACTAATCCGTAGACTTATAGAATTGTTGGATTTAAGCCTCAGTTCAGTTTCTACCTCTGTACGTTAATTATTGATCTCGAGACCTTGATATTGTGCTTCTGAGTGGTTATGCCACCATTTTTGTGATTGTCTCAAATCTTTTGAGCATTTACAGTCGTTATGCTGTCCGAGTCATCCCAAGTTTCTAAATAGTCTGATGCATTTGCAAATCCTTTCTTTCCGTTCCCGATGTCCTTTATGGTCAGAATAAGCACACTAACCGGTGCGTTGAGGTAATTTATTGCCTTGACATATATGTTGGAGCTATTATTATGACCCTAGGTGTCTTAGGGGATCATCTAGTAATTTAGCCATGATTTGTGTCCCAGTGTGATGCTTCTGGCCTTTATTCCCGAAAGCATCCCGTGATGCTACTTAGTAGTAGGTATTCTACTTCCGGGTTTTTGAACCCGAGATTCACCCTACTTACATCATGTTGATAGTGTTGCTAGTTCCTTTAGGATATTAGTAACCTTTGCGATAGTCCTCGAGGTCCATGGTATTTTCCTTCTTCCAAATACTATGAACCACTTATGGCAGTAGTTTGTTGGATCAAAAGATCATAACAAGAGTGATCTCGAAGAGTTCTCCATTCTATATTGCGACTCTGCTAGTCCTACCTCTCTACATGGCTTATCCGGAAGAAACATGTTGAACTTGGTTCAACATACTAATCTATGCATCCACAACTCAGAAAACTGTATGTTCCTTTGAGTTGTCCTGCTCTAGTCGTCTTCTGACCCTCGTCTATCAATTGATAGTCAAGAGTATGCGTGCGTTCGTTTATCGATGCCTATTACTCTTGTGGTCCGTCAAGCCATTCTATCGCGGAATGACTAGGAGAAACAAACTCCAGTACCTCTTCCATTTCCAGGATTGGGTCAAAGAAGACGTACTCCGCAGATCAAATTGCTAATCTTGCTTTTGCTCTGTTCTACCTTGGAGTATTACCATCTTTTATATCGGGATTGTTATAGGAATTGCACACCATCCTATGAACTCTTGGTACAGTGATACTTCTTGCCATCATTGTTCATTCCTCGGTTCCTGTGTTATTGTAACCGGAATGCCGACAAGTGAGTCGTGGCGTGTGAAATCAATACTGCTAGCAACTCCATTGCTTGGTAGTTAAATGGATGATAACCTCATTCTTAGCGTGTTGATTATTGAATCGTCACCCTAAGGTTGATTGTGCTACCTAGTCCTTATTTCTGGTGCACTCTCCGATCAGTGAGTTAGGATAGTGCCAATCCTTGCTTATTTGATCATATCGTCTTGCCCTGGAAAGCAAGATTGTTCTCGAGCTTAGTAACATACCGGTGGTTCATGATTTTCCGAAGATCTTCTCGGAAGTATTACCAGGTTGTCACCTGACCGCTGTGTTGAGCTCGTGATCAAGTTGGTTTCTTATGAACCACCTTCTCTCCAAGAATCGGTGTTAGATATCCCTGAGCTAGTTGGTTAAGCTAGACAACAACTTGGAGAGTTGGAAGATAAAAGCTTGCCTGACTTAGTTCGTTCCAAAGGGATATTCTTGTGTAGTGTGTGTTGAAGAAAGATGATATCTTCGTCGATTGGTCCCTATGATCAGTTGCTGGACCTATTGTCTTATCAATCCTTTGATTTGAGTGTGGACTATCGTCAAATCAAATCAGTACCAACGATGCTCGTAATGTTGTCTTACTCGTGGTTGATCCCTCGAGCATACACCATTACATCTTTGGTCTGACCAATGCTATCACCGTGTTCGCATGATGGTGGAAGTCCAGTGATATGGAAATTCCGATGAGTTGTTGTTGAGCCCATCAGTAGCGTTTTGTCTCCCCCCATGAATCATGTTGAACATCAACCTAGTGTTGGAAACTTTTGAAAGCATTTCTTCATGCTAGTTCATGAAGCATATGTTCGGATGTAAGAGGTGACTTCCTCCAGTTCATGTGCATTTGATGCAAGTTGCCGCCGTGGATTCGAGAAAGTCAATGTTGTTTCCTTTGGAATCATCCCAAATCAGTCATGCATACGTGCGAAGTATTCTGTGGTTTGGAGACTTGCAACCTCCATTCTATATGTGTCCCTAGCACACCAAGCCACTGATTGATTTGTTCAAGGAGAAGGAGTTCCTTCTTAAGAGCAAGACTTATGCAAAACTTCGATATCCTCGCTGATGGTTCCCCCTCCTGAACTCGGTAGTGTTTTATTATAAGACTACTTTGTGGTCATGCTTGTCTTGGACAACATGTTCACATGTTGTAGCAGAACCGGCTCGTGTTTTTGGAGCTTGCTATCATAGTTCATTCCCCGAGAATCTCGCAATGTCATCTCGTCGATTTGTGTTGCAAACTTTCGTTTTTCTTCCTAGACTCGATGAGTCTGGAATATCCTGACACCAACCAGATCTGAATCTCAGGCAGATATGATGGTTTGGAACATTTTCCAAGAACTATAATATCGGTTCCTCGGAAACCGGTAAAGTGGGTGTCATGGCTAACACACCCCGCCGGAAGACCTATTGTGGTAGTATCTTGATTGAAGAAGTTGGCCACCTCCCCATAGGGATTTCGTAGGATTTACTCCCTAGTTGTTCCTTATGGATTTTTGAGATCCCGAAGTCCGACCTTTTACTTGATGTTCTAGATATCAAACCATATCTATGGGTGGATTACGCTAGCACATCAAGGAGAACATTAGAAGCGGAGTGCTAAATGTCTCTCGGTCGATCATCCAGATTTCGTCCCCTTGGCCTCGCTAAGATGAAATCTGAGAAGGTGTTATCTTCTTTTGCATCCGCATCGTCCGTCAGTATTCATCATGGTAGCAAGTTGTGCTGCCAGGATCCTTGACACGGATATTGGTAAAATCTTGATGATTATGGAAACGCTCAAGTTCTTGAAAGCACGCACAAGCGCTAGGTGTTATCATCGACACTAATTGGGATGCTCTCAGTTTCCTCGGTTATGCTATGACCTTTCAAACAATGAATTCACTCTCTATTGTTGGGTTCTTCCCCAGTTACAAGAATCATTCCCAGCATTTGCATTTTGTTCCCAGCTTGCCCGAGGCCACCGCACCGACCTCGCCCGAGCTCGCCGTCGCCGGAGATGCCCTTCAACGCTGTCGCCGCCTCAGCTCGTCCCCGACCCCGCCGGTGGCCTCTACGGGAGCGCTGTGAGCCTAGCTACCCCTCCGACCCTCCCCCTCTCTTTCCCGAGCCGTGTAGCCACCGCACGAAGATCACACGCACGCACCGCCGCGGATCTCGTCGCCGACGTGCTCCCGGCCATCCTCCGGCCAACCCGCGGTGTCCAACGCACTCACCACACTGCGTTGGGCCCAACCGTGCACTCCCCGCACCTCACCGATCCCCCTAGCGACAAGTTCGACTTTGGCCGAACTCCGGTGGCCGCCAAAGTCGTCGCCGGCGCCAACTCCGGCCACCCCGACCCCAACGGACTCCACCAAGAGCTGCGGTTCGACCTCAGCTCCGCTCCGGTGCCCTCCGCGGCTCGTTTGGTTGCCGGAACGGCAAAAATCACTTCCGCCGCCGCGTCGGGCTCGCCGGCGGCTAAACGCCGGTGCAGCCGACCCGGGTTTGACCACGGGTGGGCCCTGGTTGACTCCCCTGAGTCAATGACAGGTGGGGCCCAGCCCTGTTAATTAAACAGGTTTAGTTTTAATTAAACTCTAATTAATTAATCACCCTGACACGCGGGACCCACTGTCAGGTTTGACCTGGACCTATTCCGTTGACCTGCTGATGTCACACTGACGTCAGGCTGACGCAATAATTGATTTTCTGGAATTATTCTAATATAGGAAATTCCAGAATATAATTTAAACTTCAAAAATTCATAACTTTTATTCTGTAACTCCAAATCAGACAAATTATATATGAAAAATGATCAGAAAAATCCAATCTATCCATCTGTACTATTCTCATGCATGATTAAACAAGTTAACTTGATGTTTAATGCAGAACAAGGAAAAGCACTTTAAAAGGCCATGTTTGAGTTTGAAATTTGAATCTTTGATTCAAATTGGTGCAAACCCTTCTGGTCTTAGTTGCATTAGCCCAACACACTCATATTGCTATGTTTCATGCATGCATCATATTGTTGCACATTGTTTGGTGATGGTTGTGTATCGGTGTTCTTTGCGGCAGGATCTGCCTCCGAGGAGTACCGTGATTACCCTAACGAAGAACCGTATCAGTGCATCGAACCATCAGGCAAGCAACCAACCATTTGATCATATCGATACAATCCCATGTTCTCGCTCCTGCTCTCTTTTACTGCATTAAGACAACGCGTTTCAAACTGCTGTGTGCTACGGTAGTTGAACCCACTTCCTCTACATGACCTGTCATTGCCACAGTAACTAGATGAAACCCACTAGCATGTGTAGGAGTTGATTGAGCCATATGTATGTGTTGTTCCTACCTTGCTATGCCTGCTATGCCTAGAGTCGTGTCAGGTCTGGTTCATCTGGGTGATGGGCTAGAGTGAAATGATTATGTCGGTAATGAGAGTGGTGTGGTGAACACGATTTGGTAAAGGTATCGATGAGAGGCCATGTAGGAGTACATGGTGGGTTGTTTCATTGAAGCCGACCTTAAGCACTGAGATCTGTATGTGTGATTTAAGATACAGCTACTACCATGCATTGGGCCCTGAAATATGACCCCGCTCGACTTCTTATTCACCCTAGCTCTCTGTCCAGGAGTTGCAAGTAGTTTCTGGTGTTTGTAGCCTACTAGAGGCCGCGGACAGCGCTGACCGTAGGGGTGGGCTGTGATGCAGTAGGTACGTGGCCGGGTGTATCAAATACCCGTTAGGTATTTCGGGAACCCTGTTCACATCGTTCGGGGCCGTATGGGAAACCTCGGCCGGACTCCCTGCGGATGGAGCCTGGATAGGCGATAAACCTGGACTAGAGGCTTAGGTGTTTAGGTAGGTCGTGGTCTACACCCACGTCGGCTTTCGCTTGAAGTCTCCCGAGCACATGTCGTGTGCAGACGCTAAGTGGTGGAAACATGTATGAAGAAGTACACCCCTGCAGGGTTATCATGATCTATTCGAATAGCCGCGTCCGCGGTAAAGGACTACTTGGTTGCCTATACAGTTCATAGACAAGTAAATGGAAACTACTAAAAGCTTCAAGATAAGTGTGAGTGCCGAGGATGGCTCTTCCGTAGGAAGACGGAGATGGATCCTCGGTAGTGTATTGAAGTGGTGATTAGTGGACTCGTGTGCGAAAAACCATTTCAAGTTGGAGTCTCGTAGGTTAGCCTAGCCAAGAGTCAAAGCTGGCTTGCTGCAATAACTCCACCAACCCTTCTTGAAAATATGCATGTATGTAGGATCTGATGTAAGTCTTGCTGAGGACCTTTGTACTCATGTTGCTATAATTTACATTTTTACAGAAGACGCTGCAACCCCTTCTGATGGGTTCTACGTAGACGTTGACATCAATGAGTAGGCTAAAGGCCCAGGTGGTGATCCTGAGCTTGTGAAGGACCACATAGTATAGCTAGGCTTTCCAAGCCTCTTTTATCTTTCTAGTTGTCTGTACTCAGACAAGTTACTTCCGCTGCTGGTTTGTATGACTGTATGACTTGAATGCTGGGTCGTGAGACCCGTACCTTTGTGTATGTTATGTATGGCTCTCTGAGCCTTAAATAAAGTACTTGTGTCGTAGAGTCATGTTGTGATGCCTTGTTGTATTTGCACATATCGAGCATATTGTGTGTATGACTGAAATGCTTGGTATGTGTGGGATCTGACTATCTAGTTGTTTATCTTTAGTAGCCTCTCTTACCGGGAAATGTCTCCTAGTGTTACCGCTGAGCCATGGTAGCTTTCTACTGCTCTGGAACACTTAGGCTGGCCGGCATGTTTCCTTCTTCGTTCCGGTGTCTGTCCCTTCGGGGAAATGTCACGCATTGAGTACCGGAGTCCTGTTAGCCCGCTACAGCCCGGTTTACCGGAGTCCTGCTAGCCCAGTGCTACAGCCCGGACCCACTTGCTGATGACCGACACGTTCGAAGCTGGGTCATGAATGCCTGTCCCTGTAAGTCTGTGCCACTTTGGGTTTACGACTAGTCATGTCAGCCCGGGCTCCTTATCATATGGATGCTAGCGACACTATCATATACGTGAGCCAAAAGGCGCAAACGGTCCCGGGCAAAGGTAAGGCGACACCCGTGGGGATACCGTGCGTGAGGCCGCAAAGTGATATGAGGTGTTACCGGCTAGATCGATGTGACATCGAGTCGGGGTCCTGACAGCGTTGGCATCAGAGTCGGACTGCCTGTAGGTTCTCCAAGCCAAACTGGTCGATGTTGAGTCTAGAAATTCTTTAGTTATATGTAAGGGAATTGTTTGTGGGTTGGAACGTAAGGCTCTTTTTACTCCTTTATCTTATAACATTCTGATCTGAGTCAGTCTATTCTTCCACCGGGGGTTAAGGAATTAGGATCTATTCTCTCTATCAGGATCACGTGTTACTAATCAATAGTACCTTATAAGTTTGATGGATACAAGCCTAGTTCAATTCTACTACCACATTATGTTGCTAGGATGGACTCAGAACTTGATATGATGATGTTGAGTGTGTATGTAATCCTTTGTCAAATGTCTCAAAATCCTTCTTGAGCATTTACAGCTGTTATGCTGCCGAAATTTTGCTAGAAATTCAAATGCCTTTGCATTGTGATTGTGCTTTCAGATGGCCACTCGCGAACTCAATCAAGTGGTTCGCCTGACTCGATGCCTAGATGTACCCGGCCATACTGCCATGTTGGTCAGGGTAATGACTGAGGCTGGATACCGTTGGTATCCTGAGTACACGGTCGAAGAGCAATTCCGAGACTTTAATCAAAGCCAATATCTCTGCACTGTCAGGATATTTCCATCTTATCCTGGGTCCACCGAGCCCCTTCACTGCTCCTATGGACTCGAGGTTACTATTGAGATGGCTGTGCAGGACGCCGCCTACTCTATGATGACCATCATGCGAGTCAGATCTGGTCTATTTCGGGACTCTGATTTCCGGTATATGCCAGGATCACTTCCGGGAGCACAAGGGTATCTCCAGGCTATCTATGCTGACCCCACCCAGGAGGATTCACGGACTCGCACTACTGCTGAGATGCTCGAGGATAAGGACCGTGAAAATCGGGCCTTGAGGTTAGAGCTCTTCAATACCCGTGCTGACCACTGGGCCACATTGACTCGGTTTGCACCGGCAGTGCAAGCGGGATATTCGGATATGCGCGATCTCTATCCTGTGAGATCTGCTCTGCCAGACGTGATGGGTTGGCGTGATGTAGGAGGCATCACCCCACCTCGCGGTCCCCGCAGGCCACCGTTTGTTGGTCCAAGACCTCATCCTAGTCCCTATGGTCCACAAGCTCCGCGAGATCGTCTGTTTCCGGATGATCATGTTGAGCTTCCAGGCTATGGAGGTGACTTCTACGAGGACTACTACGGATCGGTCTGAGTTAGTGGTAGTATCACTAGTTCGCACTAGCTGTGTCATCTATCGTTCCGCGTGACTCATGGGATATGACCTAGTTTGTACTCTTTCTAGAGGTGTAGAAAAATAATGTATAGGAGCTTGGAATGCCTCCGATGAGATGTAATCCTCTTTTCACCGTAATAGTACTTTGTTTGGTCTTTTACTAAACCCTGTATGGTGTGTATGACGATGGAATAAAGAAGCAGTCTCTGTATCTACCATGTCATACGGATGATCATCTTGCATTTCGAGTTATTCCTTACATGTTGTATCCTATGTCGGAATTTTATCATTCTGACTAAATCATTGTCTTGTTTACCTAGGATGGTCAACACGCGCACTAACCCTGCTCCTCAAGAGCAGGCCGAAGGCAGCGAAGTCAGGAATGCAAATCTGCCTCATCCTCCTTCCCTAGCCGAGGTTATGATGGAAGCCGAGAGATACAAGCGGGAGACCAACCGTTTGTTGGAGCGTATTGAACAGAACACAGCACACCATCAGAGGACTAATGTGGTGTCACTCAGTGATTTTATCAAATTACATCCACCCACGTTCCACCACTCCGTCGAGCCTCTCGACGCTGATGACTGGCTTCGCAGTATCTCTCACAAGTTGCGTTCCGCGCTAGTAGCTGAGGCTGACAAGGTCACCTTTGCTGCATATCATCTTGAAGGCCCCGCCAGTCTATGGTGGGAGAATTATGGAGCTATGCGCCCAGCGGGCCATGTCACTACTTGGGCTGAATTCAGCGAGGCTTTCCGTGAACATCACATTCCGGAGGGTCTCATGGACCGTAAACGTGAGGAATTTTGCAATTTCACCCAAGGCCGACTCTCTGTGGATGCTTACAGCAGAGAGTTTGGTAACCTCGCACGATATGCAACTGAGGAAGTTTCTACTGATGCCAAGAAGCAAGCAAGGTTCCGTAAGGGACTTAGTCCTGAGCTTCGCCGCGACCTCCGTCTGCATGAGTGCACATCTTTTCAGAAGCTTGTTAACAAGGCCATCAGTGCTGAAACTGGTCAGACTGATTATGACGCAACACGCAAGCATGGCCGTGACATGGGTTCCTCCTCCGGTGCTGGTCCTCAGAAGCGCCGCGTGTGGGTGCCCAACACCGCCCTGCCACCCAGGTTCACACCGAGGCCATCTTTCCAGGCGCCTCGCCCCGTTCAACAGTCTGCACCAGCCAAGCCCTATGGGGGTCCAACCAACAATGCTCCTCCACGTACCAGTTCCGTAACTTGTTTCAAGTGTGGGGAATCTGGTCACTATATGCGTGAGTGTCCCCAGACCAACCCCAACCAATCTGCTAAAGCTGTTGGCCGTGGCAAGCCGACAGGGAAAGTGTTCCACGCCAAGCCGGCCACCGCTACACGTGGCCATGTCAACTGTATCTCTGCCGAAGAAGCTCAAGAGGATCCCAACGTCGTTCTCGGTACGCCCCTTGTTAATTGCCACCCGGCATCTGTTCTTTTCGATACAGGAGCCTCTCATTCATTTATATCCGAGAACTATGCTCGTTTGCATAACACCGCATTCTGTAACATGCCATCCACTATGGAAATTTCTACTCCTGGTTCTAGATGGCAGACCTCCAGGGTAAGTTATGGAAATGAAATCCAAGTCGACAGACTTGTTTTCCTTGCATCTTTGATAGCTCTCAAATTTTCAGATATTAATACCATTTTGGGTATGGACTGGATGTCAGCTCATCATGCCAAAATTGATTGCTTCTCTAGGACTGTTCAACTCACCCATCCTTCGGGGAAGATAGTCAATGTCTTGACCCAATTAGCCAAGCGACAATTATATTCTCTTAACGCCAGCCCTTTGCCAGACCTTGAGGACGTTCCGGTAGTCCGTGACTTCCCGGATGTCTTCCCAGAGGAATTGCCAGGTGTTCCACCTGACAGGGATGTTGAGTTCATAATAGACCTCATTCCAGGAACCGTTCCGATTGCTAGAAGACCCTATAAGATGGCACCACTAGAACTAGCCGAGCTTAAGAAACAACTCGATGAGTCCTTGAAAAAGGGTTTCATCCGACCTAGTTCATCTCCGTGGGCTTGCCCCGTCCTCTTCGTCAAGAAGAAGGATGGTACGGACCGGATGGTTGTAGATTACCGACCTGTCAACTTGGTCACAATCAAGAACAAATATCCACTCCCCAGGATCAACGACCTGTATGATCAGCTCGCTGGATCCTCAGTCTTCTCCAAGATGGATTTGAGGTTGGGCTACCATCAAATCAAAATCAGAAACGGGGACATTCCTAAAACGGCCTTTGTTACTCGTTATGGCCAATACGAGTACACCGTCATGTCCTTCGGTTTAACCAACGCTCCAGCCACCTTTTCTCGGTTAATGAACTCAATCTTCATGGAGTATTTGGATAAATTCGTCGTGGTTTACCTCGATGATATACTCATCTACTCCAAGAACGAGGAAGAACATGCCGAACATCTAAGGCTAGTGTTGAATAAACTTCGAGAGCATCGCCTTTATGCCAAATTTTCTAAATGTGAATTCTGGTTGTCAGAAGTGACCTATCTGGGTCATGTAATATCTGGTAAAGGTATTGCTGTTAACCCTGAGCGAGTTCAAGCCGTCCTTAATTGGACTCCACCTGAATCGGTCAAGCAAGTTCGGAGTTTTCTGGGCTTAGCGAGCTATTGTCGTCGCTTTGTCGAGAACTTCTCCAAAGTTGCTAAACCCCTAACCGAACTCCTCAAGAAAGATAAAAAGTTCGAATGGACTCCACAATGTGAGCACAGCTTTCAGGAACTGAAAAGACGCCTGACTTCTGCTCCCGTACTGGTACCGCCAGACTTCTCCAAGGACTTTGTTATCTACTGCGACGCCTCGCGACAAGGACTAGGCTGTATTCTCATGCAAGATCGACACGTAATTGCTTACGCTTCACGGCAATTGCACCCACATGAGGAGAATTATCCTACTCATGATTTAGAGCTTGCAGCTGTAGTCTATGCACTTAAAACCTGGCGACATTACCTCCTCGGTAATCGTTGTGAAATATTCACTGATCACCAAAGTCTGAAGTACATCTTCACCCAACCGGATTTGAATCTCAGGCAAAGACGTTGGGTCGAGTTGATCACAGATTTTGACTTAGGAATAACTTACACCCCAGGGAAAGCCAACGTCATGGCTGATGCGCTAAGTCGTAAATCCTATTGTAACAACCTGATGTTACAACAAAGTCAACCGCTTCTCCATGAAGAATTTCGGAAGCTTAACCTTCACATTGTTCCTCAAGGATTTCTTTCCACCTTGGTGGCGAAACCTACTCTTACGGATCAAATCATCGCTGCCCAGAAGCGAGATAAGGGAATATCTAAAATCAAGGAGAACATTGCTAGCGGAGGTGCTAGTTGTTTCTCCACAAATGATCATGGTGTTGTATACTTTGAGAACCGTTTAGTGGTTCCCAAGAACCAGCATCTACGGCAGTTGATCCTTAAGGAGGCTCATGAATCTCCTCTCACCATTCATCCCGGTAGTACCAAGATGTATCAGGACCTACGCCAGGGGTTCTGGTGGACTAGGATGAAGAGAGAAATTGCTCAGTATATTGCTAATTGCGATGTCTGTCGTCGTGTAAAAGCAGAGCATCAACGGCCTGCTGGCACCCTTCAACCCTTAGCTATTCCTGAATGGAAATGGGATAAAATTGGTATGGATTTCATTACCGGGTTTCCCAGGACCAAGAGAGGGAATAATGCTATCTTCGTCGTTGTCGATCATCTTTCCAAAGTAGCCCATTTCCTACCTGTTCGTGAGAGTATAACCGCTAGTCAATTGGCGAACTTATACATCTCCCGGATAGTGTCTCTCCATGGTGTTCCTTTGGAAATTAATTCGGATCGAGGAAGTCTTTTCACCTCTCGATTTTGGGAAAGTTTCCAAAATGCTATGGGAACCCGTCTCTCCTTTAGCACCACTTTCCACCCTCAGTCGAGTGGTCAAGTGGAACGCGTCAACCAGATTCTAGAAGACATGCTTCGAGCCTCTGTTATCTCATTCGGAATGGATTGGGAGAAGTGCCTTCCATTTGCCGAATTTGCTTACAACAACAGCTATCAATCTAGCTTGGGTAAAGCCCCTTTTGAAGTTCTCTATGGACGACGGTGTCGAACACCCCCTAACTGGTCAGAGACCGGGGAAAGACAATTCTTTGGCCCGGATATGATTCAGGAAGCAGAAGAACAAGTTCGCATCGTTCGTGAAAAGTTGAAAACAGCCCAATCTCGTCAAAAGAGTCAATATGACCGAAAACATAAGGCTATGACTTTCGAGGTTGACGAGAAGGCTTATCTTCGGGTCACCCCTCTGAAGGGAACCCATCGTTTCGGTATTAAAGGCAAATTGGCTCCTCGTTACATTGGACCTTTTCGCATTCTCGCCAAACGAGGAGAAGTTGCCTACCAGTTGGAACTACCTCCGCACTTCTCCAGAGTCCACGATGTCTTCCACGTTTCTCAACTCAGGCGTTGCTTCTCGGATCCTATCCGTGGAGTGGACTACGAAACGCTTGATCTCCAAGATAATCTTACATATCGGGAGTACCCCATTCGTATCCTCGATCGGGCTGAGCGTACCACTCGACATCATAATATCAAGTTTCTCAAAGTTCAATGCTCGCACCATTCTGAGGATGAAGCAACTTGGGAAAGGGAGGATCGTCTTCGACTCGAGTATCCCGCCTTCTTCCCGGAGGAACCCAAATCTCGGGACGAGATTCTTTTGAGTGGGGGTGAGTTGTCACACCCTAGCTAGTCATGCATTGGAGTGTTGCATCATGTTTATTCTGTCACCAGAAACCTGAAATGGGGATGACAGAACCCCCAGTCCCCTCTGAAACCAACTAGGGTTTACTAGAAACTTTTTCAATGAACCTGAAATGCCTTCTAAAATGCCCATCATTTTTGTCTTGGTTCAGAACCTCTGCCAAAAGTGGTGCACATTTTCCTAGGCCATCCTAGGGTTTTTGAATTAAATCATAAGTATTTGAATTTGGGCATTTAAAATTATATAAAATATTTAAATGCTCAAATAACTCCAAACTAAAATGTTTCATGTTGGAAATAATCCAACTATGGACCAGGAGTAGTTTGGTGATTTTTGGAGTTGCCTAAGTATTTTATTTAATTCAACAAAGTTGCAGAAGTATTAAAAAAACAGAAACAGAAAGAAAATGGGAAAAGCTTACCTGGCGCCCAGCACCCGGCCCACCTGCCGGCCCAGCCCAGCACCGCGCCAGCGAGCTGCTTGCCGGCCAGGCAGGCAGGCAGGTCCTCGGCGACGAGCACCGCATGGGTGCCACGCACCTGCTCGCCGCCTCGCCGCCTCCCTCGCCCGGCTAACGCCGTGAATCGGCCTCCCTCTCTCCCCCGAACCCCCCAGACACCCCCTCTCCTCTCCAGCTCCTCTCCCTCGCTCTCCCATGCCATGGCCGACGCCATCGCCGCCACCCCCTTGACGTAGCCACGCCCTCCGTCAACCCCACGCCGTGCCGCCGTGTCTAGGAGCTCCGCCGCCGTCCACTTCATCGAGCTAGCCGAGCCCCGTGTGCTCGAGCGGCCCGAGACCACCGCACCGACCTCGCCCGAGCTCGCCGTCGCCGGAGATCCCCTTCAACGCCGTCGCCGCCTCGGCTCGTCCCCGACCCCGCCGGTGGCCTCTACGGGAGCGCTGTGAGCGTAGCTACCCCTCCGACCCTCCCCCTCTCTTTCCCGAGCCGTGTAGCCACCGCACGAAGATCACACGCACGCACCGCCGCGGATCTCATCGCCGACGTGCTCCCGGCCATCCTCCGGCCAACCCGCGGTGTCCAACGCACTCACCATGCTGCGTTGGGCCCAACCGTGCACTCCCCGCACCTCACCGATCCCCCTAGCGACAAGTTCGACTTTGGCGAACTCCGGTGGCCGCCAAAGTCGTCGCCGGCGCCAACTCCGGTCACCCCGACCCCAATGGACTCCACCAAGAGCTGCGGTTCGACCTCAGCTCCGCTCCGGTGCCCTCCGCGGCTCGTTTGGTTGCCGGAACAGCAAAAATCACTTCCGCCGCCGCGTCGGGCTCGCCGGCGGCTAAACGCTGGTGCAGCCGACCCGGGTTTGACCACGGGTGGGCCCTGGTTGACTCCCCTGAGTCAATGACAGGTGGGGCCCAGCCCTGTTAATTAAACAGGTTTAGTTTTAATTAAACTCTAATTAATTAATCACCCTGACACGCGGGACCCACTGTCAGGTTTGACCTGGACCTATTCCGTTGACCTGCTGACGTCACACTGACGTCAGGCTAACGCAATAATTGATTTTCTGGAATTATTCTAATATAGGAAATTCCAGAATATAATTTAAACTTCAAAAATTCATAACTTTTATTCTGTAACTCCAAATCAGACAAATTATATATGAAAAATGATCAGAAAAATCCAATCTATCCATCTGTACTATTTTCATGCATGATTAAACAAGTTAACTTGATGTTTAATGCAGAACAAGGAAAAGCACTTTAAAAGGCCATGTTTGAGTTTGAAATTTGAATCTTTGATTCAAATTGGTGCAAACCCTTCTGGTCTTAGTTGCATTATCCCAACACACTCATATTGCTATGTTTCATGCATGCATCATATTGTTGCACATTGTTTGGTGATGGTTGTGTATCGGTGTTCTTTGCGGCAGGATCTGCCTCCGAGGAGTACCGTGATTACCCTAACGAAGAACCGTATCAGTGCATCGAACCATCAGGCAAGCAACCAACCATTTGATCATATCGATACAATCCCATGTTCTCGCTCCTGCTCTCTTTTACTGCATTAAGACAACGCGTTTCAAACTGCTGTGTGCTACGGTAGTTGAACCCACTTCCTCTGCATGACCTGTCATTGCCACAGTAACTAGATGAAACCCACTAGCATGTGTAGGAGTTGATTGAGCCATATGTATGTGTTGTTCCTACCTTGCTATGCCTGCTATGCCTAGAGTCGTGTCAGGTCTGGTTCATCTGGGTGATGGGCTAGAGTGAAATGATTATGTCGGTAATGAGAGTGGTGTGGTGAACACGATTTGGTAAAGGTATCGATGAGAGGCCATGTAGGAGTACATGGTGGGTTGTTCCATTGAAGCCGACCTTAAGCACTGAGATCTGTATGTGTGATTTAAGATACAGCTACTACCATGCATTGGGCCCTGAAATATGACCCCGCTCGACTTCTTATTCACCCTAGATCTCTGTCCAGGAGTTGCAAGTAGTTTCTGGTGTTTGTAGCCTACTGGAGGCCGCGGACAGCGCTGACCGTAGGGGTGGGCTGTGATGCGGTAGGTACGTGGCCGGGTGTACCGAATACCCATTAGGTATTTCGGGAACCCTGTTCACATCGTTCGGGGCCGTATGGGAAACCTCGGCCGGACTCCCTGCGGATGGAACCTGGATAGGCGATAAACTTGGACTAGAGGCTTAGGTGTTTAGGTAGGTCGTGGTCTACACCCACGTCGGCTTTCGCTTGAAGTCTGCCGAGCACATGTCGTGTGCAGACGCTAAGTGGTGGAAACATGTATGAAGAAGTACACCCCTGCAGGGTTATCATGATCTATTCGAATAGCCGCGTCCGCGGTAAAGGACTACTTGGTTGCCTATACAGTTCATAGACAAGTAAATGGAAACTACTAAAAGCTTCAAGATAAGTGTGAGTGCCGAGGATGGCTCTTCCGTAGGAAGACGGAGATGGATCCTCGGTAGTGTATTGAAGTGGTGATTAGTGGACTCGTGTGCGAAAAACCATTTCAAGTTGGAGTCTCGTAGGTTAGCCTAGCCAAGAGTCAAAGCTGGCTTGCTGCAATAACTCCACCAACCCTTCTTGAAAATATGCATGTATGTAGGATCTGATGTAAGTCTTGTTGAGTACCTTTGTACTCATGTTGCTATAATTTACATTTTTACAGAAGACGCTGCAACCCCTTCTGATGGGTTCTACGTAGACGTTGACATCAATGAGTAGGCTAAAGGCCCAGGTGGTGA
The DNA here is from genome assembly GCF_002162155.2 of Triticum dicoccoides. Taxonomy (NCBI): domain Eukaryota; kingdom Viridiplantae; phylum Streptophyta; class Magnoliopsida; order Poales; family Poaceae; genus Triticum; species Triticum dicoccoides. Next base: position 297,889,731 of record NC_041382.1, on the reverse strand, counting down.
TCCTGAGCTTGTGAAGGACCACGTAGTATAGCTAGGCTTTCCAAGCCTCTTTTATCTTTCTAGTTGTCTGTACTCAGACAAGTTACTTCCGCTGCTGGTTTGTATGACTGTATGACTTGAATGCTGGGTCGTGAGACCCGTACCTTTGTGTATGTTATGTATGGCTCTCTGAGCCTTAAATAAAGTACTTGTGTCGTAGAGTCATGTTGTGATGCCTTGTTGTATTTGCACATATCGAGCATATTGTGTGTATGACTGAAATGCTTGGTATGTGTGGGATCTGACTATCTAGTTGTTTATCTTTAGTAGCCTCTCTTACCGGGAAATGTCTCCTAGTGTTACCGCTGAGCCATGGTAGCTTGCTACTGCTCTAGAACACTTAGGCTGGCCGGCATGTGTCCTTCTTCGTTCCGGTGTCTGTCCCTTCGGGGAAATGTCACGCATTGAGTACCGGAGTCCTGTTAGCCCGCTACAGCCCGGTTTACCGGAGTCCTGCTAGCCCAGTGCTACAGCCCGGACCCACTTGCTGATGACCGACACGTTCGAAGCTGGGTCATGGATGCCTGTCCCTGTAAGTCTGTGCCACTTTGGGTTTACGACTAGTCATGTCAGCCCGGGCTCCTTATCATATGGATGCTAGCGACACTATCATATACGTGAGCCAAAAGGCGCAAACGATCCCGGGCAAAGGTAAGGCGACACCCGTGGGGATACCGTGCGTGAGGCCGCAAAGTGATATGAGGTGTTACCGGCTAGATCGATGTGACATCGAGTCGGGGTCCTGACATCTCTGAATACAATTCATCATTTTAGTCTCCGAATACAAGTCATCATATTAGTCTCCGAATTGAAAAGACCGAACAAAGATAGAACATTATATTACAAGTGTCGAGACCGCGAGTTTGTCTTCACATTACAAGTCGATATCGATCATCTAAACTACCATCACATAGAAGAGAGCTGCGGTCATCACGATGAGCATCATCACGATGAAACTCGTCTTCATCCGGTTCCTCCAACGCTCCCTCCCCTCTCCCGCTAGATAGCGGGCGTATCTAGATTCGGCCTCGGCCCTAGTGGCGTACCCTTTGTAACTGTTACCGCTGAATCGGTGAACCTGTCTCTGACACTCCTCCCAGTCGTCGTAGACTCCGGGAACCTTACCCTTGTACACGACATACCACGGCATCGCTATGCAGTAGCCAAACGAAACGTTAGTACCAACTCATAGACAATACATAAGCAATATATAAGTATGCAACAGAACAATCGGAAGAGAAAAGCAATACATTAATAGCATCGATTACATCTTAAGTTGAACGACTCTCGAAACCAAAGAGACATACTACAAGTTCATTAAACTTTAATTACAACATGAGCCAATCGATGTTTCAGAACTAGACACAGCATCACTGCTTTCGACTCGACTCAAGGGACCGGAGCGTGGATGAAGCCGCCGTCTATCATGGGAGTCATGAAAGAACGGGCGTTGTCAGCCTGCATTTGTAGGATTGTGTCGATGTCACTGTTGGACGGTTGATTTCTGAGGTAGAACTGCCCCGCGGTACGAAGGACATCTTGATGGATGATTTCCGCAAACTCCGACTGGATGCGAAAGAATTCTTGTCTGATGTCCGCGTCCTGGATTGACGACACGCTCGCGGCCCAATCTTTGAGTCTACTCGGTAGCAGAAGTTGATGATGGTCCCGTACGATCACCCGCATGTGATGGATGGCGTAGTAGGCACCCTTCTGACCGCCAGGCGGCTCCTTGACACAGCAGAACATCGTATTGTGGGAGAACACGTGCTTGCCATACTTACGAGTAGGCCTGGTGAAGGTGCCTCCAGATTTGACGTAGCCGGGGAGAACATCATCAAGAACGTTCTTGACATTTGTGTAGTCTATGTTCGACTGACGGTCCGGGTCGAAATACGTAGCCATGGAATATTTGGGGCTTAGGAGGATGAGCGTGCAATGTGTGTCACTACAGAAAACACGGAATGTTAAAAGAAAAACGATCGAAATTTAAGAATTCATATGTTACGGGTGGTTGAGGGGAGGACTTACTCGGGAAAGTAAGGCACGAGGAAGTTATCCTTATCTTGGTTTGCCAGAATGACGCCTTCGACGTAAGAACTCGCGACTTGCCGGTCCCCAGCGCTGCCCAAGATCTTGGCATGCATGTAGAAGGGGTCAACTATCACGATGTCCGGGGTCTTGTCGCGAATGATCCGCATCTCCATACTCAGGGAAAATAGCCGAACGAAGGTGTAGTGCTGCGGATGAAGGTTCAACATAGCGTGGATGTCATCAAACCGCAGGACGATCGTACCCCCGATGGAGTTATCCACAAAGCCCTTGCCCTCTGGCACCTTGGCCGCGAAAACCGGGTATGCCACATCCTTCTCTCGGAGACGCCGCTTCTCCAAAGAAAGAACACTGTCATGCAGACTCCGCATAGCGCCGGTTGCAGCATCGAGCATATTTCTCGGTAGCATCGGCCTACCCGCCACATGCACCCTCCTCGAGATATCCTCAGGTGAAGGTGGCCCGTCCTGAGCACGGATCGTACTCGGTGCCGGCTGGCCCGCACCCTTGTTAGTCTTTCTTTTGTGTGCCTTCTTCTTCTCCTGTAATGGGACCGAGTTCTGCTAACAGACCGCCTTCTTGAGTGTGTTGGGGCTGATCATATTTCGCACCTCGCCTATCTGAGGCTCAGTGAAGTCGGCAGCTGGAGGCGTCTCCTGAGAGCTGAACTGCAGACGACGCCTGTTGCAACTTGGCTTCTCCGCGGTACCAGCTAGATCACGCACATCTTTTGTTGGGTTGGGTTCTTGAGAAGGAGGCCCCATGAAGTCGCCACCGTACACATGATCGGCAAAGTACTGATCGACGTTGGCAAATGTATCATCGTCATCGTCGTTCTGATCCTGTGCCATATGCACGTTTGGATCCAGTGGCATAGGGATGTCCGGCATCGTTGCGGTGGTCTTGCCATGGGGCCGACTTGGCGCCGGCATGACTGGAGGTGTTGTCTTTGGGGTGGTGTCCCCCGCCCCCAAACGAATCTGGCTCTTCGGCCAAAGCAGGGGCCAGCTCAGGCAGGCGCTTAGGGTCATCACGTCATCATCGTCGGCCCCGACGGGTCGAATAGGAGGTAACAACTCATCGCAGCCTGGCAGCACCCGAACCAGTTGAACCCTAAACAAGTTGGGTGGCATCTGGGTACCGTGGAACAAGGGGTTGCCCGGTTGAACAATTTTGCCCTTGGCGACATCGACCAACTCGTTGTTCACGAAGTGCAGGAGAGTGCACGGAACGTCGGCGGCGCCCTGCGAAAACATGTAGGGCGTCAGGGATGCCCAGTCAAAGGCAAGGAGATGAAGTCCTCGGCCGAGAGAGGCTTAATTAGTTACCATGATGACGGCGTCGAGCTCGGCTAATGTCGAGGCACCGCCAACGGTGGGCGTGCAGTTGACGGAGGGGCCGCTTGCTGCAGAGGTGCCGGCCGACGTACACCCAGGTGCATTAAGCTCCCGTGCCGGCGTCGGAGACACCAATGCCGCCTCCGCCAGAGACACCAATGGCCCCGCCATCGCGTTCTACGAGTTGCTGGCCGTGAAGCTAGGAATCAGGGGCGGCCCCTGTTGGCCGCCCGCAATCCACGCACTAATCCCCTGGATCAAGGTAGGCACAATGGCGGTGATCGTCGCTCTGACTTGTTGCACTTGCTCTTGGACAATCTCCGGAATCTGCGCCACCTGTGCCCTGAGTTCTTGAACCTCGCGCGCCTGGCTTTCCGAGCTGGTCTTTTTCTCCTTTCGCCCACCAGTGTTATAGTATGACTACCATTTTGTCGACAAGCCTTTGCCGGCCACACGACCAGCTGACGTCGGCTTACTAAGCTTATCCTTGTTCTTCATTACATTCAACGCCCTATTTAGAGTGGTGTCCCAAGGGTTGCTCTTAGTCGACCCCGCACTACTGCTTTCAGTTGCCTGCGGAAGGAATGTGAACCATTTAGAAATTTGGCTTCATTAATTAGAATGCAACCATATGGAGCTAATTACGCGGGGGTGTATTCCTTACCAGAACAAGCTCAAGCGCCCTGGTCTTCGGATCCGTGGTAAGCTCCTTTGTTTTCGGGTCCTTCTTGTACCGGGCCCTGACAAAGTTCCTGGTCTGCTTGTCACCATATTTATCGAAGAGGGGCGGTAGGCCTTGCTTGGCACGGTCCGCCTCCTCCTTGTCCCATATAGGCTCCGCCACTCTGTAACCGCCGGGACCGAGTGTGTGTTCCCCTAAGTTCAGCTCCCGCATTTCTTTCCCACACTTACTTGATTTGGAGTTTGCAGTGCTCGAGCAATTGATCTTGAAGTCGTTGTAGTCATCTTCGGTGATCGAAAGATTTTTCTCCTTGATCTTCTCATAACTCTCACCTTTCTCGAACATTCTCTTCACATTGCTTTTCCAAGTTTACAGGGCCTTGCTCATCTTCGTGAGGGCAGCATTGTTCACTTTATTCCCTTTGAGGCTTGTGTTTTCAAATTCAGCGGGGAATTTGTATCGTTCGTGCAGCTTCGTGAAGAGGAGGTTGCGCAAATTCCCTCGGTCAGGATGCCTCAGGTTCTCGGTGTCGATCGAGACGGTGCTCCGGAGAATGCACCCGAGCTGAAGCGAGTACCCCTTGACTATTCATTCGGGCGCCGTTGGATTCCCGTCGGAGTCCACTTCAGTAACTTCCTCCTTGAGGGTGCGGAGCACGGTCGGGCGCCGGTCCTTCCGTTGCCTCTTCGGTTGGCTGCCATCTGTGCGTGCGCCGCTATCATTAGTGGTGGCATCCTCGGCAGCACCATCAGTGGTGGCATCAGTGGGGTCATCCTCGGTGGTACCATCAGTGGTCTCAGGATCGGTGGGGAAGGCGGCGTCCTCATACAAGTGAGGTTGTTCCTCCATCTCCTGGGACAGCTCCCAGAATTTCTTGCCGCCCGAACCCCCCGCCTCATTGTTGTTGGCCATGTTTCTCTATAAATAGGAAAAAGTTTGGTCAAAAAGTTGGTTATTGTCAAGGAACAAGATCTCTAAGTTGACCAAATAACCTAATTCTCGAGGAATGTCGCCAAAAAGTTGGTTATTGTCAAGGAACAACTGAGATGTTTGTGATATTGCCTAGGTGTTTTGGGGTAGAACCTGTTAGTGTGTTGTTGCTAAGGTCCAAGTCCACGTTCTCAGGGTAACCTAGTTCTTGAGGGGTGTGTCTAGAAAGTTGGTTGCTGCAAAGATACAATGTTGTGAGTTTGGTCAAATTGCCTATGATGTTTGTGATATTGCCTTGGATCTTGAAGGCACTGTTGCATGATGCAGCGGTACAGCCAGCATGGGACCTCATCTTTGCAGGCTAATTTTCTAGATTGTAACACTGGGATTTGTGCAGAAGCTAAGCTAGCTAAGACAGTATCTTCCTTGCAACCCACAAAAGACAAAGGAAAAGGGGTGAAAAGGGGGAGATGGTTAGCTTTGATGAGCAGGCAACATCTTCCTAACCCCCTTCTTCTTGTCTCCTCTCACTATCTCTCTCACACACATGGCAAGCAAGGGTGTCTGAGTGTGTGAAAAAAATACTAAACTAATCCAACCACTAAAGCAAATTAATTTTTATTTCGGTTGAGAATCGGGCACCTTGTAGGTCAAGAAAATTGGGCATGACCTTTGCTAATTTTCTTGACCTAGGAGTGCCCCATTTCTCAACCGAAACGGAAATTAATCAACGTTTCAGGAGAAAGGGGTCATTTTAGAAGATCACAAGTAGCAGCAGCATCACTTGACAAAATCACAACTAGCAGCAGCATCACAAGTAGTACAGCAGCAACATCATCACAAGTAGTACAGTAGCAGCAGCATCATCACAAGTAATACACTTAGCTACCAGTTCAGAAATACAGCTAAGATAAGATCATCACCACATTTTAGAAATATAGCTCATCATTTTCATTCTTGCAGATAAGATCATCACCACATTTCAGAAATACAGCTTCATAGGTTGTTCTCTGTATGCAAGCACAAGTGACATGAAAATGCTTGGCAATAGCACAAGTGACATGAAAATTCAGGAGTAGGAGATCACAAAAGTACAGTCCACAGGTTACTCCAAGTTTCTGAATTTTCAGTAAATTTTCTGTAAGAAAAGAACTAAAAGAAAAGAAATCCTAGGGTTAAAAAATCTGGAGCAAGTCCTAGCAGAACCACAAAATGTTCATCTACTCAAATTAATGTCCAAACAGTGTCATATCTGAAATTAACCTATCATGTTCACTGCTCAAACATGAAGTACCAGTGTCATATCTGAAATTAACTTGTCATCTACTCAAATTAAAGTACTCAATTTGCTGCCCTCAAATAGTCAATGGGGTCAAAAAGCATGTAATCAATATAAACAACAACGCATCATGTCCCCCAGATGTGAGTTTTACTCCAATTAAGCATAGACCCAGTTTTATGCCCTAACTTGCAATTTTGTGCATGGACATTCAAATCATAAGTGCATAAGTCAGTTGATTTTACAGATACTTTCCCTGATGCAGGCTAACACGTATTCCACAGGGAAACATATGCATTTGTACCAATACTAGTTTACCAGAAAAACAGAAAATGATGGGTATACATACAGATGGCTACTGCAACTGATTCTGAATAAATAAGCACACACACAGCTTAAACAACAACATAAGCTAATACATGTCCCTTGAAAATCTGCATGTACCTACAAGCCAAATTTGGAGCCTTGTACTGCAATGCAGGACCCAAATAACATCACACAAGGTAACTGCAACTGATTCCTGAGCAGTCGATGAACATACAAGCATGTATTGTAAGCACCAATTTGTAACTAGGCTACATGTCCCTTGAAAATCATCATGTACATACAAGCCAATTTGAAAGCTCATGGGGGCGGTGGGGCACGGGGAGGATGTCGGGGACGACGACGATGCAGGGGAGGAGGCGACGAGGTCCGGGTGGTGGTGGTGCTCCGGCGACGGTGGTGTGGACGGGGCGGCGTCCGGGCCGCCGGCGACGAGGGCGGCGGGGCGATGGGCGCAGGGGCAAGGCGCCCTGATCCAGATCGCGTTTGGGAGGAGACGAGGACGACGGGGCGGCATCGCGGCGTCGTGGCGGCATCGAGGCGGCGGGGCAGCAGTGTCGGGAAAGGAGAGGGGAAGGGGATCGAGGGCGAGGGCGAGGGAGAGAGAGGGGATAGGGAGGGGCCGGGGAGGAAATATGGATGGCACAATACTAATGGCGCACCTCACCCTGGTGCGCCATTAGTAGTTTTTTTCTTATAGCAATGGCACAATACTAATGGCGCAGCACCCCTCGGTGCGCCATAAGTACATCCATACTAATGGCGCACCTCACCGTGGTGCGCCATTAGTATTTTTTTGATTTCTGCTCGAGACAACAGGTTATCTTCCACCTGACCTGATCCACACCAAGTCCCCTCTACTAGCTCGACTGGTCAGCAGCTAGTTCTCACACCACGAGGTCCTGTGTTTGATTCCCAGGCTCCACAAATTTTTTTATGCATTTAAAATATTGTTTGATACTTATTTGTGTTTAAATATGTTAAAACTTGTTTAAATCATAACAGTAATATTTTTTTTATAGGACAGTAATAATTTTTTTAAAAATATCATCAAACAGTAATGCCGGTGGAGCGGGGGAG
>NC_041382.1:297826958-297881360 GCF_002162155.2 Triticum dicoccoides | reverse complement strand
AGGGGAGGGGTGCGGGGGGTCGGCAGCGGCGGTTAAGTAGGGGAGGGGTGCGGGGGGTCGGCGGTGGCGGTTGAGTAGGGGAATCGAGGGTGCGGGGGGTCGGCGGCGGCGGCCGGTGGACCGAGGGGTGCTCGGCGGCGAGGGGGGCCGGATCTGGCAAGGTGGGATAGCGATCGAGATGGAGGGGATCGTGATCGAGTGTCCATGAAATTTAAAAATATTCATGATAGTTCAAAAAGTGCCCATGAAATACAATCGAGAAATGAAGGCTACGATTTAAATACAATCGATCTTAGCTAGCTATTTGTTCACAATCTTCTTGCCCTTCTTTTTCGCAAATGGAGTTCTTCTGTGGAACGGACGTCCTTTAGGTAGGGTGGTCCTGCTTCTTCTTGTGGTGTATGCTGCTACTTCATCATCGTCGTCATGTTCGATCCTCGGGTCGCCGTACTTGTCGAAGTCTTGCTCATTGGCTACTCCATCCATTCCGATGATCTTCCTTTTGCCTCTCCTCACGACAACACGACTGGGCTTTGACGGGTCGGTAATGAAGAAGCATTGGTCCCCTTGGGAAGCCAGTACCCATGGCTCATTTTTCGCGGTGACGTTTGCGCCTGCGGTCTTGGATTTGGCTTCGGGTATAACCATGGTGGTGAAATACCGGTCTTCTTTTAGGATGCTCTTGGCCCATCTGACACGGAACATCGGGACCTTCTCTCCAGCGTAGCTCAGCTCCCAGATCTCCTTGATCCTTCCGTAGTATCTGTCCTTGTCGTTACCGGGGTAGGATTCCATCGTTACCCCGGAGTTCTAATAACCATCGCTCTTCATGTCCTTGGCCTCGGTGTAGAATGTGTAGCCGTTGATATCATACGCCTCATAGGTCATCAGGTTGTGCTCGGCGCCCTGTGACAAGGCGAATATGAGTCTTCCGCAGAAGAATCCTCATGTAAAGGGTACGACAGAAGCTTCTGCTTGAACCAACGCGTGAAACATGAGTTGTGCTCTTTGAGTATATCTCCGTCCGTCCTCTGTTGGCCTCGGTCATTGTACGTCTTCTTAATAAAGGTTTTGTGCTGTACCACCCAAGGATCGACCACATCTATGTGTTGTAGCGCGACTAGGTTTTCTCTTTCAAAGTCGGCGAGTCGACCCTCGAAGTCGACATGCATTTCACGACGACCCTCACGGTGACCCCATCCAGCGAGCCTGCCGAGGTGCCTGTTGACGGGCAGACCAACGGGGTTCTCGATGCCTAGATAATGCGTGCAGTAGGAGATGCACTCTTCGGTCAGAAAGCCCCTGGCTATGCTTCCCTCTGGACGTGACATGTTGCGAACGTATCCTTTGATGACACCATTCATCCTTTCGAACGGCATCATGCTGTGCAGGAACGTCGGCCCGAGTTGGATGATATCGTCCACGATATGGACCAGCAGATGCACCATAACGTCGAAGAATGCGGGCGGGAAGTACATCTCAAGCTCGCATAGTATCACCACGATCTCTTCCTGTAGCCTTCTGAGTTGCCTCACGCCAACAGACTTCCAAGATATGACGTCGAAAAAGTTGCATGGGACAAATAGGGTTTCATAGACGTGCACGTCCATGATCCCACGGATTGCAACTGGAAGTATCTGCGTCATCAGCACATGACACTCGTGAGACTTCATCCAGCTAAACTTCAGCTTCGCTGGGTCTAGGTATCTGCTTATCTTCCCCGCGTAACCGTAAGGAAGTTTTACTCCTACGAGGCAGGTGAAAAACTGCTTGATCTCCTCCTGACTTAGAGTGAAGCACGCGGGAGGGTAGTCATTTCTGGTCTTCTTGGCCTTTTTGCCTTTGCGACGACTTTCCGTGTCCTGCTTCGCCTCATCATCATCATCATCGTCATGATCATCATATATAGCGTGAAGCTCCTGCCTGATGCCCATTGATTTCAAGTCTGCCCTTGCTTTCGGCCCATCTTTGGTCCTCTCTGGCATGTTGAGCAGGGTACCAAGCAGACTCTCGCACACGTTCTTCGTGATATGCATGACATCAAGGCTGTGAGGCACACGGTGGATCTTCCAGTACGGCAAGTCCCAGAAAACAGACCTCGTTTTCCATACCTTCAGCAGCGGCTCTGGCGCCTTTCGCTTCTTTCCCGGCAGTGGGCAGTCTTTCCAATTTTTCAACAGCTCGTCTATTTCCTCGCCGCTCCTCGTATGCGGGCGTCCTCGGGGTTCGGTTTCACCATCGAACAGATCCTTGCGTTTTCTCCACGGGTCATCGTCGCGAAGCCACCTTCGATGTCCTATGAACACGGTTTTCGAAGACCCGGGATCTCTATCTAGCTGGCGATACGTTGTGTCATCCATGCACCAGCCCCGCGACATATCCATAACCGAGATAGTCGTGCACCGTCGTGAGCAGCGCGGCTCTCATAGGGAAATATTCTTTCTCTGCGGCGTCCCACGTATTGGCTGGCGTTTCCCACAGCGTGTCAAGCTCCTCTTTCAGCAGCCCCAGATACAGATTGATGTCGTTCCCTGGTTGTTTCGGTCCTTCAATTAGCATACTCATGTGAATGTACTTCCTCTTCATGCACAACCAGGGGGGAAGGTTGTACATCCACACAAACACAGGCCAGGTGCTATGTGTGCTTCTCTGGCTGCCAAACGGATTGACTCCATCGGTGCTCGCACCCAGCACGATGTTCCTTGGATCGTTCCCAAATTCTGGGTCTTCGAAGTTCAACGCTTGCCACTGGCTCGCATCCTTAGGGTGACTCAGCATCTTGTCTTTTTTATCTATCTCCGGATCATTTGCGTCATCTTCTCGCTTCTTCTCCTCCCTATCCGCGTGCCAACGCAGGAGCTTTGCTACCTTAGGGTCCATGAAATACCGCTGCAGACGAGGAGTGATCGGAAAGTACCACACCACTTTTCGAGGAGCTTTTTCCTCTTCTTGTATCGAGTGACGCCGCACACCGGACATATGGTAGACTCCGCGTGCTCGTCCCGATAAATGATGCAATTGTTCATGCACACATGGTATTTCACGTGAGGTAAATCCAGAGGACACACGATTTTCTTCGCCTCCTCCAAACTGGTCGGGCACTTGTTCCCCTTGGGAAGACGTTCGTGCCAGAATGACATGTTCTCGTTGAAGCATGCGTCGGTCATTTTGTGTTTTACCTTCATCTCCAGAGCCATGAGCGTTACTTTCAGGCGGGTATCCTCGGGCCTGCATCCTTCATACAATAGAGTAACCGCGTCTAACTCAAGTTGATCCATCTTGGCTTTCTCTCGGGCGGCAGCTCTTGTGTTATCCGTCTGCTTGAGAAGCAGCTCTTGAATATGAGGGTCCTGCACCCAGCCCATCGATGGTCCAGCGTCCTCTGCTCCACCGCCATCATCATCATCATGATCATGCCCGTCGTCTGCTCCGGCATCTTCCTCATCATCATGTCCTGCATCTTCTACATGATGTCTGTGTACAGCATCACCGTCGTGATCATCTCCTGGGGATTCTTCGTCTTCTCGCCCGCCCGAGCCGCGGTGGTTGTCTTGCTGCCCTTCCTCATTTCTTGCCCGGCCCCCATGGACGACTTCGTAGTCATCTTCATCACCTTGCCATCGATAGCCATCCATGAAACCATGCAAGAGCAGGTGGTCCCGCACCTGCCCGGATTCCGGGTCCGCAATAAGGCTCTTCAGCTTGCATCTTCGACACGGACATCTTATCTCCGTCTCGTTCTTTTGAAGCATCTCGGCCTTCGTGGACCTCAAAAACCTATTCACGATGCCTTCGGTCATCATGCGGACCATGGTCACCTGCGGGGTAGGAAAAAATGATATTTTAGAACCAAGAAATTTTTTGGCATGAGTTTCCCTAAAAATAGGACCAAAAAGAATGCTTAATGCCAAAGTTCTCGCCGAAACGGAAATGAATCAACATTCCGGAAAAATATTGGCAACTATCGCATTTCAAATACCGGTACACCTCCAAACACAAACACATATGCAACACCACAAACATATGCAACACCACGAACATACATAGATCCAGTTAGGCCATAAAAAGTGCATGTGCACATTGTTGTAGGGAGAACAACATAAATATAGCTTCCCCCCTTACTTACCTATCAAAACAAGGTAATTTAACCACTTAAATTGAATGAATCTATGGTGGAAATGAGGTGAAAAAGAGGAGGCACCCGAGACAAGGAGGAGGTGGAGAGAATGAAGTGGGGAGAAAGTGAGTGTGGGTAGGAGAGGCTGTCCAAAATATCTTGTTGCTGCCCACTTACTAATGGCTCACCAACTCTAAATGCGCCATTAGTAATCCAGGTTACTAATGGCGCACCTTCTGGTGGTGCGCCATTAGTAGTTTTGCAAAAAAAAAATACTAATGGCGCACTGTCCCACAGTGCGCCATTACTAGTTTAAACTAGTAATGGCGCACGGTGGAACAGTGCGCCATTAGTAGTTTAGCAAAAAAGGGAATAAGAAATATAATAAAAAAAACATTAGTGGCGCACTTTCCGGCAGGTGCGCCATTACTAGTTACAACTAGTAATGGCGCACTGTGTCTGGATGCGCCATTAGTATGTTTGGATAGGCGCACTAGTTAAAAATATATTTTTTTGATACTAATGGCGCATCCTGGGCCAGGTGCGCCATTAGTAGTTTCAACTCTAATGGCGTATCAGAAGGTGGTGCGCCATTAGTATATACTAATGGAGCACCGCTTGTCTGGTGCGCCATTAGTGTCAATCCCATCTATAGCCCTTTTTCTAGTAGTGTCATGAGATCGTACTCTTTACATCCACAATCTTCGGAAAAGGTAACTTTGGTTTTGTTCTCTCATTTTTCCTACTCACCACCACTTTCTCATGATGGATAGGCCAAGTACTTCTACCAACCCACTCTTCATGGAGCAAGATGACGACATGAACTCCTTCATCACCAAGAGTCACCTCTTTGGTGCACAACATGCTTTGCATCAAGAGCAACAAGCTATGAGTGAACGCATCGACGACCTTGCCGCCGACTTGCGACTTTCCGAGCAACGTACAAGGGACTACTTCGACCATAAGCTCGACGATCACAATCAAGAGAATGATGCAAGGATGGACGAAATTCGTGCTTTGTTGCTCAACCGCTCGTCTTCCACTTCAAGAAGGAGCCGTTCAAGCCGCCACTCCAACTTCACCCTCTTTGGCTCAAGTACACCGACATCGAACACTCTTCGTCGAGCCGCGCGCACTGACCATCAAGCAAGCCTTAATCCCCTACGAGACACCGACTCTCAAGAGCGCCGACAACGTCAAACTCAAGAGGCCTTTGCGCTAGCACGACAACGGCAACGACAACGCCAACATGAAAAGGAAGAGCGAGCGCGTCTACACCAAAATGCACAAGATGCCGAGGAACAACGTCAAGAACAACAACTCTGTGATTCTCAAGCACTTGCGGCACAACAAGCTCTACGTGATTCGAATCGAGTCGTTGCCGACCGAGGCCATTAAGCCCGTGAACAAGAGGAAGCACTTCATGAAGAAATTCAAGAACAAAGATTTCAAGCTCGCGTGCATCATCAAGTTCCTCCTCGAGCTCGCGAAGCTCCCCCACAAGCTCGCCAACACCATTAAGTTCATCGAGAGCATGAAGACAATGGAAATCCTCCACGACAAGAGCAACATGAGGTTGACAACCCTCCGCGTCAAGAGCACCACGAGTTGAACAATCATCTACAACATGGGCGTCATCATCCCCGACCCCAATACAATGAAGAGCAACGCTACGGCAAGCTCAAGTTCACCATGCCCAAGTTCAACGGAAGCAATGACCCCGAAGAGTACCTCTCATGGGCATTGAAGGTTGACAAAATCTTCCGTTTGCAGAATTATGAAGAAGAGAAGAAGATCACGATGGCATCCCTTGAGTTCCAAGACTATGTCCTTATTTGGTGGGAACAAGTCATTGAGCGCCGAGAGGCAAGAGGTGATCCACCCATCACTACTTGGGCGCAAATGAAGGATGTCATGAGAGCATGCTTCGTACCTACCTACTACAACCGCGACCTCTTGAAGAAACTCCAACAACTCAAGCAAGGAACCAAGAGCGTTGAAGAATACTACAAGGAGATGGAGATTGCAATGATAAGAGCCAATGTCACGGAAGATGATGAGCAAACAATGGCACGCTTCTTGAATGGCCTCAACTATCCCATCAAGAAGATCGCCGACTTCTAACCATACTCAAATCTCATCGAGCTAGTGCACCAAGCCACCAGAGCGGTACGCCAAGTGCAAGATGACTTCAAATATGCCAAGTAATCGTCCAAGACCTACAACTCCTCTTATCAAGCTTCCGCGACTTCGGCAACTCCTACCTCAACTAGATAATCACCAAGTACCGGCGACAAGTCAAGTTCAAAGAAAGCTTCATCAACTACAAGCCATCCTCCTACGAGCAACTTCAAGCCGAGAGCTTCATCATCATCAACCCCAACCGATGAGACCGTCAAGACGAGTTCCTTCAAGTGTTTCACTTGTGGAGGCCGAGGCCACAAGTCCTACGAGTGCACCAACAAGCGAACCATGGTCTTCAACGACGATGGCACTTATGACTCCATTAGCGAAGGCGAAATGGAAGCCCTCGAGCAAGTCGCCATGCACAGCCAAGTGAACAATGAAGAAGAACAAGTCTTTTGTGATGAAGAATCAAGTCCGGCACTTGTTGTCTCCAAAGTCTTGACTCTCCAACATCACCAAGAAGAAGACCAACGATGCCACGTATTCCACACCAAGGCCGACATCAATGGCCGATCCGTCAAGGTCATCATCGATGGAGGGAGTTGTCATAATCTCGCAAGTGAAGAACTTTGGTACAAGCTCCAATTGCCCAAGACGAAGCATCCACATCCATACAAAGTGCAATGGCTTAGTGACTCCGGCACTATCCAAGTCGAGCATCGTGTACAAGTCTCCTTCAAGATCGGCGCCTACGAAGACACCTTGGAGTGCGACGTCGTTCCAATGACCGTTTGTCATCTTCTCCTTGGACGGCCATGGCAATTCGATAGAGGAGTCGTACACAACAGCCGAACGAACCACTACATCTTCAAGATGAAGGGCAAGGAGTATGTCCTCCGTCCAATGTCGCCAAGTCAAGTTATCACCGACAAGCAAGCCACCCATCGTGGAGATCATAATGAGAGAGCGAGCCACCAAAAAGAAAGTGAGCGCCACAAGCCAAAATCGAGTGCCTCCATGATGAGCGAAAACAAGAACCTAGTTCTATTTGCCACCAAATGTGGGATGAGAGAAGTGTGTGAGAACCCATATAGTGTCCTACACTACGTCCTCATGTGCAAGGACAATGCATCACAAACTAACACTTCTCACACTCTTCCTCTAGTGTTGTCTACTCTTTTGCAGGAATTTCAAGATGTTTTCCCTGATGAGCTACCTCCGGGACTACCTCCACTACGAGGCATTGAGCACCGCATCAACCTCATCCCCGGAGCACCGCTTCCGAACAAAGCTCCATACCGCGTCAAGTTCTTGAGTTATGATACGTCCATTTTGCATCATGCTTTTATATAGATATTTATTGCATTATGGACTATTATTTAACTTTATGTCACAATACTTATGGCTATTCTCTCTTATTTTACAAGGTTTATATAAGGAGGGAGAATGCCGGCAGCTGGAATTCTGGGTTGGAAAAGGAGCAAATATTAGAGACCTATTCTGCGCAACTCCAAAAGTCTTGAAACTCCATGGAACATCTTAAAATAAATAAAGAAAAATCCTCGCCAAAGATGAAGGCCAGGGGGACCACACCCTGCTCACGAGGGAGGGGGGCGCCCCCCTAGGGCGTGCCCCCCTACCTCGTGGGCCCCCTGGTAGCTCTCCGACATCCATCTTCTCCTATATGAAGTCTTTCGATGAGAAAAAAATAAGAAGGAACTTTTCGGGACGATACTCCGCCGCCATGAGGCGGAACCTTGGCAGATCCAATCTAGAGCTCCGGCAGAGCTGTGCTGCCGAGGAAACTTCCCTCCGGGAGGGGGAAATCATCACCATCATCATCACCAACGCTCCTCTCATCGGGAGAGGGAAATCTCCATCAACATCTTCACCCGGACCATCTCATCTCCAAACCCTAGTTCATCTCTTGTATCCAATTCTTGTCTCAAAGTCCGGGATTGGTGCTAGTAGGTTGCTAGTAGTGTTGATTACTCCTTGTAGTAGATGCTAGTTGGTTTGTTTGGTGGAAGATCATATGTTCAGATCCTATATGCATATTATTACCCCTCTGATTATGAACATGAATATGCTTTGTGAGTAATTACGTTTGTTCCTGAGGACAAGGGAGAAGTCTTGCTATTAGTAGTCATGTGAATTTGGTATTCGTTTGATATTTTGATAAGATGTATGTTGTCTAGCCTCTAGTGGTGCAATGTGAACGTCGACTACATAACACTTCACCATTATTTGGGCCTATAGGAAGGCATTGGGAAGTAATAAGTAATTGATGGGTTGCTAGAGTGACAGAAGCTTAAACCCTAGTTTATGCGTTGCTTCGTAAGGGGCTGATTTGGATCCACATGTTTCATGCTATGGTTAGGTTTACCTTAATACTTTTGTTGTAGTTGCGGATGCTTGCAATAGAGGCTAATCATAAGTGGGATGCTTGTTCAAGTAAGAACAACACCCAAGCACCGGTCCACCCACATATCAAATTATCAAAGTATCGAACGCGAATCATATGAACGTGATGAAAACTAGCTTGATGATATTCCCATGTGTCCTCGGGAGCGCTTTTCCTATTATAAGAGTTTGTTCTGGATTGTCCTTTGCTACAAAAGGATTGGGACACCTTGCTGCACTTTATTTACTTTTGTTACTTGTTGCTCGTTACAATTTATTCTATCACAAAACTATCTGTTACCACTTATTTCAGTACTTGCAGAGAATACCATGCTGAAAACCGCTTATCATTTCCTTCTGCTCCTCGTTGGGTTCGACACTCTTACTTATCGAAAGGACTATGATAGATCCCCTATACTTGTGGGTCATCAAGACTCTTTTCTGGCGCCGTTGCCGGGGAGTGTAGCGCCTTTGGTAGGTGGAATTTGGTAAGGAAAAAATTTATATAGTGTGCTGAAATTTACTGTCACTTGTTACTATGGAAAGTAATTCTCTGAGGGGCTTGTTCGGGGTATCTTCACCCTGTCCAGTAGAGCAAAGAGTTGCTCCTCAACCTACTGAACCTATTGAAAATTAAACCCCTTTTGAATTTCCTTCGCGTACGATGGAAAAACTGCTAGCTAACCCTTTTACAGGAGATGGAACAAAGCATCCTGATGAGCACTTGATATATGTGGATGAAGTATGTGGATTATTTAAGCTTGCAGGTATACCCGATGATGTTGCTAAGAACAAGGCCTTCGCTTTATCTTTGAAGGGAGACGCATTGATATGGTATAGGCTATGTGATGATATGAGATCATGGGACTATAAAAGATTGAAGTTCGAATTTCATCAAAAGTATTACCCTATGCATCTTGTTCATCGTGATCGCAATTATATATATAATTTCTGGCCTCGCAAAGGAGAAAGCATCGCTCAAGCTTGGGGGTGGCTTAAATCAATGTTATATTCATGCCCCAATCATGAGCTCTCAAGAGAAATGATTATTCAAAATCTATATGCTCGGCTTTCTGATAACAATCGCACCATGCTCGATACTTCTTGTGCTGGCTCTTTTATGATGAAGACTACTAAATTCAGATGGAATTTATTAGATAGAATTAAATGCAACTCTGAAGATTGGGACCTCGACGAAGGTAAAGAGTCAGGTATGACACCTAAGTTTGATTGTGTTAAATCTTTTATGGATACTGATATTTTCCGTAAGTTTAGCACTAAATATGGACTTGACTCTGAGATAGTAGCTTCTTTCTATGAATCTTTTGCTACTTATGTTGATCTCCCTAAGGAGAAGTGGTTTAAATATCATCCTCCCATAGAAGTAAAAGTAGCTGCACCTATTAAAGTTGAAGAAAAGACTGTCACTTATAATGATCCTATTTTTCCTACTTCTTATGTTGAGAAACCACCTTTCCCTGTTAGAATAAAGGATCATGCTAAAGCTTCAACTGTTGTTGGTAAAAGCAATATTAGAACTTATACACCTCCTGAGCAAGTTAGAGTAGAACCTAATATTGCTATTGTTAAAGATCTCTTGTCTGATAATATTGATGGGCATGTTATTCAGTTCGAAGGTGAAACTGCTAGAATTGCTAAACCTTGTGATAAAGATAAACATAGACCTGTGGTAGGCGTGCCTGTTAATTCTGTTAAAATAGGAGATCATTGTTATAATGGCTTATGTGATATGGGTGCTAGTGCTAGTAAAATACCTATTGACTTATACAAAGAAATTATGCATGACATTGCACCTGTTGAGTTAGAAGATATTGATGTTACTATTAAACTTGATAATAGAGATACTATTGCACCAATTGGAATTGTTAGAGATGTTGAAGTCTTGTGTGGGAAAACTAAATATCCTACTGATTTTCTTGTTCTTGGTTCCCCACAAGATAGTTTTTGTCCCATTATATTTGGTAGACCCTTCTTAAATACTGTAAATGCTACCATAGATTGCATAAAGAATGTTGTTACTATTGGCTTGGATGATATGGTTCATGAGTTTAATTTCTCTAAATTTAGTAAACAACAACGTGAGGAAGAATTACCTAGTAAGGATGAAATTATTGGTCTTGCTTCTATTGCTGTACCTCCTAGTGATCCTTTAGAACATTATTTGCTAGAACATAAAAAAGATATGTTCATGAATGAAAGAAGGGAAATAGATGAAGTATTCTTTAAACAGGAACCTTTTCTGCAACATAATTTGCCTGTTGAAATTTTAGGGGATCCTCCTCCACCCAAGGGTAATCCCGTGTTTGAGCTTAAACCTTTGCCTGATAATCTTAAATATGTTTATCTTGATGAAAAGAAGATATATCATGTTATTATTAGTGCTAACCTTTCAGAGCATGAAGAAGAAAGAATATTGAAAACTCTGAAGAAGCATCGTGCTGCTATTGGATATACTCTTGATGATCTTAAGGGCATTAGTCCCACTCTATGTCAACATAAAATAAATTTGGAAGTAGATGCCAAACCAGTTCGTGATCCTCAACGATGTCTGAATCCTAAAATGAAAGAAGTGGTAAGAAAAGAAATACTAAAGCTTCTGGAGGCAGGTATAATCTATCATGTTGCTGATAGTGAGTGGGTAAGTCCTGTCCATTGTGTCCCTAAGAAGGGAGGTATTACAGTTGTTCCTAATGATAAAGATGAATTGATTCCACAAAGAATTATCACAGGTTATAGGATGGTAATTGATTTCTGCAAATTAAATAAAGCTACTAATAAAGATCATTACCCGTTACCATTTATTGATAAAATGCTAGAAAGATTATGCAAACATACACACTACTGCTTTCTAGATGGTTATGCTGGTTTCTCTCAAATACCTGTGTCGGCTAGAGATCAATCAAAGACTACTTTTACATGCCCTTTTGGTACTTTTGCTTATAGACGCATAACTTTTGGTTTATGTAATGCACCTGCTACCTTTCAAAGATGCATGATGGCTATATTCTCTGACTTTTGTGAAAAGATTTGTGAGGTTTTCATGGACGACTTTTCGTCTATTGTTCCTCTTTTGATGATTGCTTCAGCAATCTTGATCGATTTTTGCAGAGATGTGAAGAAACTAATCTTGTCTTGAATTGGGAAAAGTGCCACTTTATGGTTAATGAAGGTATTATCTTGGGGCATAAAGTTTCTGAAAGAGGTATTGAAGTTGATAAAGCCAAGGTTGATGCTATTGAAAAGATGCCATGTCCCAAGGACATCAAAGGTATAAGAAGTTTCCTTGGTCACGCCGGATTCTACAGGAGGTTCACTAAGGACTTCTCAAAAATTTCTCGGCCTCTGACTAATTTATTGCAAAAAGATATACCATTTGTCTTTGATAATGATTGTGTAGAAGCATTTGAAATACTTAAGAAAGCATTAGTCACTGCACCTGTTGTTAAGCCAACTGATTGGAACCTACCCTTTGAAATTATGTGTGATGCTAGTTATTATGCTATAGGTGTGTTCTAGGGCAAAGAGTTGATAAGAAATTAAATGTTATTCATTATGCTAGTAAGACTCTAGACAATGCTCAAAGAAATTATGCTACTACTGAAAAAGAGCTTTTAGCAGTTCTATTTGCTTGTGATAAGTTCAGATCTTATATTGTTGATTCTAAAGTAACTATTCAAACTAATCCTGCTGCTATTAAATACCTTATGGAAAAGAAAGATGCTAAGCCTAGACTTATTAGATGGGTTCTCTTGCTGCAAGAATTTGATTTGCATATTGTTGATAGAAAGGGAGCTCAGAACCCCGTTGCAGACAACTTGTCTAGGTTAGAGAATATTCTTGATGACTGAGTACCTATTAATGATAGCTTTCCTGATGAACAATTAAATGTTATAAGTACTTCTCGTAGTACTCCATGGTATGATGATTATGCTAATTATATTGTTGCTAAGTTTATACCACCTAGCTTCACATACCAGCAAAATAAAAAGTTTTTCTATGATTTAAGACATTACTTTTGGGATGACCCACATCTTTATAAAGAAGGAGTAGTTGGTGTTATTAGATGTTGTGTACCTGAGCATGAACATGAACAAATCCTACGCAAGTGTCACTCCGAGGCTTATGGAGGACACCACGCTAGAGATAGAATTGCACATAAGGTATTGCAATCTGGTTTTTATTGGCCTACTCTCTTCAAGGATGGCCGTAAGTTTGTCTTGTCTTGTGATGATTGTCAAAGAATTGTTAATATTAGTAGACATCAAGAAATGCCTATAAATTATTCTCTTGTTATTGAACCGTTTGATGTTTGGGGCTTTGATTATATGGGACCTTTTCCTGCCTCTAATGGATACACACATATTTTAGTTGCTGTTGATTATGTTACTAAGTGGGTAGAAGCTATTCCAACTAGTAGTGCTGATCATAACACTTCTATTAAAATGCTTAAGGAAGTTATTTTCCCGAGGTTTGGAGTCCCTAGATACTTAATGACTGATGGTGGTTCACACTTTATTCATGGTGCTTTCTGTAAAATGCTTGCTAAATTTGATGTTAATCTTAGAATTGCATCTCCTTATCACCCTCAGTCTAGTGGTCAAGTAGAGTTGAGAAATAGAGAGCTCAAATTAATTTTGCAAAAGACAGTTAATAGGTCTCGAAAGAATTGGTCCAAGAAACTTGATGATGCATTATGGGCTTATAGAACTGCATATAAAAATCCTATGGGTATGTCTCTGTATAAAATGGTTTATGGAAAAGCATGTCACTTACCTCTCGAACTAGAACATAAGGCATATTGGGCTATTAAAGAGCTCAATTATGATTTTAAACTTGCCGGTGAGAAGAGGTTATTTGATATTAGCTCACTTGATGAATGGAAAACCCAAGCTTATGAAAATGCCAAGTTGTTTAAGGAAAATGTTAAAAGATGGCATGACAAAAGGATAGAAAAGCGTGAGTTTAATGTAGGTGATTATGTATTGCTATACAACTCTCGTTTATGATTTTTTGTAGGAAAACTTCTCTCTAAATGGGAAGGCCCCTATGTTATCGAAGAGGTCAATCATTCCGGTGCCATAAAGATCAACAACTTCGAGGGCGCAAATCCGAAAGTGGTAACGGTCAAAGAATCAAACATTATATCTCAGGTAATCCCATAAATGTTGAAACCAATATTATTGAAACTGTAACCCCGGAGGAATATATAAGGGACACTTTCCGGAACGTTTCAGACTCCTAAAAGGAATAGGTATGTGGTACGGTAAATAAACCGACTCCAAAACAATTTTATGGCAATATTTCTCCGTTTTGGAATATTTAGAAAAATAGAAAAATAAGTAGCAGTCCGAGAAGGACACGAGGGTGGTGGGCGCGCCCTGCCCCCTTGAGCGCGCCCCCTACCTCATGAGCACCTCGTGTGCCTTCCGGACTCTGTTTTCTTGCATGATACGTATTTTGGTCGGTAAAAATTCATTATATATTCTCCCAAAGGTTTTGACTCCCGTATCATGCAAATTTCCTCTGTTTTTGTTTTCGAGCTGTTGCTGCTGCAGATTAGAACAAGATGTCTTCTCAAGAGTCAATCGGGGAGAGCCGGGTATCTAATCCGGCACCAAAACCAAGGGCAAACAGCGACGCTGACCACTTTGGGCCAGCAATGGAGGAAGAGATGGAGGTTGACTTGATGAGAGTAGATGCCATGGAGGATGAAGAAGTCACCTCTCGGCTCCGAGCTGGGTTCACGATGGGGGAACTACAGAGCTCACCTATTCCAAACTCAGTTATCCCTTCTAATGTTAGATTTCTTACCTATGAAAATATGAAGAGGAGTGTGACTTGTTCTCCTGCAGCTATGCAACACCCCTGGGTGCAAGGAGCTTTAGCTGTCACAGGAAAGCTTCGTAAGGAAATAATGGACCTCAAACAGCAAGTCAATAAGCTCAAGGAGGAGAACCGCATCCTGAGGGGAATCATCGCCAAGAATATTACACCGACAACAAAGAAGGAGACATAATCACATGGGTATGGGCACTCCCCTTGGCAACTGCCAAGCTTGGGGGAGGTGCCCCGGTATCGTATCACAATCACAACTCCTATCTTTACCGTTTTTCTTAGTTCGATCCTATTAGTAATATCTTGATCTAGTAGAATAAAGTTTATGGCATGATCTAGTTTTGAGTTTGCTTTATGATCTCTCTATGTAATCGAGTCCATGAGCTTTATATAATAAAGATTAGTGTTGAGTCAAGGGCTTGATTATTTTGCCATGATCTTGGGTGAATAAAAGAAAGAAGAAAAGAATAAAAAGAAACAAAAAGTTCATATTGATCTTATTCAGAGTAATGACTTCACATAGAAAGAGTATGATGATTAAAAGTTGTTGGGAGTTGGTAGACATAGCTTTGGTCATTGTTGCAATTAATAGGAAGTAATAAGGAAAGAGAGGTTTTCACATATAGATATATTATCATAGACATCTTTTATGATTGGGGGCACTCATTAAAATATGACATGCTAAAGGGTTGATGTTGGACAAGGAAGACAACGTAATGAGTTATGTCTTTCTTATATCTGAGATAAAGTATGTTGTCATGGATCCTCTAACTTGTTGAGCTTGCCTTTCCCCCTCATGCTAGCCAAATTCTCAGCACCAAGTAGAAATACTAGTTGTGCTTCCAAATACCCTTAAACCAGTTTTTCCATGAGAGTCCACCATATCTACCTATGGATTGAGTAAGATCCTTCAAGTAAGTTGTCATCGGTGCAAAGCAATAAAAATTGCTCTAAATATGTATGATTGATTGGTGTGGGAGAAATAAGCTTTATACGATCTTGTGATGTGGAAGTAATAAAAGCGATGGACTGCATAATAAAGGTTTATATCACAAGGGGCAATATAAAGTGACGTTCTTTCGCATTGAGATTTTATGCATCCAACCGTAAAAGTGCATGGCAACCTCTGCTTCCCTCTGCGAAGGGCCTATCCTTTATTATTATCTTCTACCCTATGCAAGAGTCACGGTGATCTTCACCTTTTCTTTTTTCATTTTATCCTTTGGCAAGCTCAGCATGTTGGAAAGAACATGATATATATATATATATATATATATATATATATATATATATATATATCTAATTGGATGTAGGGGAGCATGAACGATTATTGTTGACATTACCCTTGAGGTAAAAGGTTGTGGGGCAAAACTATAAGCCCCTATCTTTCTATGTGTCCCATTAAAACTCCATAACCACAAGTATTGCGTGAGTGTTAGCAATTATGGAGGATGAAATGATAGTTGAGTATGTGGACTTGCTTTTTAGCTCTGACATAGACTCTTTCCGATGTTATGATAAATTGCAATTGCTTCAATGACTAGTTTGTCGGAGCCCAATAAGGTTTATGATTTATACTTTTGCATTGTGAATAGATCATCACTTGAACATAAGTAATCATATGACAAAATCTATATATGTTGCTGTTATGAGAATAATCCTGATGCCTTCATGTCCGTATTTTATTTTTATCGACGCCTCCACCTCTAAACATGAGGACATATTTATTGTTATCGGCTTTTCGCTTGAGGACAAGTGAGGCCTAAGCTTGGGGGAGTTGATACGTCCATTTTGCATCATGCTTTTATATCGATATTTATCGCAGTATGGAATGTTATTTCACTTTATGTCACAATACTTATGGCTATTCTCTCTTATTTTACAAGGTTTACATAAGGAGGGAGAATGTCGGTAGCTGGAATTCTGGGCTGGAAAAGGAGAAAATATTAGAGACCTATTCTGCGCAACTCCAAAAGTCCTGAAACTCCACGGAACATCTTCAAATAAATAAAGAAAAATCCTCGCCAAAGATGAAGGTCAGGGGGCCCACACCCTGCTCACGAGGGTGGGGGCGCCCCCCCCCTAGGGCGCGCCCCCCTACCTCGTGGGCCCCCTGGTGGCTCTCCGACGTCCATCTTCTTCTATATAAAGTCTTTCGATGAGAAAAAAATAAGAAGGAACTTTTTGGGATGAGACTCCGCCGCCACAAGGCGGAACCTTGGCGGATCCAATCTAGAGCTCCGGCAGAGCTGTTCTGCTGGGGAAACTTCCATCCGGGAGGGGGAAATCATCACCATCATCATCACCAACGCTCCTCTCATCGGGAGAGGGCAATCTCCATCAACATCTTCACCAGCACCATCTCATCTCCAAACCCTAGTTCATCTCTTGTATCCAATTCTTGTCTCAAAGTCCGGGATTGGTGCTAGTAGGTTGCTAGTAGTGTTGATTACTCCTTGTAGTTGATGCTAGTTGGTTTATTTGGTGGAAGATCATATGTTCAGATCCTATATGCATATTATTACCCCTCTAATTTTGAACATGAATATGCTTTGTGAGTAATTACGTTTGTTCCTGATGACAAGGGAGAAGTCTTGCTATTAGTAGTCATGTGAATTTGGTATTCGTTTGATATTTTGATAAGATGTATGTTGTCTAGCCTCTAGTGGTGTTATGTGAACGTCGACTACATAACACTTCACCATTATTTGGGCCTAGAGGAAGGCATTGGGAAGTAATAAGTAGATGATGTGTTGCTAGAGTGATAGAAGCTTAAACCCTAGTTTATGCGTTGCTTCGTAAGGGGCTGATTTGGATCCACGTGTTTCATGCTATGGTTAGGTTTACCTTAATACTTTTGTTGTAGCTGCGGATGCTTGGAATAGAGGTTAATCATAAGTGGGATGCTTGTTCAAATAAGAACAGCACCCAAGCACCGGTCCACCCACATATCAAATTATCAAAGTATCGAACGCGAATCATATGAATGTGATGAAAACTAGCTTGACGATATTCCCATGTGTCCTCGGGAGCGCTTTTCCTATTATAAGAGTTTGTTCCGGCTTGTCCTTTGCTACAAAAGGATTGGGCCACCTTGCTGCACTTTATTTACTTTTGTTACTTGTTACTCGTTACAATTTATCCTATCACAAAACTATCTGTTACCAATTATTTCAGTACTTGCAGAGAATACCTTGCTGAAAACCGCTTATCATTTCCTTCTACTCCTCGTTGGGTTCGACACTCTTACTTATCGAAAGGACTACGATAGATCCCCTATACTTGTGGTTCATCAAGTTGCTTTTGGAAGACCTTATGCGCCAAGCTCGGAATCAAGTTACTCTTCTCCACGGCGTACCACCCTCAAACCGACAGCCAAACGGAGGTGACAAACCGTACACTCTCCACTCTACTACGAGTCTTGATCAAGAAGAACATCAAGGAGGGGGAGGAGTGTCTCCCAATCGCCGAGTTCGCCTACAACCGTGCAAGATATTTGACTACCGGCAAGTCCCCTTTCGAGGTCGTCTATGGATTCAACCCATTGTCCCCATTGGACATTCTTCCTCTACCACTACAAGAGCTCATCAACATGGACGCGAGCGACCATGTGAACCACCTCAAGAAGATGCATGAAGATACAAGGCACACCATAGAGCGCCAAGTACAACGACTCGCGACCAATCGCAACTCCAACAAGTCCCCAATGGTGTTCCAACCGGGTGACCTAGTTTGGGTACATCTCCGCAAGGATCGTTTTCCCAAGGAGCGCAAGCCCAAGCTCCTTCCAAGAGCCGATGGCCCATTCAAGATACTCGCACTCTACAACGACAATGCCTACAAGGTCGACATCCCACGAGACAAGTACAATGTGAGCAACACATTCAACGTTAAAGACTTGGCCAAGTACCATGGTGATGAAGATCACGATCCATGGACGGATCTCTCCCAAGGGGGGGGGGAGATGATGCGGAGCATCCTTCCATCATCCCCATGGACTCTACACCGACACATCAAGCTCCATGTGGACCTATGACAAGAGCTAGAGCACGTGCTTTGGAAACCAAGGTGAACTCCTTCCTACTTAGCTTGCATATGGATACGGATGGAACATTGTTGCTACGTCGCCAAGATACGCTATGTCTCATTAGGTACGAAGAGGAACACCACCAAGAGTCTTAGGAGCACCCCCAAGGAGAAGAGGAACCACCGCAAGGCCACACGGACCAAGACGGAGTGCAACAGCAGCGAAACTGGAAGTCCCAGGTGACCTCGTGCGCACGGCCCCCGAGACCCTGTGCCCATGGGCTATCCAGGAAGTTGACGCTGGAGCACCCCGTGCGCACGGGCCTGTACCGTGCCCACGGGACCCCCGTGTGCACGGGGCCAACTTACCCCGTGCGCACGGGCCTCCCAGGATGGACGGCTGTGATCCCCAATCCGAGCCCCTCTTCATCTACTTCGACCCCAAGACTATATAAACCGTACCTAGGGCTATGTTTAGGGTTAGCAAAGTGTGAGATGAGATATTTGTGAGCTTTGCTCCTTCTACCTTCCCGCTTGTGGAATCAAGGCCCCTTTGGTAAGAATCCTCGTGGATTTCAAGACCTCCTCTAGGAGAATACTATCTTCAAGACCTCCTCTAGGAGAAGACTATCTTCAAGACCTCATCTCCTAGGAGTGGGAAGAACTTTGCCATTGTATCTTTCCTTTGATTGTGTTTGTGACTTGTGGATCTTGTATTGCTATTCTAGTGGATGTGTAATTGGGGAATTGTTTGAGTGATTTCCTCTTTGTGTTCTTGAGAGTTTGCCCTTTTCCCCCTCCAAGTGTGAAAAGATCCCCCTCTAGGATTTCATCCTATATCATACTCCCTCTGTTTTATGCGGAGTAAATAAAAACAGAGGGAGTATACTAACTACGGATGAGGATCCCCTGACGTAGCCAAACCCATTGAGTTACTAACATGCAGGCCTAGCAAGCATGGGGCCCGCCTGTAAGTGACCGAAAGGGAGGGTAAGGTAGGGATATCTACGTCATAGGATCCACTTCCACTACTACTCCCTCCTTCCATCTATACAGGGCCTAATGCATTTTTCGAGGCTAACATTGACCAAATGTTAGAGTAATAATATATGAGATGCAACTTACACAAAGCATACGGTCAAATTCGTGTGCGAAAGGAGCTTCCAGTGATATAATTTTCACATTATACATCTCATGTACTATTAATCTTGTCAATAGTCAAAGGCGGTTTTGAAAAAGGCGAGCATGGTTAATAATGTAGCTAGCTGTTGGTTGTAAAGTGATGCCACCTCACTTAGAGCCATCATAAAAAAATACTCATATAAGTAATATGTTGGCTCTTAGAATGGCTATTAGGTTGGCTCTAAGCATTTAACATTTGCATGAGCAAGGTACTCCGTCCTTTCCGGTTTATAGGGCTTATCTCAAAATTTTAGTTTTTCCATTTTATAAGGCTTAATTTGGTTGTTCTCCATCACATGTTCAGATTTCAAGGTGCATTAAATGAATGCATGCAAGTATTAAGAGAAAATTGACCAATGCATGTATTTTATGCATGCATGCATTACAATTAATGCATTGGTAAACATAATTTTTTGAGGAAAACAAGATCATTAATTGGGTGCTTTTGCAAACTACAAAAAGAATTCCACCACTCACCATCTACCTTGGTTGGTGAAAATTTTGAATTGAGCCTAATAAACCGGAAAGGAGGGAGTATATGATTGGAAGAGAGTTGCATGCATACTATTTTTACTTGATCTATGTGTTATAGCCGGGCTGTAGAATAAGAGCACGCTTCACTCTCTCTCCTCTCTTTTCACTCCTCCAAGTAGGATTTTAATGACATGACAAGTCTTATAGCCTTCTGACTAGGCCTTATTAGGCCCTATATAAATGGAAGGAGGGAGTACTATGAGCACCACATACTCTACTACAGATGTTGTTAGTACTCCACTAGTACTATTGGACAGGGAGCTTAAAAAAGTTACTGTTGGACCGGCTATACGTGGTGAAATCCTAGTAGGAAGAGCATGTGCGAGAACAAGCACATTCACGTGGTTGAAAACAAATTGGAAACCATCTCTGTTTGAATACAAATCTAGGAGTATGTATTAATCTAACAATATAGATTGGGCATTGTTGAATGTTGATACTTTTTTCTTTAAGTTTGATCAAAGTAGAGACACTTTGACTACACATAAAACTTATATGTAAACTAGAAAGGATCGGAGGGCGTATATTGTATGTTCAAAAGCGAAACAAACATTGAATACCATTTATATATGATTTGCAGATGCTATGATCACCGGTCCAAAATTTTGAATTTACCTTAGGTATCACACATGCACCCACTCGTTCTCTCTCGATTTCATCACGGGGTCCAGAGATCGATTGAGAGAGGACTAGGGTGGGTACAATATGTTTGTTTCACGTATGAATGTACAATATACTCCCTCTAATCCCCACAGACCCCTCCCCCACCGCGGGTCATTTCTATCATAGAAACAGACCAAACCTTTATCTCCTTGCACGAAACGCAATTGATCTCTCAACATCAACCGATCTCGCCAAGATGTGTCGGGGCATGAACCGAATGGGATGTCAAAACTAAGAAGGGAAGCGACACGTAGTGGAGGCAAAGTGAAACTTTAAACGAACCGTTTGTTTGTATGCATGTCGGACAAATTACAACATTGGAAATACAAGCATGGTCTAGGCCCACATGTGAATGATACTCGGTGGAATGTTCAAATGAGGCATGCGGGAGGATGGACTCGACCGGAGGGCGACATGATCGATGGACAAGAGAGTTGGAGAGGAATGAGAACTAAGCAACGCCACATGATTATACTTGAACGACTCATATGAACAACAAGTTGACTCGTTTTCCCTTCCGTCTTGGTCACGGAGTAAGATACTCCCTTTGTTTTTATTTACTCTACATATTAGGTTTGAATAAAGTCAAACATCATAAAATTTGAACAAATTTATAGAAAACTAGCAAGTTTTCCGTGCGTTGCACGGAATATCAAGATCTTGTGGATAAAAGGATGAACGAGGGAAGGCCTTATCTACAAATGTGGAGAGGAGTGCGGGTAAATTGTCATAGTTTCATTCCCATCCGTTAGATATAGATCCGATGGCCTATATTGCTGGATGGCCGGCACACCATCATGACCAGCTCTACTTTTTATCTACACTCTTATAAAAAGCAGAGTTGGTGATGATGGTGTGCCCGCCATCCTATAATATAGGTCGTCCGATTTGTATCTGACGGATAGGAAGGAAACTATGGCAATTTTTCAAAAAGGTACCCACACACCTCTCCACATTTGCAAATAAAGCCTTCCCTCGTTCATCATTTTCTCTCAGAAGATAAACTAGTCATACAAATGCATCTTGATGTTACGTGCAACGCATGGGCATCTTGCTAGTAAGAGTAGAAATATGAACATTTACAATAGAAAATGTATATGATCTGAAAGTATATTCAATAGTGAATCTAATGGTATTGATTTGTTATTGTATATGTTATTATTTCTCTCAATAAAGTTTGTCAAAGTTTACAAAGTTTGACTCTGAGCAAAGCTAAAATGCAGAGTAAATAAAAACAGAGGGGGTACATAGGGACTAGTATAGTTACTACTGCCGGAACATGGTAAGTTGGACCCCTAAATGCGGGCACGGACCGGGCACACCTCAATTATTCCTTCAGACAGTTGGACACATACATTTAGCACACCATCCGGCTACTTAATCAAGTGTTATGCTTCACTACTTGAAAAGTAAAAGGGTGGTATTGTACCCAAAACCACCACACTTGGGGCTAGGGTAACAACTTGGTACTGTACCACATTTGAACTAGGGCACAAAAACCACCTGTTATGCGCCTAATGCGCAACGCTGATCACTGACGCTCGAATTTTGCCGGGAAAACAGGGAAACCGACATGTGGGGCACACCTGTCGGGGCGACGTGGCGCAGACTAGTCCAATGGAGGAGCTGGCCCACGACCTCCTCGCCACCGACAACCGTTCATGTGGGTCGTGGGGGCCGGCAACGTGGCACAGCTCCAGCACCGCCTCTGGGCACGGCGGCCGCGATGAGAGACACGCTCATCATTGCTGGACATGGTCGGCTTTAGTGTGATGAGGGTGGCGTTAGTGCTATTGCATGACCAGCAGATTAACACCCGGCTTGTCATGGATGCACGGGAAACCGAAGTGCGTGCGCGTCGCAACGCGTACAAGGATTGGTGTATGATAATCCCCAAGTGCAGGGAATCATCGTAGCAATTTCCAAAGGTGGAAGTGATAAGTATGGAGTGTCGAACCCACAAGGAGCTAAAGGTAAGATCAATATTGTCTCAAGCCCTATCTGCCACTGATACGACTCTACGTACACCGAATGTTTGCATCCAACTAGAAACGATAAATAAAACTACGTTGTGGGAATGAAGTGGATAACTTTGTATGATATCGGAGAGATAAAATATAAAAGTAGGTGTTGTTATCATAAAGTTAGAATATATTACTAAATATTATAAATAGTGAGTGTGGAATAATGGTGGATCGGTGTGCAGAATTGTCCTAGAAAATCGTTAACAAGACCTGTAATCACTATTGCAGTTTCATATGAGGGAGAGGCATAAGCTAAATTCTCTACTTGGATCATATGCACTTATGGTTGGAACTCTAGCAAGCATCCGCAACTACTAAAGATCATTAAGGTAAAACCCAACCATAGCATTAAAGCATCAAGTCCTCTTTATTCCCATACGCAACAACCCCCTTACTCGGGTTTGTGTTTGAGTCACTAACCAACCCACTATAAGCGAATCGTGAACGTATTGCAACACCCTACAGCGGGAACCTCTCACACTTGCATGACACGGAGGGCATCATAGGACAGCATCAAAGTAAAACATATAACTCATACCAATCTAGATCATCAATCAACCCAAAGACAAAAGGTATCTACTCAAAACATCATAGGATGGAAACACATCATTGGATCATAATATGTGGCATAAAGCACCATGTTCAAGTAGGGATTACAGCGGGGTGCGGGAGAGTGGACCGCGTAAAAGAGATGAGGATGGTGATGATGATGGTGATGTTGATGTAGACGATCACCACGGCGATGATTCCCCTCCCGATGGCACTCCGGTACAACTGAGAGAGAGGAGGAGAGGTTCTCCCCCTTGTGCTTCCTCCTCCATGGCATCCCCCTAGATGGGGAGAGGTTCTCCCTCTGGTCCTTGGCCTTCATGGTGATGATGTCCCCTCCGGGATCCTCCTCCATGCTCTCCGGTGATGATGGCCCCCTCCAGCAGGGTGCCGGAGAGGGCCTATATTGGTTTTCGGTGGCTACGGAGGCTTCTGGCGGCAGAGCTCCCGATCTAGGTTAATTTTCCAAGGTTTCTGTATTTATAGGAATTTTTGGCATCGGTCTCACGGCAAGGAGGTGCCCGAGGCGTCCACGTGGCAAGCCCATGTGCCTGGGGGGTGGCCACGCCCCCCACCCTCGTGGGCGCCCCAGGACTCTCCTGGCCCAACTCTTTTACTCCGGGGTCTTCTTTTGGTCCATAAAAATTGTCAAAATTGGCACGTCAATTGGACACCGTTTGATATTCCTTTTTCTGTAAAACTCAAAAACAAGGGAAAAACAGAAACTGGCACTAGGCACTAGGTTAATAGGTTAGTCCCAAAAATCATATAAAATAGCATATAAATGCATATAAAACATCCAAGGTTGATAATATAATAACATGAATACTTCATAAATTATAGATACGTTGGAGACGTATCGGCATCCCCAAGCTTAATTCCTGCTCGTCCTCGAGTAGGTAAATGATTAAAGAAATAATTTATGAAGTGTGAATGCTAGCAAGTGCATAAGTTTCATCAATGATAGTTCCAATCACTTTTTCTAGCATCATTATATATCATAACAGTAGCTCATCTTCATAAAACTCTTCATGATCAAGTAACAAGCTATTCACATGTTAAAGTATAGATCATAAACTTTCTTGAAACTAACAAACTATATTCTCAGTCATCAAACAATTGCAGTTCATCTTATTTTCAGGAAGGGTCTATGTCAGAGCTTTGATTTAGCAAACTCCACATACTCAACTATCATTTAGTCTTTCACAATTGCTAACACTCACGTGATATTTATGGGTTCAAAGTTTTAATCGGACATAGAGAAAGATAGGGGCTTATAGATTCGCCTTCCAACCTTTTACCTCAAGGGTAATGTCAACAATAATAGTTCATGATAACTTACATCCAATTGGATATATATATATCAGGATCTTTCTAACACAATTTTCTTGCCAAAGGATAAAATGTAAAAAGGAAAGGTGAAGATCACGATGACTCTTGCATAAGGGTAGAAGATAAAAGTAAAACATAGGCCCTTCACAGAGGGAAGCAGAGGTTGTCATGCGCTTTTATGGTTGGATGCACAAAATCTTAATGCAAAAGAACATCACTTTATATAGACACTTGTGATATGGACCTTTCTTATGCAGTCTATCGTTTTTATTTCTTCCACATCACAAGATCGTATAAAGCTTATTTTCTCCACATTAATAGATCATACATATTTAGAAGGAAATTTTTATTAGATACACCAATGAAAACTTACTTGAAGGATCTTACTCAATCCATAGGTAGGTATGGTGGACTCTCATGGCAAAACTGGTTTAAGGAATGTCTGGAAGCACAAGTAGTATCTCTACCTGGTGCAAAGAATTTGGCTAGCATGAGGTGGGAAAAGCAAGCTCAACATGTTGGATGATGCAAGACAATATACTTTATTTCGGATGTAAGAAAACATAACCCATTACGTTGTCTTCCTTGTACAACATCAACCTTTTAGCATTTCATGTTTTAATGAATGCTCACAATTACAAAAGATGTCCAAGATAGTATATTTATATGTGAAATCTCTGTTCCTTCAATATTCTTTCATGAATTGTTCAAGTGACCAATTCTACGTTTGCTAACTTTCAATAAGTTTACTACCTATACTTATTCTATGTGAAGTCATTACTCCCCATGGTATAAGCATATGAAACATATATAAATTCAGATTTATGAAATTCAATTATTCAACCATTTACTCATAGGATATACGTGAAGCACGTGAGTAAATGACAAACTACTCCAAGAGATAATAGTGAAGGACACTGAGTAGTCAGATAATTAACTAGCCATCGGAGGATTCTTTTTCATTTAATATTTCAAATCCAATGATTTTATTCATACAGCAAGTAAAATTGAAAATACACTCCAAACAAAACACATATCATGAGATGAATAAAAATATAGCTCCGAGTAAGGTATACCGATAGTTTTGAAGACGAAAGAGGGGATGCCTTCTGGGGCATCCCCAAGCTTAGGCACTTGAGTCTTCCTTGAATATTACCATGGGGTGCCTTGGGCATCCCCAAGCTTAGGGTCTTTCCACTCCGTATTCTCCTCATATCGATATCTCACCCAAAGCATGAAAACTTCAATCACACAAAACTTAACGGAACTTTGTGAGATAAGTTAGTATGATAAAGAGTAAACCATTCACCTTGGTACTGTCAAAGACAAATATCATAATTGTTCTCACACAATGCCTACTATACCATATCATTTCTACAATTTATATTGAGGAATATAAGTCATAGACACTAGAAAACAAGCAAACTATGCAATGAAATGAGAATCTGTCAGAAACAGAACAGTCTATAATGATCTGAAAGCTAACCATACTTCTGCTACTTAAACAATTATGAAATAAATTGGAGGACGTGAGGAATTTTTCTATTAATCTTATGCAAAAAGAATCATCACCAAAGAACTCTTTTGTAAAAAATGGCAGCTAATCTCGTGAGCGCAAAGTTTCTGTTTTCTACAGCCAGATCACATTAACTTTCACCCAAGTCTTCCAAAAGGTCTTACTTGGCACTTTATAGAAACAAAAGCTACAAACATGGTTACTACAGTATCTTAATCATGTAAACACACAAAAACAGTAAGGGTAAATATTGGGTTGTCTCCCAACAAGCGCTTTTCTTTAATGCCTTTTAGCTAGGCATGATGATTTCAATGATGCTCACATGAAAGATAAGACTTGAACATAAAGGGAGCATCATGAAGAATATGACTAGCACATTTAAACCTAAGCCACCTCCTATTCCTAGGGATTTTGTGAGCACACAATTTATGGGACAAAGAATCCACTAGCATAGGAAGGCAAAACAAGTATAACTTCAAAACCTTAACCACATAGAGAGGAAAACTTGATATTATTGCACTCCTACAAGCATGTATTCCTCCATCATAATAATTTTCAGTAGAATCATGAATGAGTTAAGCAATATTACCATCACATAAAGCATTCTTTTCATGATCTACGACCATAGAAATTTTACTACTCTTCACATAAGTAAAATTCTCCTCATTCGGAATGGCAGGATCACTAGTTCCTAAAGTTGACACTCTTCCAAATCCACTTTAGATGATAGTATTATTCATACTCCAAAAGATATAAGTGAAATTCATGGAGCATTCTACAATTAATATAAACTAACCAATTTCCAAGCTCAAAATGTATTAGTGAATCACACGAAGCATTCTATAAAACCAGACTCAAAAGATTTAAGTGAAGCACAAAGGGCAATGCCATAAGATCATACTTAAAAGATATAAGTGAAGCACATGAAGCATTCTATAAATCAATTAAGGGCTATCTCATACTATCATGGTTCATAAATGAAGAACAAAAAATACAAAGGACACAAATCATGTGAACGAAACAAAAACCGAGGTATACCGATATTTGTTGAAGAAGAAAGATGGGATGCCAACTGGTGCATCCCCAAGCTTAGATGCTTGAGTATCCTTAGAATATTTACTTGGGGTGCCTTGGGAATCCCCAAGCTTGAGCTCTTGCCTATCTTTATTCTTCTCACATCGGTAACTCCTCATTCTTCAAACACTTCATCCACAAAAAACATTAACAAAAACTTTGTGAGATCCGTTAGTATAATAAAGCAAATCACTACCTTTAGGTACTGTTCCAAACTCATTCAAATTTCATATTAGAACTATATCTACTGTATTCCAACTTCACCATGGTTCATACCCCCTGACACTACCCATAGATTCATCAAAATAAGCAAACAACACATGAAAAATAGAATCTGTCTAAAACAGGACAGACTGTAGTAATCTGAAGGTTTGGTAAACTTCTGTAACTCCACAAATTATGAAATAAATTTGAAAATTTGAAAAATTTATACATAAGTAATGTGCAAAAAGTTTCAGACCCATTTGACTTTCTAATAAAAAAATATAAAATCACGCGCTACAGCCAAAGTTTCTGTTTTTGTTCTGCACATAGTAAACAAGCAATCTAATCATCCTAAAACCAAAGCTTGGCACATAATTTTTATACTAAAATGGATATATATAAGGGGATAATTATTTATAGATAAAATTCCAGGAAAAATTCTACATTGTTTCCGTGAGCATGAACACAAGTTCTCAAGGTCGACCCTCACTTCTTCAATGCATAACTTTCCAATCACTTCTCTTTTTGAAAAACTTTTTAGGCATGAGAGGCAAGTTTTTTTTTGGTATTTTCATTCTTTTAATTTTTTTTTATGTTTCAACCACAACTAAACAGAAACAAAAAAGAAAATACAAAATCTACTTAGTGAAGAAAGCAAACAAGCATACACAAGAATATCAACCCCACGCTAGTGCTCCCCGGCAACAGCGCCAGAAAAGAGCTTGATAATCCCCAAGTGCAGGGAATCATCCTAGAAATTTCCAAAGGTGGAAGTGATAAGTATGGAGTGTCGAACCCACAAGGAGCTAAAGGTAAGATCAATATTCTCTCTAGCCCTATCCGCCACAGATACGACTCTACGTACACCGAACGTTTGCTTCCAACTAGAAACGATAAATAAAACTACGTTGTGGGTACGAAGTGGATAACTTTGTATGATATCGTAGAGCTAAAATATAAAAGTAGGTGATGTTATCATAAAGTTAGAATATATTACTAAATATTATAAATAGCGAGTGTGGAATAATGGTGGATCGGTGTGCAGAATTGTCCTAGGCAATCGTTAACAAGACCCGTAATCACTATTGCAATTTCATATGAGGGAGAGGCATAAGCTAAATTCTCTACTTGGATCATATGCACTTATGGTTGGTACTCTAGCAAGCATCCGCAACTACTAAAGATCATTAAGGTAAAACCCAACCATAGCATTAAAGCATCAAGTCCTCTTTATTCCCATACGCAAAAACCCCCTTACTCGGGTTTGTGTTTGAGTCACTCACCAACCCACTATAAGTGAATCGTGAACGTATTGCAACACCCTACAGCGGGAACCTCTCACACTTGCACGACATGGAGGGCACCATAGGACAGCATCAAAGTAAAACATACAACTCATACCAATCTAGATCATCAATCAACCCAAAGACAAAAGATATCTGCTCGAACATCAGAGGATGGCAACACATCGTTGGATCATAATATGTGGCATAAAGCACCATGTTCAACTAGGGATTACAGTGGGGTGAGGGAGAGTGGACCACGTAAAAGAGATGAGGATGGTGATGATGATGGTGATGTTGATGAAGATAATCACCGCGGCGATGATTCCCCTCCCGATGTCACTCCGGTGCCACCGAGAGAGAGGAGGAGAGGTTCTCCCCCTTGTGCTTCCTCCTCCATGGCCTCCCCCCTAGATGGGGAGATGTTCTCCCTCTGGTCCTTGGCCTTCATGGTGATGATGGCCCCTCCGGGATCCTCCTCCATGCCCTCCGGTGATGATGGCCCCCTTCGGCAGGGTGCCGGAGAGGTCCTAGATTGGTTTTTGGTGCCTACGGAGGCTTCTAGCGGCGGAACTCCCGACCTAGGTTAATTTTCCGAGGTTTATGTATTTATAGGAATTTTTGGCCTCGGTCTCACGTCAAGGAGGTGCCCGAGGCGTCCACGAGGCAGGCCCACGCGCCTGAGGGGTGGGCGCGCCACCCACCCTCGTGGGCGCCCCGGGACTCTCCTGGACCAACTCTTTTACTCCGGGGACTTCTTTTGGTCCATAAAAATCGTCAAAAGTTGGCACGTCAATTGGACTCCATTTGATATTCCTTTTCTGTAAAACTCAAAAACAAGGGAAAAACAGAAACTGGCACTGGGCACTAGGTTAATAGGTTAGTCCCAAAAATCATATAAAATAGCATATAAATGCATATAAAACATCCAAGGTTGATCATATAATAGCATGAATACTTCATAAATTATAGATACAATGGAGACGTATTAGTGTAGCGCGGCCAACTGCATCCCCAGGACCTGAGACCATGCCGGGTCGTCTTGTTTTCTCAGTGACATGTGGGGATTGCATGTGAGCAAAGGGTATCTCTAATGTTGCCATGACCGCAGCTGACTACCCTGGCACACCGAAAAACATCGTCCCTCGTGCCGTGGCGACGTGTGTTCTAGCCGGCGCCAGCTGCCCACATTCATGTCATCCGTCTGTATGTCGTCGTTAAGAGGCTCGGTGCCCAAGGAACCAAATTTGGTGACTTAATGACGCACCCGGACGCTTGGCCTCATCGGAATGCGCTACTTAAAGCGGCAACGCCCAGCTAACCTCCACATCACAGTGCATCGTCCTGCTACCTGGGACCACATCCGCCATGACCGTAAGCGTGAACGCTCTGCGGGAGAGCTTGTCTTCGGGTATGAAGCTCGAGGTCGCCGCCCTCGCTCAAGTCGCTACTCGCGATGCAATAGCGGCGTAGCCGGACGTGGACGCGATCGCACAAGCGGTGGCCACGCCGGCGGCCGACGACGGGAGCACTGTCAGCCACACGTCCTACTTGCCGCCGTCTAATGTCCGGCACCGCCGAGGTCGGGGACTCCTCTGACGATGAGTAGGGCATGGGAGACCACACCTTCACTTCACGGGTCTTGAACCCCGCCCCCATACATCGATATCGTAGATGGAGGACGTCGGTCGCCGCCATAGAATAGGTTTAGGGTCGGGTTTCTTTTCTTTTCCTATCCTATAAAAGTTTGAAATGTAATGAAAATCTGTCGTGTTTTCAATAATCTCGGTAGGTGTATATGAACTTTCACAATAATATAGTATATTGTAGGAGTACCAGCAAGATGCCCATGCGTTGCACGGAACATCAAGATCTTGTGGAAGAAAAGGATGAATGAGGGAAGGCCTTACCTGTAAATGTGGAGAGGAGTGCGGGTAAATTACTAAATTGTCATAGTTACCTTCCTATCCGTTAGATATAGATCGGACGGCCTATATTGCAGGATGGCAGGCACACCATCATCACCAACTCTGCTTTTTACAAGAGTATATAAGAGTAGATAGATATGGAATGATGGTTCGTTTTTGTGTGTATAAACTTTGATGGTTTGACCGAGACAAAGCTAACATGCGAAGTAAATAAACACATAAGGTCAACGTACAAAATTTATCTTGGGCACTCCGATAGTACGTCCACCACACATTCACACATTTCACATCTTTGTACATCTACGGGAACTCACGAAAGGGTTAACGTAAATTGCCTCTCTCTTTCCTCCCTGATATTCATGGTGGAGGACCCCTCCCTCCCCTCAATCTACAATCAACAGCTCACATGTTTCACATTACGTTAATTACGTAACTGGGATTACAAAGGTGTAGCATTACTCGTCCTAAAAAACCCAACTAAGCCAACCTCCCAGCATATCGCGCGGGAAAATACTCGACTGTGCCGTTTTAGTCGGGATTACTGGATTACTAGTAGTAGTATCAATGGATCGCGTGAAGCACCAAATTTTTTTTGAGGGGCTGTCGGATTTCGGGTTCCGGCAAAACCCTTGAGGTTCGAACACTGGGGTGCGCACGAAGATCTCTCCCCCTCTCTAGCTCGCACACTCTACGATCTCACGGCCTAGCTCGACGAACCCAAAGAAAATGAGACACAAGATTTATAATGGTTCGGGCCACCATGCGATGTAATACACTACTCTAGTGTGGTGCGATGGATTGCCTCTTGGGCAAATGATGAACAGTACAAGGGAAGAATAGCCTCGCGAGGTGAGGTGTTCTTCTGCTTGGTGTGCTTGTGTGGTTGAAGATCGGGATCTCTCTCCTCCCTATGGTGGTGGCTAGTCCTATTTGTAGAGGCCCTAGTCCTCTTCCCAAATATTGAGCAGGAAGGGATCCCACAATGGCCAAATTCGAATGGAGACAACTAGTACAACCTATCCTGACAAAAGTAGTCTTCGCCTGCTGTCGGGGATATACCCCGCGGTGTAAACCGACCGGAAGTTAACCCGGCCGGACTTGGCGGTTTATCTGAAGACCCCGCTGACACTTGGAAAGTTACTAGCGACCTGCCCTGACCTGGCGGTTTACCAGTAACCCACCTGATCATTATGACTCACTGGTGATCCGGCGTGCGGAATAGACGGATGACAAGGCCCAAGGCCCAGAAGGCCGATTCACGTTTAACGGTGGGCCGGTTTAAGAGGAAAGGCATGAGGAATTTGTCCTACAAGGAGTTAAGACCTGGACTGACTCTACATGTAACCCGCCCCTCCAACATATATAAGGAGGGGCAGGGCTCCCCAAAAGGGGAGGACAAGATTCACAAGTTTCACAGGTTGGACAAGTTAGGTTTAGACAATAGCTCTCGAGATAGAGCACTCTTGTAACCGTGGTCATCATCATCAATATCAATGAGGCAGGATGTAGGCTTTTACCTCCATCGCGAGGGGCCGAACCTGGGTAAAACATCGCTTCTCTCGTCCCGCTTAACCCCTCTCCAGCTACCACATAGATGCGTTGGCCTCGCGACTAAGTCCTGACACTAAGGACATCTGCCCTGACAATTCCACGACAGTTGGCGCCCACCGTGGGGCCTGCGCACGGTGATGTTGAGTTCTTGGAGGGATCTTTCTCATGGATCGAGAAGTTTGCAATTTTTTCGATGAAGAAGAGCCAGTTTGGAAAAGATTTACATCAAAAGTTAGGGTTGCATGGCGCGGCACGGCATGTGCTTGTGATCCGATGATCCGATGCCAGATCAAATTTTGGAGCACGTTCCTAAGGTGAAGGAGTTTTTTTTTCACCACAAATCATATCCGTACGTATGACTTATGGTCTAAACGGAGGCAGCAGTACCAATCCGTCAAGACCTGTCAATTGGTCAAAATAGCGTATTCAATATTTAAGACCCAGAGGAAATTAGGGTTGCATCAGTGCAACTACCATAACTTGCCGAGATCGAGAGGAGATTTTTTCTGCCGAAGCCAAAATAC
Source organism: Triticum dicoccoides (assembly GCF_002162155.2). NCBI lineage: Eukaryota > Viridiplantae > Streptophyta > Magnoliopsida > Poales > Poaceae > Triticum > Triticum dicoccoides. The sequence continues at coordinate 297,848,467 of NC_041382.1, read as the reverse complement.
TACTGCAGTTAACCGAAGCTATTAGCAGTTTCCTCTGCAGGATCACTGGCCGGGTCCGATTGCTACTATATCGACAAGAAGCAGTCCAATCGGCCGGAATATTGCTGCTCCACGTAGATCTCAAGCTACAAGTCCCGAGGGAATCAACTGCTGCTATTTTGAGCGTGGAGGACAAATCAACTCTAAAAGTACTTCCACTAGTATGCAAGGAAGATCAGATTAGTATTATTGATACTACTGGATCTGTTTTATTCTCTCGTACAATTGCCTGACACACACACGGATTGAGGAAGATAGAAATATGGAAAGCAAGAGCTATCAAGGGAGCCGGATTTGCCACCTCAGCAGCCGTGTCGCCTCTGCCATTGCGGCCACGTTTTTTTTCTTGTATATACGAATGGAGCAAGCTCAGCAACGGCTCGAGAGTACCATGCATATCCACCATTACTGTTCAGAGAGACACCACTGTCAAAGTTTGTCCGCTGTGTAAAATCGCCCTCGTCGTGAGCGGTCTCACCTTCGCTGTAAGCCGGCCAGGGCCCTACTGTTGCTGCTGCTGTGCATTGAACCGGCGCGCGCTGGGTCGCCTCTGCTTCCGTTGACCCCACTATCATTGACCCGTGGGTGCCACCGCGGTCCAGGAGCAGTGCGCTGCCGCAAAGTGGATCAGTGATTCAGAATCAGATCAATCAAATCATGGATACTGATAGGAGCGCGGCGTACTGTGTGCCTCGTGGTACCTGCGACAAGCCAGCCTACCGGCACTGCATAATATTACGAGGTGCTATCCTTCCTACATATTTTATTTGCATAAATAATGTTTCTCCAAGAACAATTACTCTGGTCTTTGCTATTTTTGGGCAGAACCATTATTTGTTACAAAGGTGTCGCAAAGGGGCACGCTAAGATTATTGCACTAGGGTTGGTCCGTGCCATGCTGCTGGACGGCTACATGGGCAAGTCGCCGTCCCCCGCTTCTTCAGTGTCGGGGCCAACTCGTCTGTCCGCACCGGCTTACCACGCCACGGCCAACTCGCCCGTTCGCACCGGCTTACAAAATGCCTGCGGCCGATTCATCCGTTTGCTCTTGCGGGTGACTTATCCGTGGTGGATTTTAGCTTCACAGCGGCGGATAAATTCCGGCCTAACGTATCAGGTGACATCTATCTAAGTCCATTTATGAAACCTATTGTTTTTTGTCAAAAGAACAATTACTTTGGGCTATATTTTTTGATATACAGGATACTTATTCATTGTAAACGTGGTCTATACCATGGGTTTACATCAGCTTGCCGGGACCACGCCTGTGATTAACTCGCCCGTCCGCACAGGTTTACAATGCCGCGGCCGATTCATCTATCCGAGCTGCCTCTGATGTTGCGGTCGCTTTTGTTGTCCGTCTCTCGCGGCCTGGTCTACATCAACATACCGGGCTGCACCTGTCTGCAAGAGCTGTTTATTAGGGGCACAAGTCGCCGCTACTACAGTTTTGATTAACTTCAAATCGCCGGTTGGAAGAAACCATTGGTCGAGTTGCTGACAGGGCTTATATGGGATCATTTGCAACCCGCCGCAGTCACCTCAACCTTCTATGGATTCACATCGTGCTATCAACGCTAATGATATACAAGTTATGCCGGTTTATATCACAGTCAAATATGGAGAGTCTCAAGCCAACTCCTCGAGTCACCTTTCAGACTCGGGGTCTCCGATGACATGACTCAGCGAATCTTGCCAGTTTCAGCAAATTTAAGAACCCCATGACGATGGAGGAAAGGATAACCCGGTCCTAGAGGCTACTGTTATATGGATGAAAGTTTAAAGGCCGTCAGAAAATTTCCGGTTTAGAAAGTATATGACAGTTACAAAATCCCGGTTCAATGAAGAAGATCCGAGTCATCAGAAAGGATGCCGGTTTAAAATCCGGCTCAAGGGAAGTCAGTCTGACTGCAACTCTCAAATATCCGGTTTACAGTCCGGTTCAAGGGAAATCTGTTCTCCCACAAAGCTCTGAAGCGCTCAAATCCGGTTTAACAATGTCCTGTTCAAAAACGAATTAACCTCTCGCAAGTTCGAGTTTAAAGGCCGTCAGAAAATTTCCGGCTAAAAATGAAGATTCCGGTTTAAAATCCGGTTCAAGGGAAAGATTTCTCCCACAAAGCTTTGAAGATCTCAATATTCGGTTCAAGATCCCGATTCAAGAAGAATTTATCTATTGCAAAAAGTTAAAAATTGCCGAAGAGGACCTGCTGCCACGATGCGCGGTTCGAACATGGGTATCCCACCTTACTGGCCTGACATATTATTGATCACATGGGGGCTTCTGTTTCATAAAGCGGGGTCTCTGTTCTTTTACATCACATGTGGTTACACGGAGTTGTTCTAAAGCGGCCTCCGGTTTAACCCTTGAGTTAGCTTTTCAAAAGCATCATGTTATATCACTTGGAGGCTTGGTCGTGTTCGAACCAATGCAATACCTCTTGATAGGCGAGAGCCACCAGATCACTTGGGGACTTGGTCACGTCTGAACCAGTCATGCCTCTTGATCGGCCTAAGTCCACAAAATCACTTGGGGGCTTGGTCGAACCCGAACCATTGCCATGCCACTTGATCGGCATAAATGCCACGGTTTCATTTGGGGACCCGGCTGACTTGAACCATAGCTACACCTATCGGGAGCTTGGTCATGTCCGACGAGGGTAACGCCATCTAATCAGCTCAAATAAGCCTCTTTTTGCAAACGGTTTTGTCATTGCCTTTGCTTCACATTTTTTTAAAGATATTTCTTTCTTTTTATTGCGGTTTCTATACCGACAAAGTTTTAAGCCGGTTCAAACTGTCAATTGACGGAACACGCTCCATTTTAATCCGGAGACTATTTGCTCGGTTTGATTTTCTGTTACCATCCTATTATGGAATGAACCGGTGTTTATCACAAACCTAGTACGGTTTCATCATAAACCGGTACAATATGAAAGGAGTTATCATTACTCCAAGATTGGGGTTATCACTCTAACTACAAAAAGTTGGTAAACCAACGATGTGATTCAATGTCACAGGTATGATATATTTCATGTTTTTAAGTGCAGCCTTGGTTATAAACCCGGGTTATATGTTGGGCATTATGACCCGTCCGGCAGTAAACTGCCAGGACACTTTAAACTTGTTGTATGCAGAAACAGGTTTGTTAAACCGGCCTGGTTTTTGGACTATAAGTCACCAGTGTATATATATTTGAATTGCGCCATCGGAATTATGCGCTTATAAATCATTGGGTTATATTATTCAAATATCCAAGCTTGGCTGAATTTTCATTATGATATTGAATGAATAATGTCTTCATCGGATTATATTATCTTGAATAGCCAACATGGCTGGATTTTTATGGTTATTAATAACCGGTATTATTGAGTTTTCAAAGTCGCTTTAGCGCAATGGCTATTATTTTATCAAAGGATATGATTTATTCTACAATGGAAGGAATAGTCCCGAGTCGCTGCAGGCTTACAACCCGGCACTTGGGGGCTACATTATTCAAATTGAGATTACATGCAAGTCTCATGTCACTGCAAGCATGCATCATGACACTTGGGGGCTAATGCAAAGTCATTTTTACTAGTCTTATTGAAGACCCGACTCATCATATTATAATGAGCCATCCCTTGGGGGCTACCAATTGCTCCTGTCAACAATTCAAGGTTGCTGCAAGCATGACAACCTGACACTTGGGGGCTACATATATGGAGTATTCAGTTTATATAATTGAGATGAACAAACCGGATTTCTTCAAGGTTGAAACACTTATTGGAGCAAGTCTTAAGTTATCACTATGTTCTCCTCTTAAGACTTGGGGGCTACAGGTATTATGCATATAAAGGAGGAACATCTTCATTTTATCAGTTTTCAGTAAATCAGGAAGATCAATTACATGACCCGGTGTCGACAACAATTATGACCCGGCTCCATCAGTACTTATAAACCGGCTATTTTGGTAATATTAAACCGGCAAGTTTTACATCTTCAAACCGGTTGAATATCAGATAAGTATTTTCAGACCCTTGTTTCTTAAACCGGTGCTTTGGGAGCTGAGTCAAAGGATTTATTCTTCACGATATTTCTCGATGACAAACCAAGGTCGGCAGATTGATTATGAAGCTGGTCTGTTGACCCGGAATTCTCAGAAGGAGGAAATAACAAGGACTTAAGGATGATCAGGTACCGGTTTACAAAAATTCTTAACCCGTAGCATAACCTGTCAAATTTGTTCTTGTGTTTATTTTGCAGCATAAGTTTACCATGAATAAATCCAAGCTAAACTTGGGGGCTAATGTCGGGGATATACCCCGCGGTGTAAACCGGCCGGAAGTTAAACCGGCCAGACTTGGCGGTTTATCTGAAGACCCCGCTGACACTTGGAGAGTTACTGGCGACCCGCCCTGACCTGGCGGTTTACCAGTAACCCACCTGATCATTATGACTCACTGGTGATCCGGCGTGCGGGACAGACGGATGACTAGTCCCAAGGCCCAGAAGGCCAGTTCACTTTTAACGGTGGGCCGGTTTAAGAGGAAAGGCGTGAGGAATATTTGTCCTACAAGGAGTTAAGACCTGGACTTATATCCGGTTTGTATTAGAGATAGACTAGTCCTAATCCTAATAGGACTCTACATGTAACCTGCCCCTCCAACATATGTAAGGAGGGGCAGGGCTCCCCAAAAGGGGAGGACAAGATTCACAAGTTTCACAGGTTGGACAAGTTAGGTTTAGACAATAGCTCTCGAGATAGAGCACTCTTGTAACCGTGGTCATCATCATCAATATCAATGAAGCAGGATGTAGGCTTTTACCTCCACCATGAGGGGCCGAACCTGGGTAAAACATCGCGTCTCTCATCCCGCTCAACCCCTCTCAAGCTACCACATAGATGCGTTGGCCTCGTGACTAAGTCCTGACACTAAGGACATCTGCCGTTGTCTTGCGCTCCACGGTGACCTCCGTCTTGCCGTCCTGCTGGTCTTGGTCTTGTTGCACCGATATGGAAACCTTTGCCTTATGCCTCGGGACTCCTCGCCTGCACTTGCCCCTTTAGCACCAAAGAGGAAATGATGACACTGCGCGTGCTGGCGCCCGCCTGGTTCCAGTCGCCATGAATTGTGTCACAGGAACCTCGCGAGGTGTCCCTCGCCTTGATCTCTCTGCCCCTCGCGAGCCAGCCTGGTGAGCCTGCCCCTGAGGAGGTCTTGCATCATGCGCCTCGCGAGGCTTGGCCCCTGATAACCCACAAGTATAGGGGATCGCAACAGTTTTTGAGGGTAGAGTATTCAACCCAAATTTATTGATTCGATACAAGGGGAGCCAAAGAATATTCTCAAGTATTAGCAGCTGAGTTGTCAACTCAACCACACATGGAAACTTAATATCTGCAGCAAAGTATTTAGTAGCAAAGTAATATGATAGTAGTGGTAACTATAGCAAAAGGTAGCGATAGCAAAAATAATGTTTTTGGTATTTTGTAGTGATTGTAACAATAGCAACAGAAAAGTAAATAAGCGAAGAACAATATATGGAAAGCTCGTAGGCAATGGATCGATGATAGAGAATTATGCCAGATGTGGTTCATCATGTAACAGTTATAACCTAGGGTGACACAGAACTAGCTCCAATTCATCAATGTAATGTAGGCATGTATTTCGAATATAGTCATACGTGCTTATGGAAAAGAACTTGCATGACATCTTTTGTCCTACCTTCCCATGGCAGCAGGGTCCTAGTGGAAACTAAGGGATATTAAGGCCTCCTTTTAATAGAGTACCGGACCAAATCATTAACACATAGTGAATACATGAACTCCTCAAACTACGGTCATCACCGGGAGTGGTCCCGATTATTGTAACTTCGGGGTTGCCGGATCATAACACATAGTAGGTGACTATAGACTTGCAAGATAGGATCAAGGACTCACATATATTCATGAAAACATAATAGGTTCAGATCTGAAATCATGGCGCTCAGGCCCTAGTGACAAGCATTAAGAATAGAAAAGTCATAGCAACATCAATCTCAGAATATAGTGGATACTAGGGATCAAACCCTAACAAAACTAACTCGATTACATGATAAATCTCATCCAACCCATCACCATCCAGCAAGCCTATGATGGAATTACTCACGCACGGCGGTGAGCATCATGAAATTGGTGATGGAGGATGGTTGATGATGACGATGGCGACAGATTCCCCTCTCCGGAGCCCCGAACAGACTCCAAATTAGCCCTCCCGAGAGAGTTTAGGGCTTGGCGGTGGCTCCGTGTCGTAAAATGCAATGAATCTTTCTCTCTGATTTTTTTCTCTCCGAACACGAATATATAGAGTTGGAGTTGGGGTCGGAGGAGATCCAGGGGGCCTACGAGGTAGGGGGGCGCGCCCAGGGGGCAGGTGCGCCCCCACCCTCGTGGCTAGGGTGTGGGGCCCTGGTCTTGATCTTTTGCCAGTATTTTTATTATTTCCAAAAATATTCTTCGTGAAGTTTCAGGTCATTCCGAGAACTTTTGTTTCTGCAAATAAATAACACCATGGCAATTCTACTGAAAGCAGCGTCAGTCCGAGTTAGTTCCATTCAAATCATGCAAGTTAGAGTCCAAAACAAGGGCAAAAGTGTTTGGAAAAGTTGATACGACGGAGACGTATCAACTCCCCCAAGCTTAAACATTTCCTTGTCCTCAAGCAATTCAGTTGATAAACTGAAAGTGATAAAGAAAAACTTTTACAACCTCTGTTTGCTCTTGTTGTTGTAAACATGTAAAGCCAGCATTCAAGTTTTCAGCAAAGATTATAAACTAACCATATTCACATTAATGCTTAGTTCTCATGTTTACTCATGTCAATGGCATAATCAACTAGGGAACAATAATAATAAATCTCGGATCACAACACTTTCTCAAAACAATCATAATATGCTATAACAAGATGGTATCTCGCTAGCCCTTTCTGATACTGCAAAACATAAATGCAGAGCACCTTTAAAGATCAAGGACTGACTAGACATTGTAACTCATGGTAAAAGAGATACAGTCAAGTCATACTCAATGTAAACTAACATTAATGAATGCAAATGAAAGAGGTGTTCTCCAGCGGGTGCTTTTTAATAAGAGGATGATGACTCAACATGAAAGTGAATAGATAGGCCCTTCGCAGAGGGAAGCAGGGATTTGTAGACGTGCCAAAGCTCGGTTTTGAAATAGAGATGAATAATATTTTGAGTGGTATACTTTCATTGTCAACATAAAAACCGAGAGATGGCGATATCTTCCATGCTACACACATTATAGGCGGTTCCCAAACAGAATGGCAAAGTTTATACTCCCCCTCCACCAACAACCATTAATCCATTGCTTGCTCGAAACAACTAGTGCCTCCAACTAACAAGAGTCCCGGGGTGTTTTTTTTGCAATTATTTTGATTTGAGTTGCATAAAGCATGGAGTGGGCATCCCGGTGACCAGCCATTTTCTCGTGAGTGAGGAGAGGAGTCCACTCCTCTTGAGAATAACCCGCCTAACATGGAAGATACGGATAGCCCTAGTTGATACATGAGCTATTCGAGCATACAAAATAGAATGTTTATTTGAAGGTTTAGAGTTTGGGACATACAAATTTAATTGGAACGGCAGGTAGATACCTTATATAGGTAGGTATGGTGGACTCATATGGAAGAACTTTGTGGTTTATGGGATTGGATGCACAAGCAGTATTCCCGCTTAGTAGAAGTGAAGGATAGAAAAATACTGGGAAGCGACCAGCTAGAGAGCGACAACAGTCATGAACATGCATTAAAATTAATCAACACGGAATGCAAGCATGAGTAGGATATAATTCACCATGAACATAAATATCATATAGGCTATGTTGATTTTGTTTCAACTACATGGGTGAACATGTGCCAAGTCAAGCCACTCGAATCGTTCAAAAGAGGATACCACCCTATCATACCACATCACAGCCATTTTAATAGCATGTTGGCACGCAAGGTAAACCATTATAAGCTCCTAGCTAATTAAGCATGGCATAAGCAACTATAATCTCTAATTGTCATTGCAAACACGTTTATTCATAATAGGCTGAATCAGGAATGATGAACTAATCATATTTACAAAAACAAGAGAGGTCAAGTTCATACCAGCTTCACCCATCTCAATCAGTGCATCATATATCATCATAATTGCGTTTCACTTGCATGACCAAATGATGTGAATAATAATAATAGTGCGGGTGCATTGGACTAAACTGGAATCTGCAAGCATTCAATAAACGGGAGAAGACAAGGCAATATGGGCTCTTTTGTCAGATCAACAATAATGCATACAAGAGCCACTTAAACAATTTAATCATGGTATTCTCCTATCGACCCCCAAAGAAAAGAGAAGAAATAAAACTATTTACACGGGAACGCTCCCAACAAGCAAAAAGAAGAACAGGAAATCTTTTTGGGTTTTCTTTTTAATTACTACTACAAGCATGGAAATTAAAACTAGCTAAAAGTTACAACTAATTTTTTCGTTTTTCTTAAGCTTTATTAAACGCACAAGAAGAAAGCATAAAAAAGGAAATAAACTAGCATGGATATTACAATGAAAAAGTATGAGCACCGATATCTAGCAATGAGTGTGTGAACATAAATGTAATGTCGGTGGGAAATACGTACTCCCCCAAGCTTAGTCTTTTGGCCTAGGTTGGTCTAATGCCACGGATGGCCTGGCGGATATCCAAAGTTGTAGTTGGGGTCGTACTGAGATGCAGCAATCATTGCATCGTGGGCTTGAGCTTGGAGGCGAGCTATCTCAGCCCTCCTCTTATACTCTTCCGCCTCCTCTCTGGTTATAAAATATCTCCCTTTTACCTGAAAGTCAAAGAAAGTAGAAGTAGGGAGAGCGACGTGATAGGTGCATCGTCTATCAAAGATTAGTCAGTACTGGAGGAACTGATCGTTCCTCTCAACAAAATGATGATGAACCATAGCTTCATAATCCAAATAAGCAGGATGCAACTCAATATCATCCTCACGTATGGTTATACCAAGAAAATTAGCTATACAGGTTGCATAAATTCCACCGAAGAAATCTCCATTAAATCTATTATGATGCAACCTACGTGCAACAATGGCTCCCAAATTATAAGATTTATCTCCTAACACAGCACTCCTAAGAATACCTAGGTCAGGGACACACATATGACAAGCTTCATCTTTACCATTTATGTACCTACCTATGAAGAGAGCAAAGTAATGTATAGCATGAAAATGAATGCTCCCTATGGTAGCTTGTGCTATATCTCTAGATTCCCCTGCAGTTATACTAGCAAGAAAATCTCTAAATTCATATTTGTGAGCTTCACTAGCACTACCCCATTGTGGAAGTTTGCAAGCAGTGGTAAAGTCCTCTAAGTCCATAGTGTAAGAATTTTCATAAAGATCAAACATGACAGTTTGAGAATTGCGTAAAGACGAAAATTCAAACCTCCTCACAAAGGAACTAGTGAGATAGTGGTACTGACGGCACTTTTCTGCCTCGAAGCTCACAAGATCGGCGTTATGCAAATATGCGTTAAATTCTTCCTTAATTCCTGCTCGATCCATGAAGTCCTATGAAGGTTATTCACAAGGCCGCACTAGAGCGTCCCTTGGTGGCTCATCATCAGCATCACGCATTTCAAGCCTGGGTCCTTGCTTCCTTGAGGAACCACCTTGGTACATTTTCCAAAACATATTTCTTCCTCTGAAAACTTTCTGAAATTTTTAGTAACTTCAAAATAAAAGTGAACCAAACTCAACAAAATTGATAGCAACTACTCCTACAAGTGCCTAGAGCCTATATCATGCATCAAAACTACTTGGAACCACATAAATTTGACATGCAAGCTCAAGAACAGGGTCACTAAGCAGCAAAAATATGCGATGAATAAAGCACTAGAACAGAAACTAATTGGACCATTGGAGGAGTCACATACCAAGGAACAATCCCCCAACGCAGTTTTGTGGGAGGTGCTTTGAGCAAGGAGATCGAAAATCATAGCAAAATGAGCTAGAACTCGTGCTTGAGCTGGATAATGGTGTCTGTGGGAGGAAGAAGGAGTGTGTGGGTGCAGGAATAAGTGGAGGAGGGCCACCATGGGCCCACGAGGTAGGGGGCGCGCCTAGGGGGGTAGGGCGCGCCCTCCACCCTCATGGCCAGGTGGATGCCCCCCTGTCGTGTTCTCAGTGCAAAATATTCTCAAATATTCCAGAAAAAATCATATTTAAATTTCAGGGCATTTGGAGAACTTTTATTTTTGGGGTATTTTTATATTGCACGGATAATCAGAAAACATACAGAAATTACTATTTTTGCTTTATTTAATATAAATAACAGAAAGTAGAAAGAGGGTACAAAGAGTTGTGTTTTCTAAATTCATCCATCTCATGATCATCAAAAGGAATCCATTAACAAGGTTGATCAAGTCTTGTTAACAAACTCATTCCGAATAACATGGAACAGGAGAATTTTCGAATAACACTAGGTTACCTCAACGGGGATATGCACATCCCCAACAATAAGAATATCATATTTCTTCTTGATAGTAGGAAGAGGAAATTCAAAACCACCAAAAATAATCGATGGAATTTTTCCAATAGAATTGATACTGTGGACTTGAGGCTGTTTCCTCGGAAAGTGTGTACCGTATGCTCATTACCATTAACATGAAAAGTGACATTGCCTTTGGTGCAATCAATAACAGCCCCTGCAGTATTCAAAAATGGTCTTCCAAGAATAATAGACATACTATCATCCTCGGGAATATCAAGAATAACAAAGTCTGTTAAAATAGTAACGCTAGCAACCAAAATAGGCACATCCTTACAAATACCGACAGGTATAGTAGTTGATTTATCAGCCATTTGGAAAGATATTTCAGTAGGTGTCAACTTATTCAAATCAAGTCTACGATATAAACAAAGAGGCATAACACTAACACCGGCTCCAAGATCACATAAAGCAGTTTTAACATAGTTTCTTTTAATGCAGCATGGTATAGTGGGTACTCCTGGATCTCCAAGTTTCTTTGGTGTGCCACCTTTAGAAGTATAATTAGCTAGCATGGTGGAAATTTCAGCTTCCTGTATCTTTCTTTTATTAGTAACAATATCTTTCATATACTTAGCACAAGGATTCATTTTGAGCATATCAGTTAATCGCATACGCAAAAAGATAGGTCTAATCATTTCAGCAACGCGCTCAAAATCCTCATCATCCTTTTTGTTGGATGGTTTGGGAGGAAAAGGCATGGGTTTTGAACCCAAGGCTCTCTTTCCTTACCGTGTTTCCTAGCAACAAAGTCTTTCTTATCATAATGTTGATTCTTTGATTGTGGGTTATCAAGATCAACAGCAGGTTCAATTTCTATATCATTATCATTACTAGGTTTAGCATCAACATGAACATTATCATTTACATTATCACTAGTTTCATGTTCATTACCAGATTGTGTTTTAGCATGAGAAATAGAAATATCATTTGGATTCTCAGGTGTTTCAGCAATAGGTTCACTAGAAGCATGCAAAGTCCTATCATTTTTCTTTTTCTTCCTTTTAGAAGGACTAGGTGCATCTATATTATTTCTCTGAGAATCTTGCTCAATTCTCTTACAGTGGCCTTCAGGATACAAAAGTTCTTGAGTCATTTTACCAGTTCTAGTAGCCACTCTAACATCATAGTCCTTATTCTTACTACTCAATTCATTGAGCAAATCATTTTGAGCTTTAAGTACTTTTTCTACTTGAGTGGTAACCATAGAAGCATGTTTACTAATAAGTTTAAGTTCACCTTTGACATTAGCCATATAATCACCCATGTGTTCAAGCATATCAGCGCTGCGTTTTAATTCTCTACCAAAATAAGCATTGAAGTCTTCTTGCTTAACCATAAATTTATCAAACTCATCTAAGCATGGGCTAGCAAACTTAGTAAATGGGATTTCAGCTTTATCATATCTATAGAGAGAATTTACCTTTACTACGTGTGTCGGGTTATTAAGACCATGTGTTTCTTCAATAGGTGCTGGATTAAAACCATATATTTCTTCAACAGGCAGTAAATTAAGACCATGTATTTCTTCAATAGGATGTAAATTCTTAACATCTTCAGCTTTAATACCCTTTTCTTTCATGGATTTCTTTGCCTCTTGCATATCTTCAGGACTGAGAAATAGAACACCCCTTTTCTTTAGAGTTGGTTTAGGAATAGGCTCAGGAGCTGGCTCAGGAAGTGTCCAATTATTTTCATTTGTCAACATATTATTCAATAGAATTTCAGCTTCATCCGGTGTTCTTTCCCTGAAAACAGAACCAACACAACTATCCAGGTAATCTCTGGAAGCATCGATTAGTCCATTATACAAGATATCAAGTATTTCATTTTTCTTAAGAGGATGATCAGGCAAAGCATTAAGTAATTGGAGGAGCCTCCCCCAAGCTTGTGGGAGACTCTCCTCTTCAATTTTCACAAAATTATAAATATCCCTTAAGGCAGCTTATATCTTATGAGCAGGGAAATATTTAGTAGAGAAGTAATAAATCATATCCCGGGAACTACGCACACAACCAGGATCAAGAGAATTAAACCATATCCTAGCATCACCCTTTAATGAGAACAGAAATATTTTAATGATATAAAAGTAGTGAGTTCTCTCATCATTAGTGAACAGGGTGGCTATATCATCTAATTTAGTAAGATGTGCCACAATAGTTTCAGATTCATAGCCAAAAAAATGATCAGATTCAACCAAAGTAATTATATCAGGATCAATAGAGAATTCATAATCCTTATCAGTAACAAAGATAGGTGAAGTAGCATAAGCAGGATCATATTCATTCTAGCATTCAGAGTTTTTTGTTTAAGCTTAGCTAATAATTTCTTAAGATCACTTCTATCATTGCAAGCAAGAAAGTCTCTTTTAGTTTCTTCATCCATAACACAGCCCTCAGGCACAACAGGTAATTCATATTTATTAGGAGAGCCTTCATAATCACTTTCATCAGTATTATCAGTTTCAATAATTTCATTCTATCTAGCCCTAGCAAGTTGTTCATCAAGAAATTCACCAAGTGGCACAATTGTATCAAGCATAGAAGTAGTTTCATCATAAGTGTCATGCATAGTAGAAGTGGCATCATCAATAATATGTGACATCAGAATCAATAGCAGAAGTAGGTTTAGGTGTCGCAAGCTTACTCAAAACAGAAGGTGAATCATGTGTAGAGCTAGATGGCACTTCCTTACCTTCCCTCATAGTTGAGGGATAAATCTTGGTTTTTGGATCTCTCAAGTTCTTCATAATGATAAGAAGATATAAATCCCAAGTGACTCAAATAATAGAGCTATGCTCCCCGACAATGGTGCCAGAAAATAGTCTTGATAACCCACAAGTATAGGGGGTCGCAACAGTTTTCGAGGGTAGAGCATTCAACCCAAATTTATTGATTCGACACAAGGGGAGCCAAAGAATATTCTCAAGTATTAGCAGCTGAGTTGTCAATTCAACCACACATGGAAACTTAATATCTGCAGCAAAGTATTTAGTAGCAAAGTAATATGATAGTAGTGGTAACGATAGCAAAAGTAATGTTTTTGGTATTTTGTAGTGATTGTAACAATAGCAATGAAAAAGTAAATAAGCGAAGAACAATATATAGAAAGCTCGTAGGCAATGGATCGATGATAGAGAATTATGTTGGATGAGGTTCATCATGTAACAGTCATAACCTAGGGTGACACAGAACTAGCTCCAATTCAACAATGTAATGTAGGCATGTATTCCGAATATAGTCATACGTGCTTATGGAAAAGAACTTGCATGACATATTTTGTCCTACCCTCTTGTGGCAGCGGGATCCTAGTGGAAACTAAGGGATATTAAGGCATCCTTTTAATAGAGTACCGGACCAAAGCATTAACACATAGTGAATACATGAACTCCTCAAACTACGGTCATCACCGGGAGTGGTCCCGATTATTGTCACTTCGGGGTTACCGGATCATAACACATAGTAGGTGACTATAGACTTGCAAGATAGGATCAAGAACTCACATATATTCATGAAAACATAATAGGTTCAGATCTGAAATCATGGCACTCGGGCCCTAGTGACAAGCATTAAGCATAGCAAAGTCATAGCAACATCAATCTCAGAACATAGTGGATACTAGGGATCAAACCCTGACAAAAACTAACTCGATTACATGATAAATCTCATCCAACCCATCACTTTCCAGCAAGCCTACGATGGAATTACTCACGCACGGCGGTGAGCATCATGAAATTGGTGATGGAGGATGGTTGATGATGACGATGGCGACGGATTCCCCTCTCCGAAGCCCCGAACGGACTCCAGATCAGCCCTCCTGAGAGAGTTTAGGGATTGGTGGCATCTTCGTATCGTAAAATGTGATGAATCTTTCTCTTTGAATTTTTTCTCTCCAAACACGAATATATAGAGTTGGAGTTGAGGTCGGAGGAGCTCTAGGGGGCCCACGAGGTAGGGGGAGCACCCAGGGGGCAGGCGCGCCCCCACCCTCGTGGCTAGGGTGTGGGCCCCCTAGTCTTGATCTTTTGCTAGTATTTTTATTATTTCTAAAAATATTCTCCATGAAGTTTCAGGTCATTCCGAGAACTTTTGTTTCTGCAAATAAATAACACCATGGCAATTCTACTGAAATCAGCATCAGTCCGGGTTAGTTCCATTCAAATCATGCAAGTTAGAGTCCAAAACAAGGGCAAAAGTGTTTGGAAAAGTAGATACGACGGAGACGTATCAGCCCCTCACGAGGGTCTTGAATGCTTGCTAGCGAAGATGGGCCGTAAAGGGCCGCTGGTGGAGCCACGCTGCGGGCCGCAGGCAGGCAAGTCTGGGGACCCCCATTCCAAGAACGCCGACAGTAGCCCCGGGCCCAAGGCGCGCTCGGGCTTGGCTTTAAGGCAAAGCCGAAGGGCAAGTGCAGAGCGCCGCGGGCCCCAACAGCATGCGGCCCCGCCCGACGCGTGTCGGTTGATTGGACGTGGGTGTCTCCGCTTCCCCACGCCGCCTCAGCAATCACCCGACTTGACGAGTCCCTACTGCATGCAGAAAAAAGGTCATTATTACCTTAGATTGTGGAGGCTAGCAGTTGGCCTCCCCTTGGCTATAAATGGGTGGAGGGGCGGAGCCCCCATTGCCCATCTCTTCCTTTGCTTCTCCTGCTCCTTCTTCTTCCCTGCTTTACTACCATCAGCGACACCCATGGCACCTAAGAAGAGGCTCTCAGCGGCGGAGAAGGGGAAGGCTCGCCAGGAGGGGCCCAGCTCTCCACCGCCTAGAGGGGGCTCGGTCGTCCCCGCAAACACGCTGCGACTCCTGCCACGGCCCCTTGCGGCCGCGGCCGCGCCTCCTCTCGTGGCGGCAGCCGCCCAAGTCGTGGCGGTCCTGTTGATGAGTTGAGGCGTGTCGTGGTTGCACGGCCTCCTCGGCCGCGCTTCCATTCGGCGGAGGTGATGCCGAAGTTCATCGTGTGGTTGGAGAACCCGGCGGGCACCTGGCTTCAACTCCCACGCTTCCTTGTCGGCGAGCTGCTAGCCACTGGTGCAGGTGGTCTTTGGCTGCAGGTGGATGGTTGCTGCAGCAAGGCTTCCTGGGTCACGGTCGAGGTCTCCGCCGTGGGCCATGTGGTCCTGGCTCGCGGCTAGCAGATGTTCGCCTGTGCGTGCGGGCTGGGCAGGTGTTGCACCCTCCACTTCAAGTACGATGATGACGCGACCCTCTTCGTGAGGGTATTTGGGGAAGATGGTCACCCCATTGGGTGCTGCCCCTAGGACAATGACGGCGACGAGGTGCTCGGCATTGGCGGTGGTCGTGACGAGGAGGACGGCGGCTTCGTCCTTGGTGCCGGCCACGGCTCCTCCAGCTATCGCGGCTCCTCTTCCGACAGCAGCTCCAGCAGTGGTGGCTAAGACCAGTCGCCACACTGCCGCGCCCGCTTCGAAGGTGGCAGCGGGTCGGCTCACCGCCACGCTCCAGTGAAGCTCGAGGAGGGGTCTGGCTGAGCTTGGGAGAGCACCACGAGCCCGTCCTCGCGGCCTGTTGTGGGAGCGTGTTCCTCTTTTGTTTCGTTCTTCCTTCCCTTCCTCCATTAGAGAGAGACAAGTATGGGGCCCTACTAGGGCATGCGACAATTATGGTTTCTATGTGGTTGTGCAATGTTTATCATTCCTGTGTTGTGCTGCGGCGTCATGTTTTATGTATGCGTGTAGAATGACTTAGCTTGATGCGCCTGGTGTAGATTCGGCCTTGCAAGACACGCGTTCCCCGATGCCTGACGCGGTCTCTTGTGCTCGTGAGGCACCTGAGAACTGCAAAAATTTGCTAGGAAACCCATATTCTTCCGGACCCTGATCGTAGGCACTGCTGGCCATAACCCTGTGATTCGTGTCGCGGTAATCGGGGGGCACGGACTGAGAAGGGTGCGCTAGCTTGCGAGCTCGAGCGAGGGTGCCTTGCGAAAGACAAGAAAGCGAAAACGCTCACAAGGGTGCCTGCCCAGCCCCCTCGCGAGGCATGCGAGGGAGAGAACGGGTAAAAAATGAGGAACTGAGGGTAGAAAGGGAGGCAACAAGGACAAAGAAACCAGGCCAGCAAGGAACACCAGAAAGCAAACTCTCACTTAAAATAAAAGGAGACCAACTGTAGAAAGCAAATGAAAAGCCGCATCCGGCACCTAGTCTAGTCTTCTGGTCTTCTCACCAGGGTGGAGCTAAGTGCTGCCACTAGGCGTGGGAGGGAGCCCCGGAGACTCTGGAGCTAAGTGCTGCCACTAGGCGGCACTCCTGAGACTGCGGGGCGTGTACAGCCCCACTCATTATTACGTGAGAGTGTCATGAGCGGACATTCTTCACAAGCACTAGTCCTTGCTTCACAGGCAGCGGGCCTTGCTTCATGGGTAGAACTTCCGGAGGTGCTGGATGTTCCAGGCATTCTGGATGGGGGTCCCTCCTGTGTCTCCGGGCGCGCGGCGCCAGGCCTAGAGACGTGTGCGACCCAAAACGTGCCCTCCCACATGGGCGAGAGTTTGTGCAGCCCTTCCCTGGAGAGCACCCGCCTCAGGACAAGATCACCCACCTCGAGCGTCCTGGAGCGGACGCTGCGGAGTGGTACCGCCGCAGCGCCTGTTGATACCTCGCAGCTCAGAGCGAGGCTTCTCGGTGGCATTCCTCCCCCAGCATGAGATCCATCCCCCGCAGGGCGTCCTGTTGTGTTTCATCAAACTCCAGGACCCACGAAGAGTGATGCCTGACCTCGTGTGGGAGAACCGCTTATGCTCCGTAGACGAGGAAGAACGGGGTCTCACCTGTCGGCCTAGTGGCGGTGGTGCGGATGGACCACGGCATAGATTGGAGCTCGTCGTGCCAGACCTTGCCGCTAGCCTCGAGTTTCTTCTTGAAGGTCCTTGTCTTGAGGCCCCTTAGGACCTTCGCCTTGGCGCGTTCGGCCTGGCCGTTGCTCCTGGGGTGCGCCATGGAGGCGTAGCAGATCTGGGTTCCAAGGTTAGCATAATACGTTTTAAAGAGATTGCTAGTGAACTGCGAGCCGTTGTCGGTGATGATGCGATTAGGGACCCCAAATCATCTTACGAGGCCCTTGATGAACTTGACTACTGACCCGTCAGGGATGGCGCGGACAGCTTCCACTTCCGCCCATTTGGTGAATTTGTCAATGACGATGTAGAGGTAGCGGTAGCCTCCAGGCGCTCGAGGGAATGGACCTAGGATATCCAGCCCCCATACCGCGAACAGCCATGAGAGAGGGATAGTCTGGAGGTCCTGCGAAGGCTGGTGGATTTGCTTGGCATGGAATGGCAGGCCTCGCAAGATTTCACCAGCTCTGTCGCGTCGTTGATGTGGGCCATTAGAACCCGCTGCGGAAAGCCTTGCCGACTAGGGTGCGTGACGACGAGTGGTGCCCGCAGTCTCCGCCATGTATGTCAGCCAGCAACTCTTTCCCTTGTTCCCTGGAAATACATCGCAGAGAAACATCATTTGGGTGCTTCCTGTATAGCTCACCGTCCTGAATGCAGTATGTTGTAGCCTGTCGGGACACACGCTCCGCCTCTTCCTCCTTCTCTGGCATCATGCCTTGCATCTGGTATGCCTTGAACTCCTCGGTCCAGCACCCCTCCAGAGGCTCGAGCGCTAAGAGGAGGCACGCTCGCGAGGTCGGGCACAGGCGGGGGCTCTCGAGGCTGGCGGCTCGGGGAGCTCCTCCTGAGGCGGCGTCGGCTCCATAGGTGGAGGTGCTGCTGAAGGCCTTAAGAGCCGCTCCTCGAAGACGCGAGGCTCTTAGGGCTGCCGCTTGGATGCTCTTCTGGCGATGTCGTCGTCCTCTTTGTTGGTGCCACGAGGCACATGTTGTAGCTCCAGACCCAGGAACTGCTTCTCCATTTTGCGCACCTCTGCAAGGTATGCCTCCTTGTGTTCATCCTTCGGCTCGTACACCTTGTTGGAGAAGTTGATGAGGAGCTACGAGTCTCCCTTGACGGTGAGGCGTTTCACCCCCAGGGCCACTGTTGCCTTGAGGACGGCGATGAGACCCTCATACTCTGCGATGTTGTTGGAGACCTTCTCGCCCTGCTGGAAGCAGAGCTGCACTGACGTGCAAACGCGCCATCGAAGTACATGACCCAATTGTCTGGGGATTCACTTCCTGGTGAGAGGGATCAGTTCTCATCTGCTTCGACCTCTGGGTGTCGGTCCATTCTGCCACAAAGTCGGCGAGTGCAGTGCCCTTGATGACTCTGGTTGTGCTGAACTCCAAGTTGAACGCTTGCAGCTCAATGTTCCATTCGACGACCCTCCCTGCAGCATTGGGGCTTCTGAGCACTCTCTGCAATGAGTAAGCTGAAACAACCTTGATGGGGTGACCTTGGAAGTAATGGCGCAGCTTGTGCAAGGCCACCAGGAGCGCGAGCAAGAGCTTCTGAGGCATGGGGTATCATGCCCTCACATCCCGCAGGACCGTGCTGATGAAGTACACTGGATGCCCGACAATGGTGGGAGAGCTGACGGAGTTTTTGGCTCCCGAGGACTGAGGTGTTTCATGCGGGTTTCCAGCTCCTGGGGCTTGGTGACCTATCGGGGCAGCCGCTGTCTCACGAGAATCAGGTCGGTCCTGGCCCTCCTCATCCGGCTTGGCGACCCCACTTGGCGGGTCCTCAACCTCGGGGCCCTCCCTAAGGGCCACCAACGCCGCGCTGGCGGAGTGGGGTGTGGTGGACGGGTAGAGTACCAAGGGCTCATGAGGACGAGGCACCACCATCATCGGTGGGCTGGTCAAGTATCTCTTGAGGTCTTGAAATGTCAGGTCGTCCTCGGGGGTCCACTCGAATGGACCCTTCTTCTTCATCAGCTTGAAGAATGGCTATGCGCGCTCCCCTAACTTGGAGATGAAGCGCCCTAGCGAAGTCACGTAGCCTGCAAGCTTCTGCATCTCCTTGAGGTTTTGTGGTGGGCTCATGTCTTCGATTGCCTTGACCTTCTTTGGGTTGGCCTTGATCCCCCTGTGAGACACGAGGAAGCCCAACAACTTGCCCGAAGGGACACCAAACACACACTTCTCCGAGTTGAGCCGTAGGTCCACCCTGTCCCAGGCTCACGAAGGTCTCTTCCATGTCCAGAATCAGAGTTCTTGCCTCCTGAGACTTCACCACAATGTTGTCGACATAGGCCTCAGCGTTTCTCCCGAACTGCTGTCCCAAGGCGATGTGCATCAGTTGCTTGAAGGTTGCTCCTGCATTGCGCAGTTCGAATGGCATGCAAGTATAGCAGTACACCCTGCCTGGTGTCAAAAAAGTTGTTTTATCCTCATCTTCCACCGCCATCTTGATCTGGTGATAGCCTGAGAACGCATCCAAGAAACATAGCAGGTCGCACTCGGCGGCGGAGTCGACAATCTGATCGATGCGTGGTAGTGGGAACGGGTCCTGATAGCAAGCCTTGGTGAGGTTGGTGAAGTCGACACACATGCGCTCCTTCCCTCCTTTCTCCGGCACGACGACCGGATTCGCCAGCCACTCTGGATACCGGACTTCGTGAATGATGCCCGCTACCTCCAGCTTGCGGGTTTCCTGAATGATGAAGGACTGCTTCTCTTTGGATTGTTGCCTTTCCCTCTGATTCACAGGGCGCACATTGGGGCACACCCTCAGATGATGCTCGATAACTTTTCTTGGGACCCCAGCCAGCTGCTTGGGTTCTTAGGCGAATACCTCCCTGTTCGCCCACAAGAAGTCCACTAACTCTTTTTCTTGATCTGGGGTGAGGTCGGCGCCTATGGTAAAGGTGGCGCCAGAGGCCCCGTCCTCGTCGACCGGTATCTGCTTCATCTTGGCTTGACCCTGAGTGAACAGCTGCTTCTTCTTGGCCGGCACAGCCCCCTTGGCTCTAGGCCTTGCCTTGTTGGTCGGGCAAGCTGCCGCCACGGCCGTGAAGGCGAGCTTGAGAGCCGCCATGGCTTCTTTAGTGTCTCCGACCACGGTGAGGACGTACTTGCTTCCTGGCATCTTCATGAGGTTGTAGGCAGGATGAGTGGCTGCCATGAACTGGGCCAGCGCCGGGTACCCGAGGATGGCATTGTACGGCAAGCTGATGCGGGTGATGTCGAAGTCGATTAGCTTAGTGCGGTAGTTGTCGCGTGTGCCGAAGGTCACAGGAAGACGGATCTGCCCGAGAGGGTCGAAGGAGCCCCCGCCGATCTCGGAAAACGGCTTGCTAGGGCGAAGTCGCTCAAGCGGTACGTGGAGGAGGCTGAAAGCCTCCACGGAGAGCACGTTGAGGCCGGCGCCACCGTCGGTGAGGGTCTTGGTGACGGCTACTCCGCAGATGGTGGGCGTGCAGAGCATCAGAAGCACGCCCGAGCCGATGATGGTGACAGGGTGATCCCCCGAATTGAAGATCAGGTCGGCCTTTGGCACCGCCCAACCTGGGGGAGCCCCTTGCCACGTGGAGACAGCGCTGATCTGGCGGAAGAACGGCTTGGTGTGATGATCCGAGGGCTGTGCCTGAGAGCCACCGAGGAGAGCCATGACAACAGGGGGTGATGGTTCTTCGAAGCGTGTGGTGAAGAGATCACGCAGCTCTTCCCAGGAGGCCACGGAAGACTCCGGCAGATGGAGGAGCCAGACACGCGGCACGCCAGTTAGGGCCATCAGGAGCCAGTTGGCCATGACCCTACCGTCGCCCCCGGCCTCCAAGACGGCCTCCTCGTATGCCAGCAAGAAGGCTGCCGGATCCGCCGTGCCATCGTAACAGGGCGGCATCTCCGGCTTGAACTTGTGCGGCCATTGCACACGCCACATGGCGGGGGTGAAGGCCTGAAGCCCCACGATGCTGCGAAGGGCGCCCGTCGATCCTGTTGGGAAAGAGGCGGCATCCATGTGAGTCGGCCGGAGAGGCAAGG
>NC_041382.1:297812883-297826605 GCF_002162155.2 Triticum dicoccoides | reverse complement strand
CTTTGACGCACCCCGACCTGGCGCACCAAATGCCGGATTTCGGGTTCCAGCAAAACCCTTGAGGTTCGAACACTAGGGTGTGCACGAAGATCTCTCCCCCTCTCTAGCTCGCACACTCTGATCTCATGGCCTAGCTCGATGAACCCAAAGAACATGATACACAAGATTTATACTGGTTCGGGCCACCGTGCTGTGTAATACCCTACTCCAGTGTGGTGTGGTGGATTGCCTCTTGGGGTGATGATGAACAGTACAAGGGAAGAACAGCCTCGCGAGGTGAGGTGTTCTTGTGCTTTGGTGTGCTTGTGTGGTTGAAGATCAGGATCTCTCTCCTCCCTATGGTGGTGGCTAGTCCTATTTATAGAGGCCCTGGTCCTCTTCCAAAATATTGAGCGGGAAGAGATCCCACAACGGCCAAATTCGAAGGGAGACAACTAGTACAAGCTATCTTGATAAAAGTAGTCTTCGCCTGCCAAAGGCTCTGGTGGTGACGCCATCTTGGGCTCCACAGTGAGCTCCGTCTTGCCGTCCTGCTGGTCTTGGTCTTGTTGCACTGTTATGGAAACCTTTGCCTGATGCCTCGGTACTCCTCGCCTGCGCTTGCCCCTTTAGCACCGAAGAGGAAACGAGGACACTACGCGTGCTGGCGCTCGCCTGGTTCCAGTCGTCATGGCTTGCGTCACAGGAACCTTGCAAGGTGTCCATTGCCTTGATCTTTCCGCCCCTCGCGAGCCAGCCTGGTGAGGCTGCCCCCAAAGAGGTCTTCCGTCGTCCGCCTCGCGAGGCTTGGCCCCTCGCAAGGGTCTTGGATGTTTGATGACGAAGATGGGCCGTACAGGGCCGCTAGTGGAGCCACGTTGCGGGCCGCAGGCAGGCATGTCTCGGGACCCCGGTTCCCTGAACGCCGACAGGGACGAAGCACCTAGTTTCATAGGAAAAAAGGTGGTACACTCACAGCACCCCTGTCGCGGTCGCATTGCACCCCACACATGTTCGGTCCTGCACACGGCTCACTCAAAAGGAACGTGCTTCGGCTTGCCTCTTCACTTACAAGTGGGACTGCACTTGGAGAAACCGACCAAGCGCCAAACTCCCCGCGCCCACCGCGCAAAAATGCCCCCAAAAATTCCCCCCAGATCCCAAATTCAACCACCCTTCGGCCAACTAGCCAATAATATTCCCCAAACCCCCCTCCCCCGTCCCCTCCACTCCACTCGCTCCGCCAAAGCCACCTCCCCTGCCGCGCTGATATGTCGGCGCTGCAGTTTGTTGAGGGGACGCACGGTGATCCTCTCGCTTCCACAGTACGCTCTTGTAGATTGCCGTCCTCTAGTCGTGCCACCACCGCTAGCAATGTTCTTGTGGAGACACACGGCGGTCAGCGCGGCCACCACTGGCGACGTTCGTGTGGAGACGCATGGCGGTTAGCTTCTCCCACGGTACGCGCATTCTAGACTGAGGCACCATGCATGTCGGTGTAGCGTTGAATGTTAGCTGATAGACGTTGTTAATCTCACTTTTTGCCGAAGTAGTTTACAGTCAATATGCTCTGCTTAAGAAGCTTCCTTGCCCTGTTCTGCACTCAATCTGCTTAGCTGATATGGCATGCCAAGCCCGATTAGTTGCTAAAATATCCTGCCATATATTTATTGTGACGTAGATTGCCATGGTCTAGTAGACAATCTGTAGGTGAAATAGCTCTACACCGTTTTATACTCGATATTTGTTGCTCAAATGGCCTTCAATCATTCGATGGTTGTGTGCTCGGCCTCATTGACTGCTGAAATAGCCCGCCATAATTTAGCACTCAAATATGTTTGCTGAATTAGCTTTACATATATTTTGTTACTTAGATCTGCTCGTCCAAATATCTTGCCATAGCTTTAGAAATCGACCTAGGTATTTTTTTCTGGACTTCATAAAAAGCATATATGTTTTTCCTGTAATATCTATTAGAAGAACTAATTTGTATGCCTAACAGATAGACAGGACTTGGATAACTTTTGCTCGAAGATTCTCCGCTGCATATGTTGAGGGGGTTGAAAACTTATCAGAGCTGAGTATAGTGGTCCGAAATAAGATGTGCTCTGCCCGTGTAGCAGTTGTATGAATTAGTTACAAGACCCCACTCAACTGTGCAAAATCATCTACACTTGTATTGGATGTCGGTCACATATACTAGGTGGGTTCAACATAGTTAGCTGTGAACATCAATGTTACTGACTATGTGGAAGTAGCAGATCACCATCTTGATCTGCCTGATGCTCAGGCGGAAGAGGAGGAGGTGGTGGTGGTGTCAGAGCCAGTGAATTTGACCAACATTAAAACAATGCTCCGAAATGCTCGTGCATTTCGTGAACTTTCGCCTGCAGAAGAAAAACGGTGGGCCCGCATGTTGGAACAATGCAATGTGGCTGTCACCCCAGGAAATAAGCTGTCGGTATTCTTAGCTATGGTCACCTTTCTTCAGGTGAAGACATCTGAGCGGATGACCAACAAATCATTCGATGAGATGTTGACTGCTTTCTGCAAATCTTTCCCAGATGCGTCTGAGCTGCCACACACCTACAGTAAAATGAAGAAGTTCCTTCGTGCAGTTGGAATTGGATATGATATGATCCATGTTTGTAAGAATAATTGTGTTCTATTCCGGAAGGATTATGCCAACTTAAGTGAATGTCCGAAATACAAATCATCAAGATGGAAAGATGGCGATGCTGTGAAGAGGATTCCTCATAATGTGTTGAGACAATTTCCAATTATACCAAGATTGAAGAGGTTGTTTCATGATGTTGAAACAAGAGAGGAGGTACTATGCCATTCTAGCCAGGAGTACAGAGATCAGAATGTAATGAGCCATCCATCTCATGGTAGTGAGTGGAAAAGCTTCAATCAAAAAGAAAAAAAGTTTGCTGCTGACCCGAGAAACATTAGACTTGGCTTAGCTTCAGATGGATTTAACCCATTTGGCCATCAGAGCGCCACATATAGCATGTGGCCAGTGCTTGTTATCCCCTACAACATGCCTCCAAATGTCTGCACCAAAGAATCAAACTACATGATGGCCTTGCTCATCCCAGGTCCAAAAAGTCCTGGAAAGGATTTTGATTTATTCATGGAGCCTCTTATGGAGGAACTTCAACATCTATGGAGGGGTGTTCTCACTCGAGACCTATATAGCAGCCCACCAGCTGATTTCTTTCTGCGTGTTGTTATAATTTGGTGCATCCACGATTATCCAGCTTTGGGAAGTATGTCAGGGCGAACGACACGTGGTTACAATGCATGTGTTTGCTGTGACAGGAATCTGCTATGATACGCAATACTTAGCATGATCTGTTACATTGGACACTGTTGTTTCCTTGCCAAGGACAAGCCGTGTCCTACAAAATACTGAAGACATGTGTTCAATGCAAAGCATGAAAACCGTGATGCGCCAAAGAGGCTCACCACTAATGAGTTGTAAGTGGAATTAGAGAAGGTCAGGCATATTACATGAGGAAACCATCGTGATAATGGTAGCAGAAAAGGAAGGGTGGCAAGGCAGAAGAGAGATTATTGTTTACCCGTAGGTCGACTTTGTGGGACCTGGAGTATTGGAAAGATTTGGATCTGCGGCATAATCTTGATGTGATGCACATTGAGAAAAATATATGTGACAGCATTATCGGCACACTTCTTAATATTGAAGGCAAGACGAAAGATACCTTAAAATCTAGGATAGATTTGACACACGTGGGTATCAGAAAGGATTTGCAGGTAGAAGATGAAGGTAAACCACAGGATATGGCACCAGCTGTGTACGTCTTGGACAAGGTAAAAAGAAAAGAATTATGTGAGGTCCTATCACGTGTGAGATTCCCACATGGATTTGCTTCCAACCCTGAAAGGAGAGTCAGTGCAAATGGAAACAAGGTACAAGGGTAGAAAACTCATGACTGCCAAGTCCTACTTCAAAGGATTTTACCTGTTATCCTTAGAGGATTGGGCCTCCCTGACTTATACAAAGCAGTTGCAGAGTTGGGACAATTCTTTAGGGAACTCTACAGTAGAAATATCAGGATAGATGCTTTGGAGCAGCTTAGAGACAAGATACAAACTATCCTATGCGACCTTGAGAAGATATATCCTCCGACCTTGTTTGATGTGATGGTGCATTTGGTTGTTCATCTCCCTGATCAGGCACTACTTAGAGGTCCGGTACAGTATGGCTGGATGTACCCTATTGAAAGGTGGCAAGGAACTTTCAAGGGCTATGTTAGGACCAGAGCTAGACCCGAGGGTTCCATTGTAGAGGCCTACATTGCTACAGAAGCATTGACATTCTACTCAAAATATATTGAAACAGTTGATCAGCTTAGCAAAGAGGTGGGTGAAGACAATCCCGGGCTCAATGTTTTTGATTATTCTGTTCAAGTTACAGGGAAGAGTCGGCAAGAGGACAAACCTAAATATTTCGACAAAATGGTTTGGTATGTGTTGAATAACTGTCCTGAGATACTACCTTATATCAATTAAGTGCTAAGTACTGCAGCTTGTACATCATAATCTGCTAAACTTGCAGCACATTCTTATATATTTAGATGTTTGACGCGATCTCTATGTTGTGCAGCATCTACGAAAAGGAGTTACTGGCGCAAAATCCAAGAAACATTGACAAACTGGTTATGGAAGGATTTGCGAAATGGTTCAAGAGCCATGTAAGCTTTTGAATTGCACTGTCAGTGTTTTTTAATATATTGAGTACATAACATGATCAGCTTGTCTATTTTCCAACCATAGGTTAAGAAGATGCGGGAGGATGGGCAGGCAGTTGATGTTGCCCTTTACACACTAGCAATGGGTCCTGATACTCAGGTAAGATATTATGAATCTTGCGTTGTTGGAGATGTGCGCTACAACACCCTTGCACGCAACGAAGGCAGGAGGACACAAAACGGTGCCATCATGAGCACGGACACATACGGCAGAGAGACAACTGAAATGTATGCTAACATAATAGACATTGTTCAGTTGCAGTATATCTCCAGTTTCGAGGATCATCGGTGTGTTGTTCTATTGTGTTGTCATTGCTATAACCTATTTTCTAGCATCGCAAAACCTAGAGCTGATTATTATTTCAAGTCCATCAATGTCAAGGCGGCGTAGCAGACCAACGAGCCTTTTATTTTGGCAAATCAAGCAACACAAATATTTTTCTTGGAAGACACATTTGCACGTAGCGATTACTGGAGTGGTTTGCAAAGGTTTGAGCAGAGGAATTCGTTTAATGAAGTTGCACAACAAGATGATGCTTACACTGCTCCTGATGTACAAGATTCCATAGATGTTCCTAATATCTTTGAGAACCATCACGTCAATGACGCTGGCAAAAATATTTCATGTCGTGATGTGGACATACAAGAGTTGATCAATAAGAAGCCAACATTCGAGGACATTGAGGATGAAGAAGAAGATGACACTATGGGGACTTACGATTCGGACTGATACACATGGTGAAGATGTTGACGCTGCTGCTGCAGATGATGATTAGATTGGTTTTGTCGTATTTGCCTGTCAGAAGACGTTTTTTATCTACTATGTGAAATTGTGTTTGTTATGACAACTGAAACCTGATGAACGTGTTGTTTAGTATTTTGCTGTGAGAACACCACTTGTTATTTATGTTGTTTTGTGTTTGGTGATTGTATGATGACTAAAACATGATGACATTGTTGTTTAGTTGTACTCATATTTGGCTGTGAAACTTGAATTTAATGACATAGTTTGTTGTTGGACTGCAATTTTCTCGACGTCTTCGAATGGGATCAAAGCCGACCCGACAGGGCCTCTGCTAATTTATTTATTTATTACCAAAAGGGCCTCTGCTATTTATTTATTTATGAGCAAAAGGGGATATCGCCCCCCCCCCCCGATTTTCATTAATTGAAATCATTAGATGTTCACAACACTACGCCCAACCTACTGCACAGGTTTCATTCATTACTACTTTCAGCAAAGTGCTCATGTCATAGCCACTGAATACATCACGAGTGCTACATACACTACAAATAAACAGACAATCATCATACAGAGCACATCGATTTTTGCCATTATCTTCACAAGCTCTTTCATCTCCTCATTGCTGTCAAGGTCATCCAGCAGCTGTTGCTTGGCCTTGATCAGAGGAACTGCATCTTTAACCTTCTGCTATGCATCTTTCTCTTCTGTCGTTCCTTCAGTTACTTGTCCAACACCCCAACCTGCTGGTATTGGGATTCCTCGGCTAACCAAATAATCAGTGTAGTTGCATTCCCCCACATCAGCAAATTCCCAGAAATACAAATCACATGAATCTTCCCTTTTTTGCACGAATCAAATTGGAAGATCATCAACCAAACTATTAAAAAATTAGCAACTGAAAGTAGCAGAACAACACTTAAACATATTATCACCCCATGATTCGGGCATTTGTAGAAAACTCGGTCAGGGTTGAGGATTGTGTTTGAGACGCGACGGATGGCTCTGCGTGATTTCTAGCAGTGGCACCACACCAACGTCAGCGGGTTGTGATGAGCAACCGGCTGCGGTGCGTGTGCCAGCTGGGATGTGATGAGCAACCGGCTGCGGTGCGTGTGCCAGCGGGTGGTGACTTGGCGCATATCTGGTTGTTGCCGCTGAAGAGCAGGTGGACGAGCAGCCAACGGACATGGTTGCTGCGGGCAGAGCTTCTGATGCGAGGAAGATTAAGTAGTGAAGAGGAGAAGCGAAAGTTGGATATGTCAGTTTTATTACTTGCAGAGTAGCATAACACCATATATAGTCATAGTCTAGGTTTGTATTCAAACCAGCTACAGGAGCACATCTCTCTTTTTCTAAAACTCGGCAATGTCTCTTTACTGGAAGAGTAGCTTGTTCTGTACGCCTTCTCAAGTCTTTGATTTTCTTTCTTTTTTTGCGAGGAAGGAGGGAGGACAAAATTGAAAGTTCCTGGGACTCGAACCCAAGACCTCTAGGTTGAGAACCAAGGGTGCTAGTCACTTGTGCGCCGAATGTTCCCTGGGAGGAGGACAGCAGACAAATGCATTTTCCTTGTAGTTTTAGTTGTGACGCAAGATCAAACGGTCGCAGTTTCAAGAATGTTATCACACGAACGAGCCCAGTTTTGCTTTTGTTCCTATATATAAAAAAGTATGCTACTTGGTGTTGGCTTAGTCAACAAACGGTTGTGCCAACCTTGACCGTTGGATTGACATTCAACATCTGTCGTGTTTCTTCAGTCTCTTCTTCCTCCAGCTGCCAAAGCCAAACCAGCACCGACGGGACCACCTGCTCCCGCCTCCCACGGCTGGTTGTGCTGCCACACACGCATTGTGGCCACATCACACAATAAAACTATGCGCATCTTACCCAGCTGCTGTTCATTCCCGTCCGAGGCCTCACCATCGTCCTCCGCCTTGGTTCACACGCCGCGGCACCGCCCTCCGGTGTTGTCAACATGGTCAACAACCAAGAGGAATAAGGAGATGACTGTACATGGTGAGGATGACAGTAGGGACCCAGCATTGCGCGCAGAAATTTTGTTTATTCGGGACCGAGAAGGGTATCAACTGGGTTGTGCGGGAGTTGTGGCCCGTCTAGCCCAGGCTTTTATTTCATATGTTTACCACATGACCAGCCCAGTTTGTTTTTTTCCTTTCTGAAAATGGCTAGCCCAGCTATTTTGTTTTTTGCAGAATAACCAACGTAGGCCTACTTGCTTTTCTACGCCCTGCTGGGCCGGAAATCTTTCAAGACGAGGAGGGATGCATTTTTCCCAGAAAATTGGCTATAAGTAATAAGAAATGGGCTACAGTAATAATAAATGGGCTGTAAAATGAAAAATACAGCAAATAGGCAATTAGTTCCCAAATACTTTTTTTATTTCGGATTTGATATTTTAAATTTCATTGTTTTTGTGTGGGTAAAATTTCTTTGGATTTAAATTAAGGTATTTTAGTTTTTAAATTAATTTGAATCTGGCTAGAAATTTCTGGTTGTATGCTGTTTGGGATAGATTTGGAGGCTAACCTGTGGGTTTACTAGGCTGACGTGTACGAAAGGCTTTGTCAACTTAGTCCACAAACGATTCTAGCAATAGTGACCGTTAGATGTTAATCCAACGGCCGTGCTGCTTCTTCAATATCTCATATTTTTGATCTAGTCGCCCAAACTAGCGCCGGTGGGACTGCCTGCTCCCGCCTCCTTTGGCCGGCTGTGCTGCCGCACATGCCACACCACCCCAGCCTACTCCATTGCTGGCTAGGCCATTCCTCTACTCACCCACACCTCATGTTATTTTCCGGCGACCGCAGCCGAACCAGTAAACCCTCGTACTCCCCACCGCGTGGGCAACCACTGCCGAGTCTTCCCCGGCTCTGTGTTGTTCCCTTCCTAGGCCTCACTGTCGTCCACCGCCATGGTGCTCTCGGCGCGGCATGGTCAACGTGGTCAACGAACGACATCCATCGGAAGTGGATTGTATGTGGAGAGGCTAACAGCTGGGTCCAGAGCCGCACACAAAGAAATGCATCCTTACTACGCGCAAAATAATGATTCCTCCACCTGACAGTTGGGACCCACCAGAAGGGTCCCCCCACGCTGACAGCTCGGACCCACCAGCTATATCTTCGCACGCAAGGAAGTGCCTCCTTATTATGCACAAAAAATGAATACTCCCCATGCTAGCTGGGACCCACCATAGTGGGAGGCTGACTTGTGGGCCTGCTAAGTTGACGCGGACGGAGGGCTTTGTCAACTTAGTAAATATGAATGATTCTAGCTCTGGTGATCGTACGATGTCCATCCAACGGCCATAGTGCTTCTTCAACCTCTGGTCTTCTTGCTCCAGCCGCCCAAACTAGCGCCGGTCGTGCCGCCTGCTCCTGCCTCCCATGGCTGGCTATGTTGCCGTGGAGGCTTCACCTCCCCCTACTACTCCCATCGCTGGCCAGGCCGTGCGGCGATGACAGCCTCACACCGCAGTCAAACCAGTGAACCCTCGTACTCCTCTCCATGTTGGCATCCACTATCGCGTCTTCCCCGGCTCCGTGTTGTCCCTGTCCTAGGCCTCGCCGTCGTCCACCACCCTGGTGCTCTCGGCGTGGTGTGGTCAACATGGTCAAGGAACGACTTCCATCGGAAGAGTATTGTATGTGTAGAGGCTGACAGCTGTGTCCACGACCACAGCAAGGAAGTGTCTCCTTATTACGCGCAAAATAATGATTCCTCCACCTAACACCAGGGACCCACCGGATGGGCCACCGTATTTCGTGAAAAAAATGTTTCCGGCCTAACTGTTGGGACCCACCAGCTACATCTTCTCACGCAAGGAAGTGCCTGACAGTCAAGACCCACCTGGTCGAAGCGTACGTAGCATTGTCATTTTGGTTGCGAACGTGTATGTACATACGAACAGTCGGTCTGCAGGCCGTAGCGATGAACCATGGCCTTCTAAGGAAGGGCACGTGTCGTAGTATAGGCGCGCACATGTCGTAGTAGAGGCGCGCATGTGGCATGTCACACAGTTCCGTTAATATCGTGTACACATACGTACAACCAGGGTGCAAGAAAGTAAATACGGCCACGTGCGTACATATGGGCGGGGTCTCGAACGCCTACTCGCGCATACGTACGGCCATGGCTCGTGTACATGGCTAGGTAGGAACGGAGAAACTGTGTGTCGTGTTCATCGGGAGCCAACTGGCTTGGACAGAACAGCCGATTGAAATGAGGCATGGCATACCGCAAAACGGAGGAAACGGCCATATTTATTGTAATAAGTTCTCTTTTGAGACATTCGATGTAATAAGTGTGTGATTGTTACTCTGTTATAAATCCTCAAGTACAATGCATGTCAGCATTACCGATCCAGGGATGACACTAATGCAGAGAGATCAGACTGTTTGAGGTCTGGTCGCTACAAGTTAACAGCAAGGGATCAATCGGGGTTCAGTAACGTAGCTAGTGCAATCGCTCGGGGCCAGTTAGAGCCCAACGCCTCGCTCGAGTTCAGTTAGAGCGCAACGCCTCACACACATCCATGTACTTGTACGAGAGAAATGCGCAAACCCCATGCAGCACTCAGCCCCGACCACCCACCATAACCAGGAACTCACTGATATTTTCCTCGCCCTTGCTTCTACCATGGTTTTTTCCATCATAGACGGCCCAAAGAATGTCATGCAGCTGCGTCTCCGGCCCGGCCAGGATGAAAAGCCCATTTTATGCCATGATTTTTTGTCATAGATGTAGGAGCCCACCACATCTATGATGATACCAGGTTTTTTCACAACTATCGTCATAGAAATGTCATAAGCATGACAGGAAAAAAATCGTTCGGCTCAAAATGTCACGGATGTGTTTTTTTGTAGTGTACATGCATAATTACATAGGTGGCTACTACACACATGACATTTCCACACACAAAAGTCAACTATATATTACATGCATGATTAACTAGGATAAACGTTCATCTGATCATCATCTACTTCTTGGGACGCTTGCCGCTACTGAACTGCTTGTGGCTCGATGCGGTCTCGTTGTCCCGGTAACGAGGCACTTCCTTATGTCGATGATCCACATGTGCATCTCGTAGCATGTGTACATGTTCTTGGCCATGAACCTGAGGTGAGGTTCATCCAATTGCCGCATCCAAGCCCCGTGGCAGGATACAGGACGTGTTCTGTTGTTCCTGCTTCATCTTTTCATGGTATGGTTCAATGATGGCCGAGGCGATCTCTTCATCCTTCTTCGTGCTGCTCCAGTCCCTGTAGTGCTCATAGATTTCGACAAGGTTGTTGCATGCCAAGCCCGTAACCCTGAGCGCTTTTACATCATCGGTGGTGGTAGCGAACTTGTAGTCGGTGCTGTTGACAAACCTGGTGAAATGGTCGCAAGGCTCTGTGGCCATGCAGTAGTGGTAGATGAGGACTTGATGGCGCACATACAACTGGGCAATGACAACCTTCTGATGTATGTTTGGACGACCGTCGGTGTACTGGAGGTCGATGCCGACCACCTTCTACTTGTCTCGAGCAAGCAACTTCTCAAGGGTGTTGATGTAGTCATCCACCACGGCCGGGTCAACGGTGTACACCACCGAGAGATATGTATCCCTCGCATGGATCTCCACTTTATGATCACCGAACTCCATTGGAGCGCTGCTAGACATCCCCTCTCTATGTGTCGTCGTGGGTGTGCTTGTTGTGTTGTGGGGCATGATCGAAAGGTTGAAGAGACTAAGGTTATAATGGTCGCGGGAATTAAAGGGGAAGTCGGACGCCATGGAATATCAGCATGCCCGGATGGCAGTTCTAATTTGCAGCGCATAACTTCAACGTGCCGCACGTAACTTCATTGTGTGGCAACGTGCGCGGCGCAACCACATGCATATGGGCCCCCCTACATGATCGTGTGCAGGCCCAACTGCTGGCAGAGCGCGCGTGGAGGGACGCGAGTAGAGCGCTCCGCGGTTGCTTCAACTGCGAGCAACCATATATATGCCTATAGCAGTTGAACACGCAAGGAAAAGTTGTCCATAAGCTGAGCGCACCGACGGGCGCGAGTAGAGCGCGCCGACGGACGCGAGCAGAGCGCACCGCGGCGCCTAACGGCGAGTAGAGCTTGCCGAGGGATGCGAGTGGAGGCCGTCATAGTGATACATGGAAACTGTGCGGGCGATGTCAGAGACATCATGCACAAATCAGATTAGAGTTTCGTGTGTGACATGTGGCATACAGTTGATCCATCCGAGCTGTTTGTGATGGAATAAGCCGTGTGTGTTGTGGGCAAACACTTGCTGGTATATAACCATTTGCGATTGCTGAATTCATCACTGACGGGTTACCTAGTGTGGTCCGTGTGCGATGTGATATGCTCTGTTTGCAGAACATCTATGCTTTGTGTACAGAAGAACAACATATATATACTTGTAACAGGACATGATTGCAATACCAAATTAAACATCCAATTAGATTATATAACAAATACCATAAATATTGCAAGGTTCAAATTCAAAGATTACAATGCCCAAATTCAAACGTTGCAAACCTCGTCATTTCTAAAAGGGATCAGCCGCTGACAAGTCATGTATGGGTTTGACACAATGACTTCTAATTACTCCGTCATATGCTCTTCCAATATGAAGTTTAGCATTTTTGGAGCCTCTTCCATTCTGTAGTACTAGCCGGCTCTGATCAACAAACCATTCATCTTTCCTAATTAAATGCGTGTTCAACCTCGGTACCCTCAGCACCCTTGCACTACTAGGAAAAGGGCTATAGATGATATGGACATTAATGGCGCACCATGTATGCGGTGTGCCACTGCTATATAGGAGTGGCGCACCAGATATAGGTGCGCCATTATTGACATATTACTAATGGCGCACATGGTGTGTGTTGCGCCATTAGTAGTTTTGAAAAAAAATAAAAAAATTGTTAGTAATGGCGCACCATGGGATAGTGCGCCATTACTAGTTGACATAGTAATGGCGCACCATGGGATAGTGCGCCATTACTAGTTGACATAGTAATGGCGCACCACACCCACCGTGCGCCATTAGTAGTTTTGAAAAAAATTGTTAGTAATGGCGTACCATGGGATAGTGCGCCATTACTAGTTAAAACAATTAATGGTGCACTGTCCACTGGTGCGCCATTACTAACATTTTTTTATATTTTTTTCAAAACTACTAATGGCGGACCACACATCAGGTGCGCCATTAGTAACCCTGGTGCTAAATGCACCCCCCTTGTGGACCGCCTTTTCAGTTTAAAAAAAATTAAAAGAAAATGCTGGAAATGTCAAAAAAATAAAAGAAAATAAGTTTCCCATGTGATATGTGGTCTAGTTGTTGGGAAAATTTACAAATATGAATGTCGACTTTATTTGCAAAATCTCTCCGGAATTTAGTAAGATGGGCATAACTTTTGCATACGAACTCGGATTAAAAAAAATTATATGAAAAATCATCTACTCGAAAAAAAATTATATGAAAAATCATCTACTCGACATCTTCAAAATCCCCAAAAACCTAACAGAACGAAAGATACGGGGCTTTTAAGATCTAGAGGGGGGAAATGAAAAAAAAATCAAACTTACTAGTGGTGCACCATTTGCTAGGAGCGCCACTAGTAACAAAAAAAAATTGGTTTAAAAAAAATGGAAACTTTTTTTTCAAAATATGATACGTAATATGACCGGGAAGTTTGAAATGTTTTTTCAAAATGTCATCACACTCATGAACATGAATAAAGTCCTAGACATCAACAAGGTTTAATAGGATTGATATGATATATATATGTATAGGGTCGCGCTATTCGTCACCCTGGGTGAGGCATAGTTATTCTTCACCCCCCTCTATTTTACCATCAATGCACCATAAATTTATGTTCTGTAAGTTTTGTCTTATTTCCGACGCAAAAAGGGACAGTAAGAAAATATATAATCGCCGTAAAAATTATTTTATGTTATGTAAAATTACAAACATAAAAACATAGTCTAAAATACACATAAACTGAAAATTTTCTTGTATTATGACCTATATTTTTATTTTCTTATGTCAAATTTTACGTAGTGAATCAATAGGAATGTAACTATTTGAATTCGAAATGTAATTTAATTATGAAATGATCGTAAGATTACCTCGGGTGAAGAATAACTTATTCTGCACCCTGGTTGATGAATAGTAACACTATATAT
>NC_041382.1:297812462-297812717 GCF_002162155.2 Triticum dicoccoides | reverse complement strand
TAATCTAAAATACACATAAACTACAAATTTTCTTGTCTTATGACCTATATTTTTATTTTCTTATGTCAAATTTTACGTAGTGAATCAATAGGAATGTAACTATTTGAATTCGAAATGTAATTTAATTATGAAATGATCGTAAGATTACCTCGGGTGAAGAATAACTTATTCTGCACCCTGGTTGATGAATAGTAACACTATATATATATATATATATATATATATATATATATATATATATATATATATATATAT
>NC_041382.1:297799366-297812357 GCF_002162155.2 Triticum dicoccoides | reverse complement strand
ATACAGCCGGTCTATTCTCATAATATTATCAGAATAGTTATTCTGATAACACTTCCGCACTGCATGCTCAACGTGAGGGCACTGCACTTTCTTTACTAAAAGCACTGCATTACAGAGACTAGTGAACTTCGCGTCAGAAAAAACTGCGCGTAGTGTTTTTTCGGTACTGTTTTCGCTCTAATTTTTTAACCGTTTATCGGAACGAGGCATGTAACATACCATTGGAAAGCTACGGATTAGGCACAACTTCGCCATGTGGAACACTTTTCAAGATTCTTCGCGGTTTAAGAGCAGTTTCAAAAACGGTGCAGCCCACAAAGAGTGTTAGCTAGCGTTTTTCCGCGTTTTTTCTAAACCGCTTGTCGGAATGAGGCAAATGATACACCGTTGGATAGATATCATTGAGGCGCATCTTTTTCATAATTATTGTTTTCTCGAATTCGTTACTGTTTAAGAGCAGCTTCAAATTTACTAAATAACGGAATTCTGCTTTTTTGAAATTTTTGCAATTTTCGATACTGTTTTTGCTCTAGTTTTTTAACCGTTTGTTCAAACGAGGCATACAATATGTCGTTGGATAGCTATGGACAAGGCGCAACTTTCATATGTAGAAATGGTTTTGAGATTCCATACAGTTTTAAGTTAATTTTGAAAATCGTGCGGCGGACGACGAGAGGCAGCGGTCGTTTTTCGCGAAAGTTTTACAAACCGATTGTCGAAACGATTCAAATGATATGCCATTGGAAAGATATCAACGAGATGCAACTTTTTCATGTAGAACACTCTCTCTAATTCCTTACGGTTTAGGAGCAGTTATAAATTTACTGAAATGCGGACACTCTGTTTTTCGCAACACCCAAATCGACATGGGTTCTTCATCCGACTGAAAACCGCGCTGCATCGGACGAAAAACTGCACTGCATCAGACGTGTTAGAGAACTGCATGGTTTCTTTTTTGTGGGACGTAAATTTTTGAAGACAAGGAAGAAAACCGCACTGTTTTTAGACTGAAAACCGCATTGCATTAGACGAACTAGCGGACTGCATGATTTCTTTTTTGTGGAACGTAAATTTTTGAAGACAAGGAAGAAAACCGCACTGCATCAAACTAAAAACTGCATTGCACCAAACGGGGCAAGCGAACTTCATGTTTTCTTTTGTTTAGACGTAAATTTTCGAAGATGAGGAAGTGGACCGCACTTCACGTCAGGTGTAAGTGAACCTCAACACTATCGAGAAGTGGCACTAAAATCGTCGAGTGAACCGCATCGGACAGGAAACCGCATTGCATCAAACTAAAAATGGCACTGCATAAAATGGGCAAGCGAACTTCATGATTTCTTTTATTTAGACATAAATTTTTGAAGACGAGGAAGTGGACCGCACTTCACGTCAGGAGTAAGTGAACCTCAACACTATCGAGAAGTGAACCACATTACTTTTATTTATTATTTTCCAACATTTTTCTACACACATTAGGAGTAAGTGAACCGCGACACTACCAAAAGTAAACTCCGACGCTACCAAAAGTGGATTGCATGAGTTTTTTTTGTTTTTTCATACTTACTTATAATTTTGGCCTTTCCCTTTTTTCCAATGAACGGAGTGCATAGTGCAACGTGAGCTTCTCGATTGAATTACTGAACTTCTCAACAGGCACATAAATTTTTTGAGAAAGGCTTACAATCAAAGTGCACCAAACAGATAACTTTGATTCTTCCCGGATAAAAACAAATACAAACATTCCACTGCAATTTTATACTAATAGCAAGCACCACAAAACTACGCCTAACACTCGTCAACTGCGTTGCGCCAAGGGGGAGTTCGAACAGGACGGGAGCTCGCCAAAGATCCGTTGCCATCGTTGTCGCTGGTGCGCCCACCAATTGCACGTCCATGGTGGCTGTACTGCACCACAGACACCTAAACTAAATACAAGGTGAGGCGTCTCAAAACAGAAGTAGATGTCGCCAGGATGAGAGGTGGTGGTAGCTCGGACCAGTAGCATCCCCATCAAGCATGCGCCCATGAGCGACAAAAGAGCAGCTCGTCTGTTGTGTAGAGAGATTAGGGAAGGGAGGGGATCCATGGTGGCAGTGGATGAACCACACGAGGGGTGCGGGGTGCACTGCTCGTGGGATCTGGCTGCACTGCACATCTGAAAAATCAAAAAAAGATGAAAAAAGCTCCGTATGAACTGCACGGGGGTCATCGCCAGCACTGACCTTCATCACCATGGAATCCCAAGCAAGAAGGAATGAGGCAGAAGGTTGCCAGAAGAACTGCCGCGACTGTGCTCGAGCGCCATGACGGTGAAGATAGTGGGAAGAGCACCCGAGGGATCTGCCGCTGCACGAAGGTGGTCGCCGCGTGTGGCCGGCGTGGCGAACAACACCCGTATGGGCACACAGCCTTTGTCCTTGCAGTCAGCCGGGAGCACCTCGCCATCGAACGCCCCGTTTGATGCCTTCCATTCTGAAGAGAGCGCAAGATGGCACCACACAGCCGGATTGCACGCGCGTCCTCCCCCTCTTTGCGTTACAGTATAAAGAATCAATCAAGATAGATAGATAATGAACTATAACAAAGGAAGAGGGGGCTGGGGTCACATCGGGACGGCCTGGGAGGGGTGTGCATTTTGAAGTCGCCCGTCGTGTGTTTCACCAGTGCCACCAGGAAGGAGCTTTAACAAGAGAGGAGTATTTTGCCATGCATAGAGCACTACAAACGCCGGCTCCAGCGAACTACACGGCTGCAACCCGATGAGCCGCACACGCCTATCAGGGAACCGCCCAGCTGCAGTTTCGAGCTGACTGGCAACGTCGGTGAGGTCGTGGAGGAGACGGGATGCAGGGGGCGGGGCGAACTGCTCGGGGATGTAGAAGAGAGCAGCATCGCGCCGCCAATAAGACTGCAAGCACACTCCTCATGAACTGCACAAGCTGTGGATTGCAGGCCGTCGTCCCACAGTCTTGTGGTCGGGGATGGCCGAATCCGTGGCCACTGGAGCTCTGTCAAACTACATAGAGGGGTGGAGGGGAGGCGAGGCAGGTGGCCCCATTGGTCGGACCCAGCGTCGGAATCCAGCGCCCCCGAGACCGGCATCACTTCAAGATGGAGTCAGAGGCTGGCATCACGCACACGATGGACATTGACCTCATCGCCGTGCAAAAGAAGAAAGTGGCAGACGGGCGGCGGTCGACCCAGCCGCGCTTGCTGGAGTCTGTCGGCGTGCGAGTTTGGACGGCTGGGGACCATCATAATTTGTTGGTAGAGGGGTCCTTGGATCGACGCCCATGCGAGGTCACACCAGGCGGATCCAGCGCCTGCAAGTCAGTGGCCACGCGAGGACCCCGGATTTGTAGCTCGGGCGCCGGCGGGAGGGCGTGGAGGCTTGCAGCAGTAGCAGTTGTGGCGCTGTGGAAAGCGATGGCGCTTGGGCGGCCGACGAGTAATGGATCTCGTCGGATTTGGCTCGGGGGAGGCACAGGACCAGGAGGACCTTGCTGGATCTAGCTTGTGTAGGCGCTGGACCCACGGAGGCGCGGCCAGTCATCGATAACGCCGTGGGGCCACGGGGGCTGCGCCGGAGAGGAAGAGTAGGTGGTTCCGGGGGGAGGAGCTGAAGGTGGTTGGGGGTCGTTGGGTCTATGTTGACCATTGAGTGCGATTTGACTTGAGATTAAGCATATTAACCCGAGATTAAGCCATAGTGACTCGAGATTAAGAAAAAAAACGAAAAAAAGTTGAAAAACAAATTTTGAAAAAAAAATTGAAATAAAAAATTCTGAAAAAAAATTGAAAAACAATTGTTAGTAATGGCGCACTTCTATGTGGTGCGCCATTACTAAGCCAGATAGTAATGGCGTACCGTGGGATATACTAATGGTGCACTGCGTGGTGCGCCATTAGTATACCACATACTAATGGCGTGATGCTAGTGGCGCACCTGTAGTGCACCATTAGTAGCCAAAACAGGTGCGCCACTAGCAGGCCTTTTCCTAGTAGTGTTGCTCTAGCAAGAAAGAACCTGGCAGGTGTAATCTCTGGTAAGGTCCCTCGGTAGGAGTTCAAAGTAATATTTGAGAGATGCAGATCCAAGCATCCGATGTGATTGTCGTTATAAACATTATCCACCTCCGGGCCTATTATTATCTGCAAAAGAAGAGAGTGTGTTAGTGCCTACATGCAGTTTTGGACACTACTACACGCCTATTTGGTTTGCAAGATTTGTAAAATGCACCAACGTGCCATCTTTGATCTGACATGATTAACATGGGCATTTCATTACAATCTAGAAAAATGTAGCCTTCTTCACAAGAGGTTGGATTAGATGAAAATTCCCTTAGAAAACTAGTACAAATGAATCCAAAGGAGAAATCCTTATGGATTGTAACCATATGAATCTAGCAACCAATATGGGGTGGGGGTGTATGTCCTGAAATCCTCCAAAATTCCTTCAGAAATCGTAGTACATTGTGATTGTAAACATGGGAAAAGGTGCAAAAAATTGAACTCCCTTATGGTTAACATTTAACAAGAATGGAACATCACCTCGATATACAGCTTTTTCAGGCACGAAAAGCATGTCAGGACACTGACAACTTGGTCCAGGTTGGGGCCGATGGATTCTAATGCCAAGACCTTCACTATGCCCATAATCTGGGTGAAGCTTTGCTAGATGATAGACGAACATACATCTTCAGAACTAGAAATGATGTTGATATCAAGAAGGAGGGGTATAAGGCGACTGTTGTACCTGAAAGTAGTAGTATTTGTTAAACGAGTAGCCACCACTGTCAATTTCGGCGCAAAAATGACATTGATTCTTCTTCGACCTTGTTGATCAACTACACAAGTAATCTCTCAAGTGAAGGTGTGTCCTCAATGACCATATTGTGGTCCACCTTTTGTGATCTCTGGTTGCAGCACCAGCAACACACATAAATAGTCTGAAGAGTCCTGGAGGTGATGTGGAAGGTACTCGACCAATTCATCGCCTGAAGACGAAGGAAATCGAGTGTAGTACAGCCATGGAGCAGGCGCTCCATGTCATCCTTTGGGGTGTAGACAGTGATGAGCTCGAGGTGCTTCAGTCGTGGTAGAAAAAGAGCAGGTGTGTCATTAAGGGGGGGTGGCAGTTCATGAACTTGGCGAGGCGCAAAGTGGGTGCGAAGTGAAGCGCGGACGTTGGTAGCGAGCGCATATGCCCATCATTAAAACTCAGCTCCTCAAGCTAATCTAGGGCAGGGGATCAGAACCTCTCGTCAAGCTTGGCTCGGTCCTTGCCATTGGAACGGAACTTGCCTGCGATAAGGCCTCTGATTGGGCCATGGTGACTGCCGAGGATCTAGGAGAACGCATCCAAGCTTTTGCGATAGCCATGGCAAAGCTCGTAGGCGTCGAGGAGGTCGACGGGGGTGGAGAGCCATAGGGGGCGCCACTGCCGGGAAAGGGCAGTTGTCCTCGCCCCATATTTGATTGGGATGAGGGGTATGATAACTGTCAATGTATCATCAGGGAGGCTGCTGATGAAGTCTAGGCTTGCTGGAGTCACTTGCGGTTCTTTCTCGACCCGCCTCCTCTTGTTGGCAGCCTCATTCTGCACCTCGTCGGCGGCGACGAAAACCTCTGTCTCCAATTCACGCCGTAATACGGTGCTTCAGTAGCCCCGGCGTCGCCACTCCCTCCGATGGGGCACTTCGGCCGCAACCTCATACACTGATGGCTCTGAGGACTGAGAGCAGCGCCGAGGATGCGGGCGGAGAGAGAGGATTGTGTTTGTGGCGAGGATGGGGGGTGCCAACTTTGAGGACCGAGAGCAGTGTCGAAGATGCGGGTGGAGAGAGATGATTGTGTGTGAGGGGAGGATGGGGGTGCTGGATTTGAGGACTAAGAGTGGCGTCTAGGATGCAGGTAGAGAGAGAGGATTGTGTGTGTGGCAAGGATGGTGGGTGCGGCCGCTCAGGCGCGCCATTAATACAGACTAGTGGGAGCGAGGCGGGAAACGGTCAAAGGGTGTCTCGCTTCCCGGTGAGCCTACGTGGCGGACTTCTGGCATTCCTATACCATCATTTCAAGGAGCGAGGTGGGTGTGCCATTAACATGGAGGAGTGGGAGCGAGGTGGGCAGCGATCAAAGGGCTAGTTCGCCTCCCGGTGAGCCTGCATGGCGGACTGCTGACACGCCTACTGTCATTTCACACAGCTACTAGCACGCCTCAGCCTCCTGTTCTGCCTGCTATCATGCGTCTCGTCAACTCACGCATGCTCGTATGGCACATGGGACGCATGCGCGGCACGTATTATATTGATTTTTTCCTTTTTGATGATTAATTCTGCCGCTTTATTGCTTAACCGAAGCACGACAATTACATTGTTGGTCTAATGCTGGCAGTTCGACTAAAGAGTTCGTTTGCAATATTGGTTGATAATCTCTCCCTAATAATAAAGGGGCTATTGTCGTCCATTTTTCGTCTGTTCGTCGTCCGTCCATTTCTCCTTTCCTGATGATCAGTAGTGGTGCCCAGTTGGGGGTGATCGGGGCCGTGTCGCATGTTGGGTTATCTTTTATTTTGGTGCGGTAGTCGGGCCATGAGTGTTTGGTTGATGTAATGTTATTTATGTACTTGATTGACGTGGCGAGTGTAAGCCAACTATGTTATCTCCCCTTTTATTATATATTACATGGGATGTTGTGAAGATTGCCTAACTTGCGACAAATTCCTTCAAGGCGATTATGCCTCTAAGTCGTGCCTCAACACCTGGGAGATATAGTCGCATCGAGGGTGTTATAAGATGGTAATCAGAGCCTTCCCCGACCTTAGGAGCCCCATTGATTGATCGTTATTAGCGGTCGAGTTGTGTCTAGAAAAAAAAGTTTTGAGCCATTTAGGAATTATATATCGGAGAGTTTAGGAATTCTTTTTACTTCCCAGTCTCCTCATCGCTCTGGTAAGGCATCCTGACGTAGAGTTTTGACTCTTCTCTTCTCAAATTTCACTAAAAAAATTTTAGGATCACGCGGGTATCATGGAATCGTTCCGATGTTTTTATGATGAGAACATTGTCTTGGTGCCTCCTGTCAGGGGTTTAGTGGAAGTGTCCCGGGGAGTTGAGCTCTGAGGTGTTGTCATCATAATTTTATCGTTGCAGTTCTGGAATACTTGAGTTTAGTATGCCGACATTGAAAATCTCTTTTATGCAGTTCGTTGGTGAGATAACCTCGATGCCACCCAGTACTGGGGCGGGAGTTCGAGAGTGTCGCCATAACTTGTATAACGGATGCTTTTCGAAGGTTGAGGTAGATGGTTTCCGAAGGTTTCTTGGTTATGTGTTGAAGGATGGATACAGCTGGATGTAGGATTTGCTAGATTTGGGTGAGATATTATGCTTCCCCTGTATCCCCAACACCTGATTGCATAACCGGAAAGGTTCGGGAGTTTCATAGGTGGGAATTCTAGTAGCTCTAGTTCTTCTTCCACGGATATTGGTTTGAGATTGGGATTTCTTACCGATTATTCATTCTTGATCCGTACCTTGTTGATTTATTTCTCTACCTTAATTCTAAGTGGCTTCTCAATTTATGGATTTGTGACCATTTCAAGAGGAATGCATTCGTTCATTTTGTTCGGATGTGAAGACTATATGTTGCAATTTTCATTCCGTTGGATTCCGCCTCAATATTTATCTGTCAATGTGCTAATGGTGGTCAACCTCTTCAGGATGGATCCTCCAATGCGCACGACTCCGAATCCTGATCCGCCACCACCTCCACCTCCTCCGGAGGCATGGCAAGCTGTGATGGCTGCAACCAATGCAAACACACAGTTGATCATGCAAATGCTTCAAGAGCGCAATCAAGGCAACCAAGGGAATCAAGGCAACAATCAGAATCACTTTGCTACACTCAACCAGTTCCTTGCTAATGGGCCAAAGACTTTCAGCAATTGTGTTGAAGCAACCGATGCTGACGATTGGCTTGTGGATCTGTGCAAGCATTTCGAGTGCAGTAACGTCAGGACTGAGGACTTTGTTAAGTTCGCTTCCTTCCAACTCAAAGATCAAGCTGCAGAATGGTTCCAGCAGTACAAGGACTCCAGAGGTGGACGTGTTATCACTTGGGATGATTTCCGTCGAGATTTCCGAGCTCATCATATCCCTCAGAGCATAGTTGAAAGCAAGCGTGAGGAATTCCGCGACCTGAAGCAAGGCTCTTTATCTGTCTATGACTACAAAAAGTTGTTCCAGAAGCTCGCCCGCTTTGCTAAGCAGGACATACCTGATGAGAAGAGCATGATATACCAGTTCAGGGGTGGTCTAAGAGAAGAAATTCAGCTAGCTCTTGTTCTCTTTGATCCCTTGAGGTACGATGAGTTCTACAACATGGCATTGAAGCAAGTGGCTGCTCAGTTGAGGTGTGATGCTTCCAAGAAGCGAGTCAGAGATGTTACTCCTTCTTCCTCTACTCAAGTGGCCAAGCAGCAGAAGTATTGGCTTCCTCCTCCTCCGTTCCGTCAGCCGTATCAGCAGAAGAGCAAAGGTGGCAGTGGTTCTTCCCACCCACCCAACCCTGGCTTTCAAAACAAGACTTCGTCTCAAGCTCCAAGAACGAGTGCTCTGTATCACCGTCCGCTTTCAGAGGTCACGTGCAACAAGTGCCAACAAAAGGGTCACTATGCCAACAAGTGTTTCAACCAGAGGCGTCTTCCTCCTCCTCCTCCTGTCAGATCGGCAAGTACAACTGTGGTCAAGCATAACCCCAAGTACGCCAAGGTCAATATGGTGAATGCGGCTCAGGCAGAGATTTCATCAGATGTCATTATGGGTAACCTTCCTGTTAACGATGTGCCTGCAAAAGTTCTTTTTGACACGGGTGCATCGCATTGCTTTATCTCGAGACCTTTTGCATCTAGGTATGGGTGGTTTTCTCAAGTTATGCATAAGCCATTAGCAGTTGTCTCTTCGGGTAAGTGTTTGCTCGCTAACTACGAGGTTCCGGATATTTCTATCTCGATGGG
The DNA here is from genome assembly GCF_002162155.2 of Triticum dicoccoides. Taxonomy (NCBI): domain Eukaryota; kingdom Viridiplantae; phylum Streptophyta; class Magnoliopsida; order Poales; family Poaceae; genus Triticum; species Triticum dicoccoides. The sequence goes on along the minus strand of NC_041382.1, from coordinate 297,803,338 downwards.
TGATTTCAAGTTTCTGGCTTCTCCAATGATCCTTGGCAACTCGGACATTGATCTTATTCTTGGAATGGATTGGCTTTCTAAGCACAAGGCTCAGCTTGATTGTGCAGCTAGGAAGATTCAATTGACTCATTCGTCTAAGGATGTAATTGTCTTTGCCGCTCGGGATAATACTATCCGTCTGTTTTCTCTTAGTGAGAAGGGTGAATTGGAGGCCATCTCTCCAATTCCAGTCGTTTGCGAATATCAAGACGTCTTTCCAGAAGAGCTTCCAGGAATGCCTCCGCACCGGCCAGTTGAATTCGTTATTGATCTTGAGCCTGGCATGGAACCTATGTGCAAATGTCCTTACAAGCTCGGACCTGAAGAGTTGAAGGAGCTGAAGAAGCAACTTGATATTCAAGAGAAAATGGGTCTCATCCGGCCTAGTTATTCTCCGTGGGGTTGTGGTGTTCTTTTTGTGAAGAAGAAGGATGGAATGGACCGACTTTGTGTTGATTACCGTCCATTGAACAAGACGACCATCAAGAACAAATACCCACTTCCAAACATCAACGAGCTGTTCGAACAACTCAAAGGTGCCCAAGTATTCTCCAAGCTTGATCTCCGTATGGGTTATCATCAGATTCGGATCTGTGAGCAAGATATTCCCAAGACGGCTTTCAGGACAAGCTATGGTTCATATGAATACACTGTCATGTCTTTTGGCCTCGTCAACGCTCCTCCGACGTTCTCTCGCATGGTGAACTTCATCTTCAACGCCTACACCAATGACTTCGTTTTGGTCTATCTCGACGACATGCTGGTTTTCTCGAAGAACAAGGAAGATCATGCCAAGCACTTGCGTTTGGTGCTCGATAAGCTCAGGAAACATCAGTTCTACGCCAAGTTCTCCAAGTGTGAATTTTGGCTCGATGAGGTTCTTTATCTTGGCCATATCATCTCTGCCAAGGGCATTGCCGTGAATCCTGAGAAGGTGTCTGCAATTGTGAATTGGGAACCTCCTCAGAACGTGAAGAAACTCCGTAGCTTCCTCGGTCTCGCAAGCTATTGCCGAAGATTCGTTGAAAACTTTTCTAAGATCGCGAAGCCTCTCTCAAATCTTCTCCAGAAGCACGTCAAGTACGTTTGGTCTCCGGAGTGTGACATTGCTTTCAACACTTTGAAAGAGAAATTGATCACTGCTCCAGTTCTGACTCCGCCTGATGAATCCAAGTCATACGAGGTCTTTTGTGATGCCTCTCTCCAAGGTCTTGGCGCAGTATTGATGCAAGAGAAGAAACTTGTTGCTTATACCTCTCGCCAGTTGAAGCCTAATGAGAAGAACTACCCCACTCATGATCTCGAGTTGGCGGCAGTTGTGCACGCTCTTTTGACTTGGAGACATCTTTTATTGGGAAGAAAAGTGGACATTTTTACTGATCACAAGAGTCTCAAGTACATCTTCACTCAGCCTAATCTCAACCTCAGGCAAACTCGATGGGTCGAAATGATTCAAGAGTATAATCCGAGTATCGAGTATACTCCAGGAAAGGCCAATGTGATTGCTGACGCATTGAGCAGGAAAGCTTACTGCAACAGTCTGATTCTCAAGCCTTATCAACCCGAGCTTTGTGAAGCTTTCTGCAAACTTAATCTACAAATTGTTCCTCAAGGTTTCCTCGCCAACCTTCAAGTCTCTCCTACCTTGGAAGACCAGATTCGCCAAGCCCAGCTTCTTGATGCTATGGTGAAAAAGGTGAAGATTGGGATTGCCAAGAGTCAACCCAAGTACAAGTGCTACCGCCTTGATGACAAGGATACTCTCCTCTTCGAGGATCGTATTGTTGTACCCAAAGGTGACCTTCGTAAAGTGATCATGAACGAGGCTCACAATTCTCTCCTCTCCATCCACCCTGGGAGCACGAAGATGTATCAGGACCTCAAGCAAGCTTATTGGTGGACTCGAATGAAGCGCGAGATCGCTCAATTCGTGAATGAATGTGATGTCTGCAGAAGAGTGAAGGCAGAACACCAAAGGCCAGCAGGTCTCCTCCAACCTCTTGCCATTCCAGAATGGAAGTTTGACCACATTGAAATGGACTCCGTGACTGGGTTTCCAAAGTCCAAGCATGGCAATGATGTTATATTCGTTGTGATCGACAAACTCACCAAAGTGGCTCACTTTCTGCCTATCAAAGAGTCAATCACTGCAGCTAAATTGGCAGAACTCTATAACTCTCCTATTGTCTCTCTGCATGATATTTCTCAAGTGATCTCTTCAGACCGTGGCAACATCTTTACCTCAAAGAGTTGGGATTCTTTTCAGAAGGCCATGGGCACTAACATCTGCTTCAGCACAGCTTTCCATCCTCAAACTAGCGGTCAAGTCGAGCGTGTCAATCAGATTCTTGAAGATATGCTCAGGGCTTGTGTGATCTCCTTCGGCATGAAGTGGGAGGATTGTCTTCCTTATGCTGAATTCTCCTACAACAACAGTTTTCAAGCAAGTTCGGGCAAGGCCCCATTTGAAATTCTGTATGGCAGGAAGTGCCGTACCCCTCTCAACTGGTCTGAAACCGGTGAATGTCAGCTTTTGGGCAATGACTTAATCACAAAGGCAGAAGAAATGTGCAAAGTCATTCGTGATAACCTCAAAGCAGCCCAATCCCGCCAGATGAGCTACTATGATAGCAAGCACCGTGATTTGGCTTTCGAGATCAGATATCATGTTTACCTCCGCGTCTCTCCTATGAAAGGTACTCGTCTCTTCGGTATCAAAGGGAAGCTTGCCCCTAGATACGTGGGACCTTTCAAGATTGTCAGCAAGAGAGGCGACCTCGCCTATCAACTCGATCTTCCTTCAAACTTTGCAAATGTTCATGACGTGTTCTATGTCTCTCAGCTTCGAAAGTGCTTCAAGACTCCTGACCGCACCGTCAACTTCGAGGACATTGAGCTCCAAGAAGATCTCTCTTACCGTGAGCACACAGTTGCTATTCTTGAAGAGACTGAACGCAAGACTCGCAACAAGTCAATCAAATTTCTCAAAGTCAAGTGGTCACACCATTCCGACCGTGAAGCTACCTGGGAACGCGAGGATCACCTCCGTTCTGAGTACCCGGCGTTCTTTCAGTCCTAGATCTCGGGACGAGATCCTTTTGTAGTGGTGGAGTGTTGTAACACCCCGGTTGTAACTTTCCCAACTTGTACTCCAACTCTTGCCATTTCCGGCGTTAAGTTATTTTATTTTCTCGGGTTCGGGTTTTTGTCTCCATGTGTTGTTGTCGTTGTCATGCATCACATATCATGTCATCATGTGCGTTGCATTTGCATACGTGTTCGTCTCATGCATTCGAGCATTTTCCCTGTTGTCCGTTTTGCATTCCGGCGCTTCATTCTCCTCCGGTGGTCATTTCTAGCTTTCTTTCGTGTGTGGGGATTAAACATTTCCGGATTGGACCGAGACTTGCCAAGCGGCCTTGGTTTACTACCGATAGACCGCCTGTGAAGTTTCGTACCATTTGGACTTCATTTGATACTCCAACGGTTAACCGAGGGACCGAAAAGGTCTCGTGTGTGTGGCAGCCCAACACCCCTCCATTTTGGCCCAAAACCCACCTAACCCGTCTCCATCATCTAGAGCGTTCGATCACGATCGCGTGGCCAAAAACCGCACCTCATTTGGACTCTCCTAGCTCCCTCTATGCCTATAAATAGGTCCTCCTCGAAAATCTCGGATCCCCCTCACCGAAACCCTAAAAATCGTCTCCGCGCGGCCGGACATTGTCCGCACCGTGCTGGACACCGCCGCCAGCCACTCCCCGCCTGCCACGTGGCGCCGTGCCCCGCCGCTGCCGCCGAGGCCCGCGCGGCCTAGCGCCGGCCCCCGCGGCCCGCTTCCTCCACCGCCGCCTACCGCGCCCCGGCCGCTCCTCTCCTCCGCCGCTACGCCGCCTCCTCACCGGCGCGTGCGCCGCCGCCCGCCGCTCGGCT